>NC_079169.1:29925470-29980470 GCF_947568905.1 Ostrea edulis
GCAGGGCCAAGTTTTTTTTTTTCATGAATTTTGAAATTAGGTTTTGTAAAGGGCCTTGTTTGAAAAAGAAGGAGTTTGTATTTAATGAAAGTGTATATGTATGCAATTGCCTGTTATATAATAATATACTATACAAAATGTCATATATGTGTGTATTTTAAAACATGCTTTCCTCATTTCACATTCAGGAAGTCGATTAACTTTTCTGATATCACTCCCCCAAATTTCAGGATGTGTGTGCACAATGGTCTTTCCTGTAATCATGGCTTCTTCATCGAACATTCCTCTCCGTTCTTGTTTACAAGAATAAAAACGCCATCTTTGATGTTGAGCATGATTTGGCCTCTTTTTGCTGTGTATATGTTTTTTCTCACCAGAATTTACATCTGTAAAACAGGTTGTTTTTATACAAACAATTCCCCTTGACGGAGCCTCTCCGTGAAAACTGATTATTCAAGTTGGTGGGGTAAATGACCAGAGATAGGTTTTAGTTCTGAAGTCATTTACTGTAAAACTTGATGTTAAACAGCTGAAATTGATGAATAGAGTATGTTGTGCAAACAAACAATAGACAAACACCTTAGGAAGAAACTTACAGCATGAAATTAACACATTTATCATGTGAAGTAAAGAAAGACTAGAGGGAAAGAAAAAGAATGTATTGATACTAATTGGTTAGTGTATCCTGGCTTCTGGACCAAGCTATTGATTTTTGCAGCAGTAGGTATCTGGTAATGATTGCGCGCGGACCTGTAAAGCTTTTTTTTGTCACAGCCGGTGGTGCCAGAGTAAGAATTTTCTATCTATTGTGTGTCATGGACTAAAAATGGACACAGTATCCCTTGAGGTCTTGAGGAGAAGTTACTAATTCAATGGTAATCTTATTAGGTTTCTTGTCTAAATTTGTCTATTTGGAAGGTTGGTTTCATTTACTCTTACATCATATTCAGAAATGCAGCATGTGTTGTTTGCTAAGAATATTTTGTGTCAAAGTTATAGGTTAATCAAAGGAATTCAGTTGTGTTTGGATAATGCTGGGGGAAATGAATTTCATCTCGTGTAAATCTCAGTAAATTAGCATAGTAAGTTTTGTTTATCATTTTTCTACTAGCATATGCTCTCCCTGTTAAAGTGTCAAAATTTCTGTGATGAAAATTTAAAACTATGATTTTAGCATTTAAATCAGTGCACATTATAATCCCTCAAACATTGAAGGTGTCATGTTTCATTAAGGATTGTGTATCATACTTATGATATTTCTAGGTATATTTATTATGATAATAAGATTCATTACTGCATGTCTATGATAAAAGTTTTTTTTCCCCCGGTAATTGGAAAAGGTAACTGCTATTAGATTTGGTATAATAGGTGATTGTTTTCATGGAAGAGACCCTCAGTGGCATACAATTCCTAACTTTAAATTGTTAAAAAAAAAAGTTAAATAAAAATTATTTTTCAGCCATGGATGAGGATGGTGCAGACAAGCAGAATGGAATAAGACTCCCAGCCACGAATGGACCTCGGCCCTATAAATGTGAGGTGTGTCAGCGCTCCTTTAGGGAGGTGGCTACCCTGCGAAAACACGAACAACTACACCGAGCAGATCGCCCATATGTTTGTCAGACCTGTGGAAAGTCCTTTCTGTGGTCTTCAAATCTCAAAGTCCATGAACGCGTGCACACCGGGGAGAGACCATACAAGTGTAAAATATGCCACAGGTATGTAGCCACTCTTAATTCCGGAAGTTGTCATTACAGGTGTATTCAGGAGCATGTCATTTGTTAATGATACACACATTTAAGTTATAATGATGGTTTTGTATTGCGATGTTTGGTGATTGGAAGAAAAAATGACCAATCAGTTTTTTGTCCTTGATAATCCATACCATATTGTACTTCTTGGAAATATAAATATGATAGAGGGATTCTTTGAAAGTAGCGAAAGTTTTTATGAATTTTCTTGTCTGTAGAATTTACTCCATGATGTACAATATGTACCATATAAGACATGTATTGAGTTTTTAATCTCATTTTTGTCTTCATAAACACCATCAGTTTCGGGAAACCAAAATCCTAATTGTGATAGTTATGATTAAGTTAGAATTGTGGGTAATTCCGGGAATCCATGTTGGTTGTAGTGATTTTATAATTGTGCTGCATGTTATTCAATAGTGTTAAATATATATGCTTATATTAAAAAAACATATCTCTGTGACCAAGAGGTTGGAATATGGTGTATATAATTTACAAGTGATAAATTATGATTATAAGGAAGTACATGCGTGCACAATTCTAATTTCATTTTATGTATCTTATTTTGATATATACATGTAGATGAATGTTGTACTTTGGAAATGTTAAGTGTTGCCAGGAAAAGGAACATGAACACAAGTAACATGTCTGTTTCTGTTAAATGGGCATAAGGAAGTGTTTTGTAGGTGTTAGATGAGATAGTACAGATAGTTAAAACTAAAAGTAGGCACTGCCAGCTTTGTTTTCTTCAGAGTTAAAGTCTCTAGAGCAGTGATGGCCCAGTATTGAAGATGGTACAACTGTACTTCTAACTGTATTAAGTTGATGCAATTCTGATCCTTTTTATGTTATTTTATAAATCAGGGATGAAACACATGTGCAGGTCAAGCTTGTATAGTACAAAATCAGGCCTTGACACAATAATTACGGAAGTATAATATTTGTAGAACTTGCTCTTTCATCTACATGTAGTAGCACATTGTGCTTCTGAACTGCCAGATTGTAGAGCGGGGAAATTAGACTGCTGCCACAAATTTCCATCATAAAAATTTCCCTAATGCAAGACTTGCCATTATTTTGTTGATATAGTGCCAACTGCAGGTTTAACAAGTATGATATAACATAATGAGCATAGCCCTCTAAAACATATCCCCAAATGACAAGAATATGTAAAAATCAGACCCACTCTAGTCTGTAGACACTTGATTGGAATCCCATGCCAAGTTTAGATAAAATTTATTAATCTTTTTTGTTGTTGAGTAATGTATATGTCAGTAAATGCAGCAGATTATGCAAGGAAAATGGCAAAACTTCGATCACGTTCTGCATCAGCCAGACAGTTTCAATGGACAAGACGCTTTACATCTAATGTTCTCTGTCTCAGGACCAGCATTGATTTTTTTTTTTGCTGTGACCTAATTGTCTGGCCTATGTTTTCTTACAGTGATGTACCTGATCATTAGTAAGTTAGAATTTCCTTTGGAAGACGGTCTTAAGACGACTCTAGTCTCTCCTTTCCCATCATCTTTGCCATTAAGAGACGAGAAGTGTTCTAATATAGTGGCAGTCCCTCGATTGTTGGGATTCAGACTTGTTTAATTAGGTGTAATAAGTTCCTAATATCCCCTCCTTATCTGGGGTGTATCAAATAAAAATGGCATTTTTCTTAACTTTCATGTACATTAGTAATCGACACAAATATTTCAGTTTCATTTTACCACTACCAACCCATGAAAAATATTACTTTTCCTGTAAATAGATTTGCCATTTACAGGAAACAGAACTGGGAATGGTGACTAATGAGCTATAGTGCACCAGGCTGACGAATATATACAGCAGATCTTGCTTTGTCAAATCTTGCTCACATTTTTCAAACAGTGCATTTTAGATTAGAGGATTTATATGCTTTTGTGGGAAAATGACATTGTACAAACGATGTGTGCTGGTGGTTTTATGTTTTCAACTTGGTTAAGTAGTTGCAAGGTCATTGGACCGAATTCCGGTGTCAGCTCCTGATGGATGGGGGTCCAATTAGGTGTACACATCCTTTTCTTCCCCCAACAAAGTTTGATGACATCACACTATCTTTCTAACTCCTCTAAACATGTTAATGGATTCATTTCAATTCTCTTTATTGCAATCAAAAATAGCAAATTTGTGCATGCAAATTGAATGACATTTGTCACTCTGCGGTACACAACCTACTGTAAATCTAATCAATAAGAATTACATTTATGCACTCTTTCTCTGAAAGAGTGACATAACAAGTAATTAAGCTGAATTATCCTTTAGTTTCAGATTTACTTGATAAGTCAAACATGGATCAACCGCTTTCTTGTTTTATGTTTTCTTTCTTAAATGAAGGCCAATGTTATTAAAACCTTTTAGCACTCTCAGGAATGTATGCACTTGCTGCACTGCATGAATCAAATGCAGCGGAGAAGTTCTTCAGGGGACTAGTGACAGCAGTAATCTCATCGGCTGTTTATTAGAAGCATGGCAGATTATTCTAAAGACATTGAAAAAAACAAATTTTATGGCCATAAAAAGAATATCTAAACCAATTTTGCTGTAGGAAAGAGGATGGGATAGGGGGCATCAGATGACAGGTTATTATGCATTAATGCGGTCTCTGCACTCTTCCTGCAAGTGGAAATAGTTGTAGCTAAATTGTTCTGTCAATAATTTCATTGTGTGCATAAAACCGCTATTAATTTTCTCATGCAAAAAAATAAATTCATTTCTGACGCAAAACATGAGACCGGGAGATGTATAGGTGATCTGCCGTGATAAAGAATTTGTAAAAAACATCGATTGGGGGGGTTCTTTGAGGGGCAGCGATGCAGATCGGAGTAAAAAGAAGTAGGAGGAGTAATGGCCATGGCCATATTGTGAGGGGATCAATACAGATGTCAGTGGGATTGCGCTTAGAGCTTGAAATTTAATTCAAGTAATAGTTCATTTGTTGAGGCATGTTACAAGGGGCAATTTAATTTTGATAATTAGTGAGGAAAGAAAATCCATTCTGTGACATACTGTAAAAAACGCTATGTGTCACATAATCCGGGACCGAACAACATATTGCTGAGACTCAGGGGGAATGAACGCTCGTACTAATGCTAATTTGACCTCAGCGGGGCAAATGTTTGCTCTTGTCCTTGGTTTAGGAAAAGGAGACCAGTATTTACATATACCTCATAGTTCACTCACCTCAAAACCACTAATCAAAACACTCGGATAATCGTTGTCAACAAACTGAGCAGATGAATCCAAACTTTGTTTTTTATCACATGAAAATGTCATTAAGTGCATGGAAAAATTGGCATTGATTTCAAAATGGAGCAAAAATTATCAGCTAAGTGTGAACCAAAGGTTACATTTTATGTCCCTATGATAATGTGAGAGGTATCTGTATAGAATTTTCATGTAAATAAAAAAAATCTGAAATTTGAGTTGTTGATAAAGTACAAACATGAGAGATAGGAGTGGAGTGTGTAGCAGGTTGACCTGCTGTTGTAGCCAGGAGACATTACAGATGTGACAGCTGGGTTCCTGCCTGTGTTCGTGTGGTGTTGAATAGCTGAAATTAAAAAAAAACACGGTAATGACACCCAAACAACACATGCATCACGAAAACATTTTAAAATCCAAGATGTGCGAGTGTTTGGTTTCATTAAGTCCCACTGCATCTCGGTGTCAGTTTCTGAGATGAAGCAGCACAGTTACAATGTTTTATTAATGATAATTTGAGATAGAGATGGTATTATTCTTTTTGTATCTTTTCCATTATTAGTAGGTTACATTCCCATAGGGCAAGACATTCTAAAAAATACATGTTGTATTGCGTTTTGCATTGACCTAATATTTGCCGAATTGGAAAATTCAGAAATTCTAAGGGTATCTGTTGTGCAGGAGTGTCATTATTTCCAAGCACATCTTTTCTTTTTTATTGATTCTATATATATTTGTACTTCATATTTTTATACAGTAATAGTAGAAGTGAATTTTTCTGCATTGTTGTTTTCTGTCACAAGTTACAGTGAAGTGTGATGATTATTTTATATGTAGTATGGCTTTAGTAGCTGTGTGCTTTATTAAGCTATTGGGGCCCAGTAACCTTTATTCTGCAATTTATTCACCACCACCCTTGCCCTCCTCCATCTCATCTTTATATTTTTATTTGGTGTCCATTAAAAAAAAATTATATTGGATTCTATAATGGCAGATAGCAGCAGTAATATGATTTACTGTCACAGCTTTACATAGGTGATCAATTTCTATTGAACAATTCATAGGATAAAATTTCTTTTGGACAATTCAGAAGATGGAATTTCCCCAAAGCAATTCATAGGATAAAATTTCTTTTGGACAATTCAGAAGACAACATTTCTTTTGGACAATTCAGAAGACAAAATTTCTTTTTTTGACAATTCAGAGGACAAGATTTCTTTGGACAATTCAGAAGACAAAATTTCTTTTTTTGACAATTCAGAGGACAAGATTTCTTTGGACAATTCAGAGGACAAAATTTCTTTCAAGTAATTCAGAGGACAAACTTTTTTAAATTGACTTAATATGATTGTTTTAAGTGATAGTTGGGCTTTGAATGTGAAATACTGAAGAATCTGTTATAGCTGTAGATTTATTAAAGGTATCACGATGCAGATTCTCATAAGTTGGCCAACTCATGGGCACATTTTCATAACTTGATCAACAGAATTCTGGTTTTATCAGGGAAAATGGGTGATAATGATATAAAATATACTTTACATGGGTAGCCATAAAAAAGGGAAACAATTTTTATCTCATATTGTTAGAACATAACTCATGTAATGCTGTAATTAAAGGGGGGAAATGGAGGGTAAAGAAAATATATTATGGTCATCAGCCATTGTTCCAAGGGTATTTGGCTTTTAGTTGAAGTATTTATTAGTTAATCTGCAACAGTAATTGGTAATTTTCAATCACCCTTGCCGCTTTATTTGCCTTTGGCTAGGACAGTCGGTCTGAAATGGCAGACTTGGAGTTAGATCTATGTCTGCTGGCCTGTGAACCAGACAGGGCTTACTTTTCTAGTCGTGTATTTATGGAATCGTAAAATCAAAATCTCCTTCCTGACGTCACTCAAACTCCACACGCAGACAGTTGGATCCTTGAGAAAGTGCATCTTCATCCTAACATTGAAAACAGATTTCGAAAAATTAGAAAGTTTTTATTTGTTTTGTCCTTAGTTAGGGTAATTAAATTATAAGGCAAACAATACTTATTTACTATTGCACAAGAACTTTACAGGTTGATTGGATGTTAAATCTGGAAAACAGGAGTGAACTGGTACATGTATATTGTATATCGATCCTTCATTTTACATTTCACTGGTGTTTAGAAAATAAGATAAGAGATTTAACAGTATTACAATTTTTTAATTTTTTTTTCCAATGCATTATATATATCTATTCTCATGAACTCACTACATGTACTCACCTTTTTTGATGATTTTGATTTTTACTGGCAACCATCAAAAGGACCACCTTTTAATATGCATTCTTTAATCTCTGCATTAATTTTTTTTTCTCATTTGAAATAATTCAACTATTATAGCTGATGTGTAAGTTTCGTAGAGATCTTTAAACATTGAAATGTTTGCATATAAGTAGTAATGTAGAATTCAACAAATACATATATTAATGACCAGGGCCTCCATTTCTAAACAACCACAACCCCCCCCCCCCAAAAAAAAACCCAACTAACACCCCTTCTGCAATAAATGTTCACATTTATAGGCATATTAAGTTATTTCCATTGCTACTATAACTCCCCACACACACACTACCACACACACTTTGGAGCAATATTGCATGTAGCTCTAAATCTGGGATTGTTGTAAAAATGTACTGTTATGATAGTTTTGTATGTAACTTTAAACATAATTATTGATAAAATTAAAACTAAGTTTAAGATTTTATCAAAATAAAAGATTTTGTATGGAAAGACAATAAGGTAACTGCACTTCATTCAGAGCCTCTAAATAGATTTTCTAACACAAATATCAATAACAAAAGTTTAAATTTATTTTATTTTATTTCTTTTGACATTGAAATAGTAAATCAAAATTTTGCAACAAAAATTTTGAAACCAAAATGACAGCTAATATTGCTTTAATGCCTTGGTTTTTTAAATCATTCAAGTTTACAGTCAATTTGTGTCCACTGATTTTCTACCATTTGAATATTAAAAGCAATCTATTTACTTAATTTATTTTGCAATACAATCACTTTGCAATACAATCTCTAGTGAGAGATAACTGCATCATTGGAAAGTGAGTTTACAATGCTTATCGATTTCTGAAAATTAAGAGATCTTGTACATGTTTTTAATACATGATTTAGCTTTTTTTTTCATGGATATTTCTGGAAAATCCTCCTCTGTGACTCGGGGAGAGATTTATTGGCATCGTGTGTCCACGACGATGGGGATACTATTAGAGAAAAACTCCTCACTGACAAGGGGAAAAAAGTGGAAAGTCACTGATAATGGCACATCTGTCTTGTCTCATCATTGGAAAGCTTTAAAATGAAATCATGGTTTTTTTTCTTCTTCATACAACTATGGGGTCACTGATAAGATTAAAAAAAATGTTTTGTAAGAAAGGAGGTTTTGGCGATGTTTCCATTCACATCAGATAAGTAAAGTTGTAAAGTAAACACAACACCAGTCATCTGACTTTCAAAGCAGCATTATGTTAAATGATATGTGCTGGAATATGTTACATGTATTTATAGTAAAGTCATACTCAAATTTGTTGTTTTTTCTGTATTTTTTAATAAAATTCACCCATTAAATTATCTGGCTAAATACACATGAAACACAATCTCTCAAAACATGGCAGGCCCCATCAACTGAATTTTTTTGGCTGGAATTTGAGTCTTTTTAGGTTAATTGCCTGTAAGATGCAATGACCTAGCTTTTCCACCCCTAAGATTATGGCTTCATGACACACACATAAATATAAAAAAGATGGATGACCACTCCAGTGCTTTATAATCACTTTTTATGAGAAGGTCATTGACCAGTTGCTTTGTTAAGATGTAAAGTAATCGTGTGATGACATGGCATACAATCAATTATTGAAATGTAGGATTGCCGGTCATGTATGAAGGAAATTAGAATGGAATTTATTGCTGCATGGAAACGAAGTACGTTAAATTTAGTATAATGTGACATGGTTGGTTTAGTTGCATAAATCCACGCACATTTTTAAGGTGCATTTGTGTTGTTATTTAAAAGATTCTGTAATTCATGACATTATTTAAATAGCTCCTTCTGCCTAATGGAACTTAAAATATCTGTGCTGTGAAAAAAAAATCTTTTGATATTTTACCCTTGCCTTCATGCAACGAATGTAATTAAAGTTTAAAAAACCCATTTATCTGTGCTGCATACAAAGAATCGGAGGTTAAAAGACTTCAGGATGTGCTTCATTTAGCCCCAAAAGCCCTCATACCAGGCTGTGCATGCGAACCTATTGAATTTTTCCCCATGGATCATATCCCATGAAATGGGAAATAAGGTCATGCTGTTGGTAATACCCCAAACCAATAAAACGGTGTAATCATATACCCCCCATTCTTTCCGATCCCAAATGAAAAGATGTAGCGCACTTTAGATTGAATTATATAAGTAAATCAGATGATTTATTAAGTGGAAAAAAAACAAACTGGTGTTCCATGGCTTGGAGCGGATGAAAGAGAATCTATAAACAGTGTGTGGTATTGATCGAATAACGATGGAGTTCTTACATTCCCCTTTATTACTACAGGACAAAGCCTTTATGTACTAACCCATTTTTTCCCCGTGGTACAGTCATCTTGCATGTTTTAAGTATCGACCTCCAACAAACTTAGAATCCAACAAAGTAATGGGGAAGGTTGTTCACCCAAATCCCGCTGGGGGGAGAAAAAAACGCTTTATTATTAGCTTGGCAACAGGCCAAGGCTAAAAACAACAATTTTGAGATTACAAAATTATTAGTAATATAAAAAAAATAAATGATAATTTGATATGTGTGCATTTAACAGGGGGTCTTTCTAGGCCATGTTCAGGACACTTAGGTCACTGTCTAACTGCTGTCAGGGGGCCATGTTATGGTGATGAATATATGACTGATGTATAAAAGGCTAGTTGTTGTAAGTTAGCAAATAATTGAAATGAAGGAAGTGGTTGTGAAAAAGCCAGTTTTTTGTCTTTAATCTGACGTGCAGGAATGATGTACCGTAGAGGCACTCTGACGTCTCTGTTCCTGTTGCTTGTGTGGGGATCATGGAATGGCTATTATGATTATTTCTGTAGAAGCTTGATAGATCGATGCTGTAGCATATGAAGAATATGTTGTTTTTTTTCAATAGAATAGAGTCCCATTAATTGATCAATAGGCATTTGAGACCATTAAAGTGTTGGGGGGTAGAAAAAGGCATTCGTGATTAATGCAGGATGTGCTCCCACGCAAGTGTAGACACATGCTGCTCATCATGAAGCATTTGTTGAATATTGCGAGTTGTGTTACCTGCTAGAACTATGCAAACAAACCCCAGCGGCAGTGTGCTTCAGTTACGCAGGAGTGTATGATGCTGTTGTGTAAGTAACCTGGGGAAAAAAACACATTTTACCTACGAGTTAGTATGCATTGGCACAGGCCTGTAAGAAGATAAAATCTGCATAGCTGAAAATTACCCCAACACCATTTCATTACTTTCCCATAATTCATTACTATCCCATAATCATTGTCGGTCATCCTAGGTGATCGTCATTTCATATTTTATGATTCGTCATGATCATAAAGAAACCTGGTGGAGGAGTGTAAGTGTGGAATAAATCTGATTTGTTGACTGGAAGTGACAACTCCTCTGTAGCCTACAATGAAGCACATTATTCATAGTTCATTTCAGAAATCAAAAGTTACATGTATCTCACCTAAAGTGATTTCTCTCTCTTGAAATATATCAAATAATTAAGATTTGAATTATTTTGAATTTTAATCAATACGAATACTATAGAGGAGAATTCCTTGAATACATATCTACTAAGTAGATGTATCAATCGTGCAATTTATCCTTACTAAAATATTTTACTTCTGCATCATTCGGTTGCACAGAGAGAGAGAGGGGGGGGGGGGGGGGTGACAGGTTGGTGTCTTAAAAATGGTAAATCAATGTTTTAAATGCTAGAAATAAAATCAAAATTTTATTGCACAATACACATGCACATGTTTCAGTTTGCATGGACTGTATAGTCTGAAGGGAATGCTTGTAGTAAATTATTGTGTTGGAGAATACATGTTGTAAATGGAATAGTACCAGGATAATACCATCATTCCTTCATGCATTTATTGAGAACTTTGGTCTTTATTTTCTAGAAGCTTTAAAACTTAAGCCCTTTTTTCATAATTCTTGAAAACTCTGTGTTTCAGGTGCTTCACACAATCCAATGACTTACGGAGACACGAGAGAAATGTTCACATGCGAGGAAAGCTGGTGAACTACCGGAGCCCGGCTACACCAGCATCAGGACGGAACACAAGTCAGATGAACCTGGCCACATACCAGGCCTTCGCCATGCAACAGAGGGCGCTGCTTCATCATGCGCTAACCTACGAGAGCCTGATGCAGAGCGCTGTGGTCACACAGTCCAGGTAAGGAGAAAGGCTAAAGAAAAACTTCATTCAAAGTGTACAGTCAGGGATTTATCTAGGTTGTTTTCACTACCGGTAAAAGGTACCTTTCCCCTTGGC
This sequence comes from Ostrea edulis, assembly GCF_947568905.1. NCBI lineage: Eukaryota > Metazoa > Mollusca > Bivalvia > Ostreida > Ostreidae > Ostrea > Ostrea edulis. Next base: position 29,937,006 of record NC_079169.1, read on the forward strand.
AACAAATGGAAATTTCCCCTTCCACAGATTATAAATCCCCTTTAATTGTAGAAATTTTACAAAATTGTATGAGAAATTTCAACAAAATCATTTTTATACATTCTAAATCGTTTTCTATAATTGTCAGACTTACAATATAGATAAAATGAGTAATCAATCAATTTATATTCCTTGGATGTCTCCCACCACCATCCCCTGGAAGCTCATGACTGCATTCTCAAAAATTCCCCTTAAATATAAAATGGGTAGTAACATCTAGATGCTGGATAAAACCCTGACAGTCCAACTTTGTGATCTCAAACTCAATATCAGTAGAAGAATACACAAGCTTCTCTCCTAAAGATTTAAATTTACAAAAATATGAGCAAGCAGTGATATGTGTAATTTCTTTCATATTCAAGGCTTTTGATGTGAGACGGGTAGTGTAATCTGTTTATCTATTTGTAGGTTGATGCAGGGCGGAGTTTCGACTGTATCGCTGCCTTCAATGAGCACAACCTCTGATGTCAGCGTCTCTACCTCATCAGACATCCGTCGACGACGCCCAACAGGGTCTCCTGACTCGATTAAATTGGAACAGGTAACTCCCCCTACCTCACCCAACAGCAGCCATGAGCGCTCATTGTCAAATCCAGGACTGTTGAACTCCACGGGGGGAGGGGACCAGCTTTACATGGCTCCCAGATCCAGCAGCACCTCCGCTGTAAGTTATTTGTAATTCTGTGATCTTGCTCTTTTGACGGAACAAGCCAGATTACCTACACCAGCAATTCAACAGACGGTGTGGTCATTGCATTTAAACATCTTCAGTATCAAGTAAATAAAAATAATTCTATAGTGGGAAAATTTGAAATTATATGAAATGCATTATATAAGACCACTTTCATTTGATATTTCTGATGTAGAATTCCTTGTTTGTTGTAGATAAATACGGGTTTACTGCACTCTCCTCCCTCTTTGCCGACCTCTTCGTACTCGGGATACGTGACCGGCAGTAATTCTGTGAATGGAAGTCCCCCCACTCTGACTCACGTCACAGCTGCCATGTCCCCCACACTATCTGGATTCAAGTAAGATCATTTTTACCTTTCAACACACTGTTAACTTATTAGAATTTTTCACAATTACAATGATTTAAAGTCTCCACAAATGTCAGTATAAGAGTGAAGTATGAAATGATGAAGCAGACAATGGACAGTTACAATTGATGACCATTTTTAACAGGTTGTCAAATGAATCTGCCTCCATGTCAAGTCTACCTCATTCAGCCCTGAGACGACTACCTCCAATATCGTCTATTTATAGTAACCAGCCCAATACCTCAACTGACAACAAAGTCATAGACCTCAGCATGAAGTCCACGAGTAGTGGAGAATCGGAGGACGGTGACTGGAAGTCGCGCATCATTGCAGAGCATTTCAAACGTGAAGAGTTGGCCAACAATGCCTCAAAGAGTCCCCCGATCTCAGAAACAGAAAGCGATGAAAAACGTGACGTTACAACCACATCCATTACACCAACAGGTGATTCCGGAATCCATCACTGCCCACACTGCAACATATTCTTTCATGATTTCACTATGTACCACCTGCACAAGAGTCTCCACTCGCCAGTGGACAATGATCCTTTCCGTTGTCCATCTTGTCAGAAGCACTGTCAGGATCGTATAGAATTCATGTTCCACATTGTTTGGCATGTGAAGTATCCACACACCATCCCCAACTATGAGCCGTTTAAGGAGGAGTACCAGACTTAAACTGGTTCTTTGCAGTGGGTGGAAGCTAGCATAATGGTAAGACCTGAGAGAGTATACTGGTTGCATCGGTTAACCTTGTAAGAGAGATTTGATTTGATGTGACTATGGTTGGCACAAGAGGCTGAATATGTTTATGAAGTTAACAGGTTAAGGTACTTTAAAATGAGAAATTTATAATGAAGGAATAGCTATTTAGTTTGTTCAAATGATTTGGGGTTAAATGCAATGGAAGTTTTGTATTGCGTTTACCCCCTTCAATTAAAAACGAACTTTATAGATATTCCCTGTATATGGTATTGTAAGAAGGATCAGGAAAGTTTCTTCATTTTCAAATTGAATATTAAATGTTTGATGTCTGGGGGTGTGGCAATATCATGAAAGCAACTGTTGATTAATTATTTTTTCAGATGAACCTCAACAGAAGTGCAATACATCATCCTCTTCAACTTTGTTATCTTCACAGAAAGTTCAAAGTTCACTTTTGGACCTTCCCAGAAGTTCAAAGTTCACTATGTAGCCTTCCATGAAGTTTCAAGTTGATAATTTTTGAAGTTCCATGTTCAAGCTTTCAAGCATTGGATGAATCGAGTCATGTTTAAGGGGCTTTTCTATATTATCATGTATGAGTATTAGTAGGAGATCTCAACACATGTGGATGGGTATGTGAATTAGAAATGGGCTACTGAGGAAATGCTCTTGTGTGACCCAGTAAATGTATAGAATGTTTATAACTCAGAATTTGTGTTGACTTTCATGTATGTATCCAGGTTTTTAAAAATCATCCACTGTATATTTTTAAGTTGATTTATGTCTTTATATATCTACTCAATTTTTTTTTTTTTTATATATTTTTAATAATATACCACACACAGCATATGTAAATCCAGAAATCAGACAAAATTTTTATGTTTCGTTTTTAAGAGTTTTATTTTTCAAAGTATTTCATTTTCACATATGCATGATGTCCACTATTCAAAGTCCAGTCAGTTTTGGCAATTTGATACTTATTGGTCATCAATAACTTCATTTTGTACATTGGAATTTACCAGAAATTCAGAGGATTCTGAGAAAACCAGTTATAATCAGTTGTAGTGCTGTCAGAGGATTCTGAGAAAACCAGTTATAATCAGTTGTAGAGCTGTCTTCCTTGGTTCGTGCTACATGTCATGCTAAACTTAGGGTTGAAAAATATTTCATAGGCTGTTTTTATTTCCAAGGCCATTTTTATGTATTTTTGATATTTTAACTTTGTTCAAACTTACAGACCTAGTGCTACGTAATTCAGTGCTGTAGAGGAATAGCCTCTTCAATTTATGTATTGTCATTTTAACAGAAAACATCTTGCTGACTCTTTGGCACCATGGTGTCACGTATCCATGGTAATGGTAGGGATCTGCCTCCTGTATCTACTTTGTTGGAATAAGTCTGCTATGGGAGACAATTTGACCTCAAACTTTAATGTTTTATGCCAGTCAATATTCTGTCATATTTTACAGGAAAACCTATGATACGGGTAATATTTTGTGTCTTGAGCTCATATAAAGCACATAATGGAAGCTATATGTTTTTATTATTTACAAGATTCCTACCTACCACCCATTGTCATCCTGTCTTGTTAATAGTTCATGTGATATACACTTCGTCTCTGTAATCGTGTTTACTGAAGAAACTTGTGCCATATGTTGGGATTTTTTTATCACTGTGTTCAGGAGAGGACTTCCTGATATAACTTTTATACTGTTGTTTTAGGGAGGTGTGGGGATATTTTTTTTCATGTTGCTTGAGAACAAACCTGTGTTTAGTGTGGATATTTAGCTTTAATGTTCATTTTTGTTTTGTTTTGAAATATGCTGTCTTGTGCAGTTAGAGGTTGTTTGGACTATAAAGAAAAAGATGTGAAATTCAGTAGACAGCTTTGGGGTGTAACATTTTATAGAGAATGAAATTTTCTATAAGGATGACGGATTAGACAGCCCACTTTAGATCTGGTTGACGGCCATGGTCCACTCAGGGGTATCGCCCAGTGTCAGCATTTAAAAGGGGCATGAAATGCTATCTCCATGTGTTCACCTAAAGTAAAAATTTATATTGCTCAGCAGTGAAGATGAATATAGATAAAACTGCTTCAGAATGCAATTATCCCCCCGGTGATTTGAATTGCAAGCTCTCATTTTATGCTGTATTGTTATGACTTAATATTCGTTCTCATTTCAATATCCAATTAAATCAAAATAAGACATCCTAGATTAGAAACATCTTGTGAGAATAATTTTTTGTCTTCAGAGTGAAATTTTAAAAAAAATATATATATATATTGCGCTTTTTTTTTAATGACAGAATTTGATTTTTTTTGCTGGGGAATTTGTTGTTTTGCTGATTTGAATTACAAATGGGGGAGGTAGTCCCACATCCGGTGAAAAATTTACATCTGCTGAGTACAGAAGCTACATTTCATTCCAGAGCAAGGAATTCGTGGTCATTGCCATATTTAAATCCTCCGGTGTTTGCATTGTCTCGTAAATAGTGTTCATAAAGTTTTATATTAACTAGCTAGAAAATATTTCCTGATTTGTAAATCAAAAATGAACTGCGTAAGTCAAAAGATTTTTATCAAAACCATGTTTACAATGCTTAATTGGATTTTCATTTTGCAGAATCAAAAAAAAAAAAAAAAAAAAAAAAAATGGAGTGGAATTACATTTATTTTTGTCACATATGTTGCTGTCATGCATTGTTTTTCTGTGCAAGTTTGAATTTATTCTCACAGAGGATAACTTGTTTGGTCCGGTGTTTTTTTGTTGTACGTTGTGTTTTGTACGGGTGTGTCTTGATGAAATGCATAAGTCAGTGCTAATGGTGTTAGATGTACAACTACTCGTTCATTTGTATCTCTAGCCTTAGCCTCCCTTTCTCAATTTTTGGCAAATTTAAAATTTCAATGGAAAGGACTTTTTTTTTCTCTCTCTTTTTTTTCAATGTAGGTCAGATTATTTTTCATACTGAATTCTAATACAATCCATTCATTTAGCAGAAATGACACATTGTTACAACTCTTAATATAGAATATGCTCTATGAAAAGGAAAATGTTAGTGCATAGGCACTTGGTTCATACAAGTAATGGGTTCTATATATATAATCATTTTTGTGTTTGCATGAACAAGTGCCTATGTGTCACTACTAGATATTAAAATAAGAATGAGAACGAACAGGATACATTTGTAAAATTACTTGAAGCTTTTACCTCTGTAATATTTATTCTTTATTTTTCTAATCTCAGGATTGATTTAATGTACACCAAACCTGCATATGGTATTTTTTCATATATCCATGACCTTGACCCTTGACATTTCACCTTCTCGCTATGTTACATCTTGAACTCAGGAGACTTGTTGTCAGATGGGTAGCAGACGACAAGTGAATTATGATCTACCTCATTTTTTGGAGTAATTCTGTATGTGTATAATGCCTATAGCTTTGGTAATATTCTTGTGTATAACTGTTTCTTGAGTATGATAACTTTCTGTGCTTGACTGTATTTTAATATTTTTTGCTTCGCTAAATTTATTAGACGTTTGGAATTTGTTGAGGGGTTGGGTTTATTCATTGTGATGGAGTAGGACTAAATCTTACCCAGACTGCTGAAGAAATGTTTCATATTAACTTGAAAGAGAGAGAGAGAGAGAGAGCGAGGAGTTATTTTGAATGACTAGGTTGTTTTGTCTATAGTGTATACCAAGTCTAACTTGTCAGTGTAAGCTGGATTTTCTTCAAGGCCTTTTATTCAAAAGTATATAGATATTGTTTGCTGTACATAGTACCCTGTGTATTGTCTTTAGATATAGCTTCTCATGTATATTTTGTATAGTTTACTTAACAAATGTTGGCTGAATTGTAAATATATATACCTCTATATACTAGCTTCTGTCAAGATGATATTCCATTAAGAAGAGATTGTATAAATGAGACTTGATTTTATGAAATTATGAAGGCTGAATTTTTAAACCAATATTGATGGTGTATTCTGGTACCTTTATTGATCAGAAGACATGTTTGGTCAAACTGTTATGTTTCATGTATATTATTGTGTTTTGTTTCTGAGTCATTGGGGATATTTTTAATGTATAATTTATTAATTTTGTCTTACAGATGGATAAAAAGAAAATTATTCTATATATGATGATACCTCATGAAACCCCCCGAGTTAAATCCAGGGAGAAAATAATCCATGTGTTAAATAAACAGTATTTACACATCAGAAAATAAATCCACAGTTTACTACCTCAGTAGGTCAGCAAGTGACTGCCATCAAATCCATAGATTAATTACCTCAAAACTAGTAACTGCACCTTCAGTTGAACAAGAAATTTGAATTCGAAGTATGCAGATATTTTTGTATAAAACTAAATTTATGAAACTACCTCAGAAAAAAGTCTTTGTTTTTGTTTTTCTGCCCCTCCCCGAGCCATGTATCATTGGTCATTATTTATGGTCCTTTGTATAATATATGGTCATAGATGGATTATTTGAGCTTGTGTAACTGTTTATTTTTAAGGGCTTTGATTAAGATTGTAATATGTTAGTAATAATTTACTATTTTTGGGGAAAGGCATTGCAATCTTTAGGGAAGTTTGTAAGTCTTAAACTACCATAAATGCAGGGGGGAAAAAGAAAAACAATATTCAAAATCGACTTGATAAAGTATTTTAGAAACAAAATTTACCCCATTGCAATGCCTTCCCAGTGCCAGGAGATAAGAAAGACAACTCTTGCTTTGTGACCCGGTGACCCTTGGATCTGCTGGTTCCTTCACTAATGCAACATGTTACCCAGAGCTAACTTTTGTTTTTATCAGATGGAACCATATTTTGATTTAGAACTGATTTTTCATTATATATTTTTCATCTATATATATATATTGTTGTTGTGTTAGTGTTATATGAGGTTTTAAATTACTAATTGATAAATTGATTAATGAAACATTTTTAGATAGAGAAAATTTGAAGGGAAATCAGAACCTGTGCATTTTCTATATATGAATATTCCTGGTTGTAAACTTTACAATATTAAGAATCAAAACTGAATTTTAAATCAAATTTTCGCTTTGATTGAAGATTTCTTGTTTTGTACAAGCGAGAATGTCAACAAAAAAAGAAAAAAGGAAACAAAAATCCCCACTTATATAGATTATATTTTGCATCATTATTTGCGAACCCAATAACATGTTGCATTATGGATATTGTGTCTATTAATGTGTATGTACACCACAGCTATGTCATATATTTCCTCTAGAAATAAAAAAAATATTAACAGCATTCTAGTTATATTCATTTGTCATCAAGAGCATATTAGCTTGGTTCACTGTTTCAGGACTAGATGATGTCTGTCTCTCTGTAAAGAATGTAAAATTTGACACAGAGAAAGGACAACCTAATGATGTACAATATGTATTAGATTTATAGATGTACTCCTACCCACATTTGTGATCAGATTGTTTGTCCCCTGCCGGCGGAGTCAAAAGGGGCTAGTAGTTTGTGATCAGATTGTTTGTCCCCTGCCGGCGGAGTCAAAAGGGGCTAGTAGTTTGTGATCAGATTGTTTGTCCCCTGCCGGCGGAGTCAAAAGGGACTAGTAGTTTGTGATCAGATTGTTTGTCCCCTGCCGGCGGAGTCAAAAGGGACTAGTAGTTTGTGATCAGATTGTTTGTCCCCTGCCGGCGGAGTCAAAAGGGGCTAGTAGTTTGTGATCAGATTGTTTGTCCCCTGCCGGCGGAGTCAAAAGGGACTAGTAGTTTGTGATCAGATTGTTTGTCCCCTGCCGACAGAGTCAAAAGGGGCTAGTAGTTTGTGATCAGATTGTTTGTCCCCTGCCGGCGGAGTCAAAAGGGACTAGTAGTTTGCACACTGTCTGTCTGTCCGTCTATCACAACAGAGTTCTCTGGACTTTTTAGCTCACCTGAGTAAACTCTTCAGAGGTATGAAACATCTTTGGAACAAGGAGGACATAAATTGTAAATTTCAGGATTCCTGCACTACTGGGGCCTTGAGGGTGGGGCAAAAACTGTTAAAAATTGACCAATATTCAAAAGTCTTCTCTACAACCACATATGATTGAATGATGTTTTCTGCCACACTCAACAATTTTTCAGTTATCTGGTGGCGCCCAGTTTTTATTGGTGAAAGAGAACCCAGATACAATGTACCTGGGAAGAGACCACCGACCTTCCGTAAGTAAACTGGGAAACTTTCTCGCTTACCGGCGTTAGCGGGATTCGAAACCGTGCCAATAGAGGTGAGAGGCCATGTGATTTTGAGCGCAATGCTCTAACCACTCGGCCACGGAGGCCCCTCAACCACATGTGTAAAGAAAACTAAATACATGGTGATGTAGAGCAGGAAATTTAATGATCCTTGGGGTAGAGTTTCAAAGTTTCATACCTCTGAAGGCCTCTACAAAAATTTGATGATCCTTGGGGTAGAGGTTCTGACCACAGAGCAGGGCTAAACTTGGTATTTGGTGTTTATTGTTATCTGATAAAAGTATAGAAAGTGTATTTAACTCAATTTATTAGAGTTAAAACTAATAAATTATCAAATAAAATAATATATAGATCATCACAATTTTTAAGATGCGAAACATACAGAAACAATCATACATCAATGTCAGAAAATTGCAATTTTCCTTCTACATGTAACATTATAAAATTTTCACAAAAAGTGTTTATAAAATAACAATATAATGGTATTTATAATAGTTTTATGAAACAGCTTCTTTACAAAAATATACAAAATGTTTGAGAAATAAAGGAAATCTATCGCATAATGGACTTGCTACTAAATGAAAACTAAGTTATTGCCCTTGGATTCAATATTTTGAGACATTGCTCTCTTTTGGTCTATGCTGTTTCATATGATAACTTACTTTTGAAAATATTTTATGTTTAACAAGACTTTTTATAATAACAATTGGAAAAAACTCTTAACAAAGTTTATGTTCTTATGCATAAATTTAAACGAAACCTTGATTTTGCAAAATCTTACGATATCACAGGGGGACAGATCTACTTTAAATACCATCTTCTTTTATAGTGTTATCGATACTAAACTGAAACTAAATGGATGTTTAGAAAGAACAGGCAGTCCTTTACCTAAATTGCAAATTTGATGATCCCAGGAGTAGGAGTTTTGGTATCAGGATGGGGCCATAATGGACAGTTATTAGCTCACTTGAACTGAAAGCTTGAGTGAGCCTTTTTGATCAATTTTGTCTGTCTGTAATCTTGGCATTTTCAACTTCTCCAGAACCGCTGGGCAATTTTCAACCAAACATGGCACAAAGCATTCCTGGGTTAAGAGCTTTCAAGTTCAAATGAAGGGCCATGCCCCCTTCAAAGGGGAGATACATAAAAATGCAAAAATTGGGTGTGGCCATTTAAAAATCTTCTTAAGAACCACTGGACCAGAAAAGTAAACATTTACATGAAAGCTTCCTGATATAGAATAGATTCAAGATTCTTCAAAATCATGATCCCCAGGGGTAGGATGGGGCCACAATAGGGAATCAAAGTTTTATGTGCTGATGTATATAGGAAAAATCTGAAGATTTCTCTTGAACTATTTAAGCTAGAGCTTTCATATTTTGTATATACATTCCTTTCAGAAAGACCTTTCACGTTATTCAATGGTGTGGGATCTTATGACCTTGACCTACTTTCAAAAGCAATGTAATCTACTAGTATTCAATATGTTCTGATTTATATAAGGTAGATCTTTCATATCTTGTATATAAACTGATGGCAAGACATTTCGTATCATATCCTTTGACCTTGTGACTTTGAACTCCGAGTTTGAACTACTTTCCAGAAAACATACCGGTAACCTATTAAAACTACATGTATATATGCAATATTCTTTGGATATCACCTTAGGAATAAAAAGCATGCATTTTATATCAAGTTATATAAGTTATACACTTTGCTACGTGCCTGGAGATTCATGTTTAAAATCTGATTATTCATGATATCACTGAATAGCAGTGAGTTCTTAGAATGACTTGAGAATATCTCATAATATGAGTAAATATCTACATACGATAGCGGAAATGTTCAGTACTGTGGATGAGTTTTGTGTTGCCTTCCACTATCAGACATAAAAAATTTAATCTAATACATATAATTCACGTTTTTGGTACTTGGTTTAAGTAGGATATTTGCTTGCAACATTCTGTAGAATAATCTTCAAATCAGGCAGAAATGAATCGTCTTTAGCCATTGCTTTGTAAGTGAATCATAATTTTCATAACTTCTTTTTAGTGTTGGGGATACCTTTCGCACAGTACCCTGAGGTTGAAGATTTGTTCTGTTGTGCTGTGCTCTGTTCTAAAGCCTGCTTCTTCCTCAGCAATGATCCTCTCTGCTTGTGGCTTCAACCTATTCAGCAGTATCTTCAGCATGACTTTGCTTGCGTGGCTAATAAGGCTGACGGTGCGGTATTTCTGACACTATTGTAGGTTGTCTTTTTGGGGGAGTGTGATGATCAAGGAATGTGTCCATGGTGTAGGCCATTCTCCTGTCTGCTAGATCTTGTTGCAGATGATCAGTAAGACACTGTTCATTGCCTTCTCTCCTGCCTGGACTTGTTCTGATGGTATATTGTCCATTCCTGCTGGTTTCCCCTTCTTCAGCGATCCCACTGCTGCTTCCACTTCATCACGAAGGATGGGGTGGTTGTCGTTGTTGGTTGCAGGGGGAATGAGTAATACTGTTGCATCTCCTGTGGCTCTGTAACTGTAGAGCTCAGAGCAATACTCATTCCAACACTGTAAAATGTCCTGATCTTCTGTCTGAAACTTTCCAGCTTTGTCTTGGATGGTGATATTCCGTCCCTGTTTTGTACTGGTCAGGACTTTCACCAGTTGACATGCTTTCTTGCTGTTGTTCTTCAGGTTTCCTTCTCTATCCTGGTATTGCTCTTCTATGCAGTTATCCTTCGCCCTTCTCATGATTTGAACTTGTTGGTTAACAGTCCGGTACTGCTTTGCTCCTTTTGGATTACTCTTTTTCTTCTTCTTCATTCCTCTCCATTTGTCACACAACTCAAAAATGTTAGTTGAAATCCATGGTTTCCTAATTGTGCGATGTTTGCTTAGGATCTCACTGACGGCGTCGGTTACTGCTGCATTGAAGTTGTTAATCAATGAGTCCATATCTGTGTAATCAGCATCTAGGATGGTCAATGGTGTAAACGTTCCTCCGACCATGGCTTGAAAGGTTTTTAAAACCGTTGAGTCCTTCAGTTTCTCGAGGTCAAACTTGGGTTTTATCTGTCCTTGTTTCCTGGACTTCTTCAGGTAGAATTTGAAGGTCATCATCACGAGGTTATGGTCACTTCCGATGTCTGCTCCTGGAAAATTGCGAGTTCCTGTGATGTTCACACTGGACTGGAAGCGTCCCCTCACCATAATCTAATAAGTCTATCTGATTGCGGTGGTCTCCATCTAGGCTAGTCCAGGTCCATCTTCTAGATGGTTTGTGTGGGTCGAATGTATTTGCCTATATGTGATTGTTGCAGCTGGCGAATTCCAGTGGTCTTAGGCCTCTTTCATTTGTCTCGGTGTTGCAAAACCGGCCACATGTGCCTTTGTAGTTCGTTCATGCATCTTCTTCTATCTTCGCATTCCCGTCACCCTGCACTACAAAGATGTCCTTCTGGGGTATACGCCTGTATGATGGTAATGTTGAGGGGACTAGCTCTACTGTTGACTGGCCGACAGCCCATAGCCAGGGCCGTAAATTACATGGAGGCGGAGGAGGCAGCTGCCTCCTCCAACTTTTGAGCCAAAAAAAATTAAAATTTAAAGTTCATTAGAATTTATGTTGTTTCCAATAACTAAGAACATGATACCTCCCTTAAAAAGCATTCCAAATCTTTCTTTTAGAATGAGTTAGTCAAGTAACATCTTAGAAGGCCCTAGAATCAAGGATTTTGCACGAAACGTGTTCAGTGTGCACAAAATGTGCTCAGCGTCTGGGGGCCTGGGCGGACCTCAGACCCAAGCCTAATTTCCTGCCTCCTCCAAATTGAAGGTTAATTTACGGCCCTGATAGCGGTGTTCACAGTGTTCTGGTGAACAAGAAAGCCGACGCCGTGCTCATGTTTGTCCTCCCCCCGACTGAAGTACATCTTACGGCCTTTCATGGTAAATGTTTCTCCGGTTTCTCATCGTACTTCACAGAGTCCCAGGTATTTTCCATTGGTATCTGTTAATTCCGCCAGTAAGCTCTTCTAGCTTACCTGCTGTTCTTAGCGTTCTCATATTCCGCATGCCAATGGTGATGTTATTCCAGGCATGAATCTTGTTCTTTGGGACATCAGTCGCATACTTTACACCCCCGCCCTGATCTGCAGCGGAAGGCGCGGTTATTGGTAACCCAGGCGTCCGCCGAGTCGGTATGTTTTGAGTAATGTTACCATCCTCATGTGGCCTATCAAGGACAAGTGACGCATGGCGGAGCCCATCCCTCTCCATGCCCGACCACAGCCGATATCCTCCAATTCGTAGACTCGCCCTGGTCACGAACACTTGGCCGTTAAGTTTACCAGGGAACTGCTTTCCCAAGCTGGTGACTTCACCGTGGAAGTTCATTCGCCTTGTTACATGTAGGCAGGGTTAACATCACCCCTCACGTGATTTAGCCTCTATATAGGTTAAATCTTTAAAAATCTTCTCAAGAACAGCAGGACCTTGATTGACCTTATCAATAGGCAAGCATTTCCAGATAGTGCAGATTCAAAGATATAAAACAAAGAGAAGCACCATTTGTTAAATGTCATTAATGAGGTTTCTTTTGTCGTTACTTAAATTTATTTCTGTTTCTAAACTCTTTTCTCTGACACTATTTACATATCATAATAATTCTGAATCCTCTGCCATTTGTCTGTATTGTACACAGTGTACCTATGAGCCACAGTCGTGACAGGACTCCTTTGGTCAATAAACAACAATAAATCCATGGGTGGATACTTAGTCCCAGGTGATCCCTCAGTACTACATGTAGTTTGATTTGATAGAATTCCAAACTACATCTAACCAGGATTGATTTAAACATTCTATCCAATCAAACGTACTGAACGATCATATGACTTTCACAGTTGATGCGTTTGCCTATCAAGCTATAATTTCATTAGAATAACAACAGAAAACATTTCCCATAATTCTTTTATCACAAAATCAAGTTACTGTACACTATTCAAAATGCTATACGACGACACTGCACGCCCTGTTCACCGATTTAACTGAGTATGAAATGCAGAATTTATTAGACGAAATGCAGAGCAGAAACATGAAAAATTAAATTATTGATTAGCTTATTGGGTATGTTTCTCGGACAACAGCTGTTTTGTTTGACCCTCCAATCATTATTACCCGTGTCTTTGATCTCGGACAACAGCTGTTTTGTTTGACCCTCCAATCATTATTACCCGTGTCTTTGATTTTCCCTACTCTCTCACGCCCTCGTTTACAAAATATTTTTTTTTCTATTCAGTTTGGTATTTTGTTAGATACAAGAGCGATGTTGCGAACTTGTAACAGACGCATCAATTCTATTATTGTCTTTTATCTTAACATTTTAAATTAGTTAAGACAATAATCATTTTTTGGAGGAGTGGAACGAGGTAGAAAATAAAAAGATATATATCAGAATATCACATTAGTCTTTTAATTTTTTTTTTAAAATAATACCTTCATTTTTTTGTACATACAAATGTATTGATCACAATTTCTGGAATCAAATGGTGCACAAACTGAGCGTAGCTTTTGAAGTATAAAATAACGTGTAAAATCGGATAACTTTAGAAAAGAATTACATTGTATTAATGCATTAAAAATTTACAAATGACTAAAATCTTAATATTTCAACTTCCTATTTTAATAGGAAGTTGAAATATTACGATTTTATCAATATTAAAATATTTTCATAAACTTTAATCTTTCATATAGCATTCTTATGATCTTGTTCACGACAGATTTGTGAAACCCGGTCTTGGTGATTGGAGATGGAAATTGATTGTTGTTTTCAGCTACTTAAATTCCATCCTCCTTTGATGTCATCAGATTTTGCAAAATCAATGATTTATTTAGATTTATGTATGGTAGGAACATAAATTTTGTTGGAGTCTTTTCCGATAGGTATTGTAAAACATCTTGTTAAAAATAAACTATTTCAAAAGGTCTAAGTTATAGATGAATAATCAATGATACGTTTTAAAATATGGAATCCAAGGGCAATAACTCTGTTTTTATTGATTTCTTTATCCAGTCTATCATGCGATAGATTCCTTTATTTTTTACAAACATTTTGTATATTTATGTGAGGATACAGTTTCATGAAATTGTTATGAATGCTATTATATCGTCATAATCAGTTTGTATAAAATTTTGGAAAATTTCAATTTTCTGACGGTGATATATGATTTTGTTTATGGACGTTTCGCATCTTAAAAAGTGTGATGACCTATGTATTATATATATATATATATATATATATATATATATATATATATATATATATATATATATATACAATTTGTTAGTTTTAACTTTATTGAATGGAAATAAATACACTTTTTAAACTTGTATCAGATAAAACTGTGAGTATGGAGTTACCTTAATTAACTGTATCTCAAGTTTCAAAATCTGTAAGAGTGTCTCTTCATAACTGAATATGTCTAGTATTTGACGAATGACAACCTCTCGGGTGTACTATGGTTCTAATAGTATCATGTATAACTGGGCTCAACTTGAGCGCCCGCTCGTCGTTTTAGGTCAGTCACGTGAATGAATCCTGAATGTGACCTATTGTCGTTGGTGTTCGTGTTTGAACAATTTTACAGTTTTGAACTTCTTGAAAACTAAAGTCCAATTGTTACCATTTTTGGTGCGACGCATCTCTAGGGTAAGTGGAATATAAATTGTGAAATTTATTACCTTACCACGCCCGGGCCTCATGGGCGGGGTCAAATATGCTTAAAAAGGCCATATTTTCAAAAATATTCTTCTCTACTCCCAAACATGCGAGAGAGAAACGATATGCATGCATGATTATGATGTCCATGAGACCATGACGCCCTCTGCTAAAGTTATGAATTCATGGTCCCTTGGTCAGGGGCTCAGGCCCGAGGGTGGGGCCAATATGACCCTATTGTGAACATGCAATTTAAAAATCTTCTTTGCTCCCACATATACACTATGTATATTTGAGAAAAACTAAATGCATGATTATGATGTCCATTAAGCTCTCTACCTAAATTGTGAAATCCATGGCTCTTGGGTCGGGTTCAGGCCCTTGGGCAAGGCCAATATGGCCACATAATGAAAATGCATATAAAATTTAATTTTCTTCTCATCTTCCAATCATGAGATATAAACTGAATGCATCGCAATGATCATTGTCGAAAACCCACGCGTACGGTTGATTTCGCTTCGTTCCTCTCTCCATCACCCGTGGGTCCATTCATTACTACTCGCTCGTTCTCGTGAATAAGTAATGGGGCAATTTGATTAGGCGCTCATAGTACACAATGAGCGAATAGTAGAGATGGATGTTAAAATGCTTGGGTGTAACGCTATCGTGTAACACCTACAGATTCAGACAAATATGTCCGGTTGAAAATATTCCAGGGCGTGCTTTATCATATCTGAACCTATACTAAAAGATATTTACACTTACATGTAACACAATTGCATTCATTTTCATGCATCGACCATCTTTTTCTAAAACCACTCCTTGTGTTCATGTATGAAGAACGAATGTATTCTGCATCTAACCACGTATCAATGATCAACGAACACAACATTTTAGTTTTGTAAAAAGTAATTTATTTCATATCCTTCAAACAATTCATAAAAATATAATTCGAAGACAGGACAGTTGAAATTATTGTAAACCTGAAAAAATAACAAAGTGTGTAATGATTGAAACAAAACGAAATGACAAAACGAGTAACAACACATCGGTAAAAAAAAAAAAAAAAGTTCAGTGCGTCACATACAATCATGTATAACATAATTATGACTATTAATAAGTTACTATGATATAGTTCTTCAGAAAAGTTTTTGTTTTTTGTTTTGTTTTTGGCACTGGGGGCCAGATGCTATGGCCATACTAACAACCAAAGCTACTTTTCTGAGTCGATTTTCTTGGAGCTTCGCGGCGACCCGTCGTTGTCCGTCTGTACCTCCCCAGCCTTGAGAGTATCGGGCGGATCTCGCTGTTTGTAGGCGGATTGTGATTCTACATTTACTGTGCATCTCTGCTTCAGACTTTCTATCTTATTCGGGAACGATTTGATTTTATTGTCCGACACATTTAGTTCCGTAAGGGTGGGGAGCTTGCATATACTCTCAGGAAGAGATTCTAGTAAGTTATCGGATACATCTAGGACTTCCAGGCCTGTCATCTTTATTATGTCTGCAGGCAGGCAAGTCAGATCATTGCACGCCGCTTTCAAAACCTGAATTCTATATAAATATGGCAGATCAGTGGGTACAACGTTAATATGATTCTTTGAAACATCCAAAAATACTATGGATGCCAGTACGTCCCATCGGTCCTCTGGTAGACTCATTAATTCGTTGTTCGATAAGTCTAAGCGAATCATTTTGTTAAGCTCTCCGAAATTTTCCGGCAGCTCCATTATGTTATTGTACGACAAATTGATTTCTTCTAACTGATGCAAAAGACAGAGTCCACTTGAGAAATGTTGAATTTTATTTTCGGAGGCGTTTAACTTTCGCAGATTTTTCATATTGCTTATACTATCCGGGAGATCTGACAGTTCGTTGTTTGAAACATCCAGCTCTTCTAGAATTCGTAGTCTGCACAGTTCGTCCGGAATAACCTTGAGGGCGTTACTCCGCAAATTGAGCTTTGTGAGGAGTTTCATATGACTTACGGTACTCGGTACCTCCTCCAGGTTTATGGCCTCGATTTCGAGCACCGTCATCTGCGACGCCCATGTCCTCTCACCTAGAATCGTCAAGACAGATTTTGGATCCACAGAGGGGAGTGAAATCGGATTTGACGACAAATTCAGTGATGTCAGGGTTTTAGGTAGAGTAAGCTCGGTTAATGAATTGCCAGCAACGTCCAAAACTCTCAAAAATTTTAAGAAATCGAATGTTTTAGGCAATGCATTAATTTCGTTGTGCGCAAGCTCAAAGATTTCAAGGCTTCTGAGTTTTTTCATGTCCTGAGGGAGACCTTGTAGTCTGTTTTTTGATACACATAGTTCTGTTATAAGCTGGTTCTCACCCAGAGATTCCGGAATATTGCTGATCTTATTGTCGTTGGCCTTGAAACTCTTTAGAGTGCCTACTTTGTGCAGGTTTTCGGGTATAACCTTGATGTAGTTACCAGACACGTCTAGCGAAATCAGTGATTTCAGGTTTGGAAGGTCTTCTGGAAGGACTGTAAGGGAATTTCTAGCTAAACCGATATGTTCCACCATCTTCAGTTTGCTGATACCGGCTGCAGTTGTCAACTTGTTACCAGATACATCCAGCCTCTTGATATTTTTG
Source organism: Ostrea edulis (assembly GCF_947568905.1). NCBI lineage: Eukaryota > Metazoa > Mollusca > Bivalvia > Ostreida > Ostreidae > Ostrea > Ostrea edulis. Next base: position 29,954,339 of record NC_079169.1, read on the forward strand.
AGTTGGTAGAAGTTTTCCGGCAATTTCTCTAACTGGTTGTCAGCTAGTTCTAGAACCTGAAGTCTCTGTAGCTGGTGGATCTCTTTGGGGAGGCGCTTGATCTGGTTATCGGAGGCGTGCAGAAAGGTGAGGGCAAAGTGAAGGGTGCTGATCTCTTCCGGGAGGTTGTCGATTTTGTTTTTGGAAATGTTCAGATAGTGAAGGTATTTTAAATAACCAATCTGAGTAGGTAACTCTGTTAGGTCATTGTCGGATATATCTAAGTAGGTCAACGTTAGCACGTTGTTGATGTTGTCAGGGATATGCGAAATGGAGTTCCCCGACACAAGCAATTTTTTGAGAGCAGGATTTTTAACGTTGGCATCGGGAAGCTCAACAAGACGGTTTCTGCTCAGATCCAAAGTGGCACCAACTTCATATATTGTCTTTTTCACTGAACGAATGACGTTATCACTCAGATCTATCAACACTAATGCTGGACACTTGTTCACGGTTTTAGGCAGGGCTTTAATTTTGTTATTCTGGGCGTACAGATACTCTAGTGAAGGTGCTTTGTTGATAGTCGCGGGGAGACTCTTCAGACCATTATTTCCACACTGGAGTTCCTTCAGTGCTTTGATTTTGAATATTGTTCCAGGCAAAGCCCCCAGTGAGTTATTTCTCAAATCTATGAACTCCAAGTTATCGAAGTCTGAAATAGTTTTGGGGAGTTTCTTTAAACGATTATTTTCGCCTAAAAATCTGACAGCTTTGTTTTGAACCTCTTCGTTTTTCCATATTTCTACTGGAAATACCTTGACCCCGTTGGTGGAAAAGTCCACGATGACCTTGAGATTTTCGTCCGTGTACAGAAGATGTTTGCGGACGGTAGGGGCGAGGGCTTTAATTCTACTTCCGGGACCCGCGATGGGAATTACTTCTTCTTTATCCTTGCTCATCCTTATTGATTTTCAAATGGGCCGGGCATCTAGAATTAAAACAATATGTAGTAACTCTGTTGCAAGAAAATTGATACACCGTGTGTATATATACATGTATACATTGCTTCTGCCCTAGATACCTAGAAATTTGACAATCGTAACCCAATTATATAACAATAATAGTAACCGGGTACCTGGGCCAAAAATGATAAAATAAGCACCTGCCTTGGATTGTGTAATACAAACTCTAACTACATGAAAATATACACTTGTATCTAATCAAATGCGTGCATCACTTCCGAGTTTTGACAAGACTCCTCATAAAAAACCGTGAATTCATGATCTGTGGGGTGGCCGATGGATAGGTCTCTTGTCGATATAACAGCTCCCGATATTCATGATAAGCTAAATGACATCTCTAATTGTATTGATTTTCATTATTAAAAGTAAATCTGCTCCTTTGTTTGACGCTTTTATGTGATGCGGAGTATTTTGTAATTTCGAAGTTTAATTGAAGATGGATACCAGTGGGAATAATAGCAAATGGAGCAATATATCCTCTCTTAACTTTTATCACTATTTTTTGTGATTAGTTTAATGGTATAAGATTTTAAATAATTGGCAATTTCAGTTTATTTACTTCGAGATGCAAATATTTAGCACTGCCATTGACAAATACACAGTAGGACCACATGGGGGAGACAATCGATCTCAGAAAACCGTGGATACAGGGCCCAAACAAAACTGAACAGCGCCACAGAGCTGGCATTTGCGGGCTTTGATGGACTTTCGTGATTAACTTTGTCCTCTTCTCCTAAAATTAATCAATTTAACGTGTAACATGAGATTAAAATTCGCTTAGAGACAAGACACAGTGTAAGTAATTTAACAACTGTGGCACTTTAAACCCCAAGTTTTTAAATTGAAAACCGTGCTAAGTAAACATTTCAATAGTTCACTTGCTTTTTGAGAAAATAAACCTATTGAATATATTCAATGACACTGTTAAATATCTAAAACTTACAATTCGAAAGGAAATACATTTCAGCCATTTTTTCCTGACTCCGGAGATCGAATCAAAGAAAACAAATACGTATCCCTCGTATAAAAACATGTATTTTTTTTGGACAGTAATTAGAAACCTTTACTATGGAAATTTGACCCGCAGGGCAGGATATGCACACATTTTATTTGAATGAATTTATTGACACACAGGAAACGCGAGATAATTTATAAATGTGTTATGAACTACCTACGCGACGAGTCAGTTAAGGTCAAAATGTAAATATTGCAGTTTAAATGCCTGTAGTGAAGTAGTAGTTTAACCAATACAGTCTACAGTCGCGGCTTAGCATAACGAAGTATTGTTGTGCATGGGTAAAAATCAACTGTGGCAATGACTTAAATTTTCCAAAAGATATAATTTGAATTGTTGATGGAACTTTTTAAATGCCAGGGTTCATTAAATGCTTTGAATACTTTAAATCTAAGCCGTGTGAGATGAAAATTCACAGTCATAATTGCTAGAGGGAAACACATTTTTGCAATTAGGAATGTTAAAGGTGATTAAGGAGTCATTTTTAACATTTCAAGAAAATGTATGATTTTGAACAAATTCAAATGAAAATGAATGCATGATTAATAAGAATGTATTTTATAAATTAGAATTTAACCTCAATTTAGCAAATGAAGGACCGATATTCATAGTTTATTAACTTCAGTACGAATTACATCGACCGTTGTCGGAGAAAACATTGATCTGGCTGTAAAAAAAAGATATACAAACAGATGGACGTGTGATAAACTCGATTAAAAGTAGATATTGCACTTGAAAGCATTGAAATTTGATAAAAATGAAACCACCTATTACAAACAATTCCTCTTTAAATTTCTTACCTGGCCTTTCTTCAGTATTGACAATATTATGATTAAATACACAACAAGGTGTGTACTTATCAAATACACGTCGTGGGTCTGTCGAAAGCACAACTATCCCTGATCGCGATAAACCATTTTTCTTTATAGACTAACTTTACAAAGTTCAAAGTTTTCGTTCGACTTCACTAGTTCTCGTTTAATTAGCGGCCCTGGTGACAAGAACGATTACTCGTTGCTAAGCCATTTAAAGTTACCTGTTACTCCGTGATAGGTGTCGCGGTGTAAAAGCGCGCGGTCTTTATGAAATCCTATCCATAGTATTACAAAGTTTTCTACTACGTCAGGACTACATATAAGGCGGAGAGGAGTAACTAAATTCATCTTGACCATTTTAAAGAGATTTTGTCCTACAACCTTTCCACACAATTTTATAAAAAAAAAATTCGCCTAGTGAGTCCATCACGATGCATCATATATCTCTAGGAACTTCGATGTGGATGACATGATCGATGTAGAAAACATTGTTTGCTTTCTCCTATGGTTACATGCTTATGATACTACCAGAATATTAGAGGGGAAATCCTTAGTGGCTGCTCCTGTCCCAATGTTATTTTTCTTCCACACGCAATTCCACCATCTCGTGGTCAGTCACTAGTTTCGTCGAACCTATACGGTATTTAGACCACTTCGTTCTTCAAAAGGAAAACTTAAAGGAAACTCCGAAAGGAAAATGAGGAAAAAATAACACCAACCAAACAAATGTTTTTGCATATCATCTCAGTAAACCGAAAATTTTCGTCATGCGAAGATGAGTGTTAGTCCAAGAATGTTTATAATTAATTCTGGCTAGATACAGGGGGCTGAGACGGTGATAATTCCAATGTTATTTATTAAAATTGTTTTGATTGGACACAATAAAGCTAAACGAGAATTTTTACATCAATAAATCAAAAAACGCTATGTATACATATACACGCCTGAAAACAAACAACACAGTGCGGGGAAACTATTCAAATATTCGAAATTGATTATACAAGGAAGGAATTGGAATTATAAGAATCAAACGCTCTTTTTGAAGAATTTCAAACCTTCTTTTTGAAGAATTCATCGATGTGTAAACTCCGGACATTTTACTCACAAACATAACATAAAAGTGCTTTGCACTTATACATGTACATGTATTCAGTTTGTGAGTAAAATGTCCAGAGTTTACACATCGATAAATTCTTCAAAAAGAATGTTTAATCCTATAATATATCCTCCAAACTCAGCCACCTACAGAACATAGAGATGCCCTTACAGAACACGGTGATCTCCATAAGTTTATTTTCATTTTAATTTTCTGCTGTCAATATTTTACTGACTTTTCCCCTAACTTTATTTTAAACCATATCCGGATGAATTATAATATTTGAATTTCTAATGCAAAACTGAGACACAGTTGGCCACTCAATTCGTAATTTTTTATAGAGAACAGATTATTGAATATCTCTAAGTGGAATTCAGAACAGTTATTATTTTTTCTTTCAACATGAGTGAACAACTTTTGAATGCAAGATATAATTGTTTTAGATAGCTTGCTTAATAGATTCAAATGTTGTGTATACGTATCCCCTGTTGAGAATTACCTAGAAATTACCGAATAACGTGAGATAAATTTGAACTTTCGGGGAAAATAAATTTAATTGTTGAATCTATTCCCCGTATCTCCCCGTGGATTGTCTGGCTGGGGGGAAAAATGAAAAGAAACTGCCTATATTATTTTTTAAAAATTGGTCCAAAGATGAGTTTTTCAAATGATGATGGCAGGATTATGGCCGCAACTGCAGGTCTGTCGCGGCCGATCTCATTCGGAATGCCGCCGATACACAACATATGCATTGACAACACAAAACTCAGGTTCGATCTACACTGTACTTTAACGCCCGCAATTACTTTGACATCCGTCTGAGAGCCGAATTCTGCGCAATCACGTGTTAGGCTTGACTGATGAGATTTTTTCACCTGATTTAGACAAAAAGCGAGCACTAATCTAATGACCAATGATTAGCAAACTTTCCAGCTTCTTCCTTTCCAGTTATTGCGCCTTGCTTTGGCACATTACAATCATAACCTCTCTGCGTAAGAATACCGCCAGTGACACCCCCCCCCCCTCCTCATCTTGTACATGTTGTGTATGATTTCGTCCATCTCTTTATTACATGTACTTGTATCACCTAAATGTTCAAATTGTGTTTCTCATCATAATCTCTACAGAGAGGAAATCAAAAATGAACAAGTTGCATTCCTTTAAAAAAAAAACAACCCAGCAACACGTGGACCATAGGCATGTGTATCTAACAGAAACTTAATATTCTAGATTGAAATAAAACAATAACTATAAATCATATGAAATATTTGCTGCTTCAGAATTACGACACATATCCTTGTATTTGATCCGGACTAAAGCTCAAAATTCAGCTAGGGACACAATCTGGTCTAAATAAATAATATCGTTTGAATTTCATACAAAATACCTTAATCCAATGATATAAATCTGGCAACAAAATATTGATGTACATAAGCAGCAAGCTTGATAGCGATTTTTCATTTCAAAATCTCTGTGCAACTTCCTAAATGATGTTCATTTAAGGATATGAATGACAATATATTACTTCCCCTATTGAGCCTTAGACTCCATAGCACTTATCGTTTTTATCAGGGATTTATCACCTTTGAGAAACGCCATTTTTAGTGAATTTTGGAAAAACTTCCATCCCTGTAACATTGGCGCCCATCTTGGGACAAGAATGTCTTCTTAATTTGACGATATGAATGGAATAACAGGCAACAGGTGTGACTAACCTTGACAGTATATGTGTGATTAACCGTGTCATTATGTGTGTGAAAAACCGTGACATTATGTGTGTGATCAACCGTGACATTATGTGTGTGATTAACCGTGATATTATGTGTGTGATCAACCGTGACATTATGTGTGATCAACCGTGACATTATGTGTGTGACTAACTGTGACATTATGTGTGATTAACCGTGATATTATGTGTGTGACTAACCGTGACATTATGTGTGATCAACCGTGACATTATGTGTGATCAACTGTGACATTATGTGTGATCAACCGTCACATTATGTGTGTGACTAACCGTGACATTATGTGTGTGATTAACCGTGACATTATGTGTGTGATTAACCGTGACATTATGTGTGTGACTAACTGTGACATTATGTGTGACTAACCGTGACATTATGTGTGTGACTAACCGTGACATTATGACTGCGTGTGGGTGTGATTAACCGTGACATTATATGTGTGATTAACCGTGACATTATGTGTGTGACTGTGACATTATGTGTGTGATTAACTGTGACATTTTGTGTGACTAACCGTGACATTATGTGTGTGATTAACCGTGACATTATGTGTGTGACTAACCGTGACATTATGTGTGTGATTAACCATGTCATTATGTGTGTGATTAACCGTTACATTATGAGTGTGATTAACTGTGACATTATGTGTGTGACTAACTGTGACATTATGAGTGTGATTAACCATGTTATTATGTGTGTGATTAACCGTGATATTATGACTGTGTGTGGGTGTGACTAACCTTGACATTATGTGTGTGACTAACCGTGTCATTATGTGTGTGATTAACCGTGGCATTATGTGTGTGATTAACCGTGACATTATGTGTGTGACTAACCGTGACATTATGTGTGTGACTAACCGTGACATTAAATTAGCTGTGAACTTCAGTGATTCCGGATCTGGCAAATACACATTTTTCACTCATATGGAGACATCAGATCACCATTCAATGCATTGCCGGTAAAAGGCTGCAAAATTCAGGCCTATGCTCGGCACTTACGACCTTTGAACAGGGAGGGATCTTTATCGTGCCACACCTGCTGTAACAAGGGCCCTTGGGTTTTGCGGTCTCATCTGAAGGACCGCTACATTTAGTCGCCTCTTACGACAAGCAAGGGGTACTGAAGACCTATTCTAACCCGGATCCCCATGGGACCGGATCATTTTTGAAAAAGTAAAAAAAAAAAAACAAACAAAAAACCCAACCCAACTCGTTATAACGAGACAATAACTCATTATAACGAGTTAGATTTTTTTTTAAATTTACTTTTTCAAAAATTAGTCCATTCGGCTTTTCAAAAGTACTATACAAATGATAGTTTATTCAAATATTTTACAGCTGCATCGTAACATTAGTCACATAGTTATTAAAATATTGTATCACGTGATACAAATTATAATTGGTGAATCTTCATAAACATAATACCATAAAAGATGGGGGAAATTCGGACAATTGTTTGTGGAAAATAGGATTTTTACAAGGAGAGGACCCATACAAAACAATGGTATTGTTCACTAAACTGGAAAATATAGTTCACTAAATATTGGGGGAAATTGAACCATTTCCAGTTGGGGATTGGGTCTTGTTTTGTTGAGAAAATACAGAAGGGGGGGGGGGGGTACGGCCCAGTGGTTAAGTGCTTGAGCCGTGTTTCGATAGATCTACGTTTATCCAGAGACGTCCCTGGTTTATGAATCCACCAACGCGCCGTTCCGCGGAGATAACGAGACGTCTTGACTCGATCTCGTGAATACCATTAAACGTGTAAGCCTACGGTTCGATCAGGTTTCTGAGTAGCTGCAGAACTGTACCTCTCTGAGAAAATATTGGGACAGATCAACAGCTACAACAGAGTCAGTCTTTTGTGGGCTTTTATCATGCAATATGTTATATTTCCAACAAGCCGGCAAAGCTCAGAACCCTTGTGGTCAGTACAGAGACTGAGTCGTGCTATATCATGACGTCATAATAATGGAAAATCAAACCCGATCAATCAAAGAGTTCACATGCATTGAAAAGAAGAACGACAACAGAATAAGTTTTCTATAAGAACATACCTTTTCATCACATTACGAAAGAATTTTAAAGATCTATTTCCAACTCATATCATGACGTAATTTTAGAATGTGTTTTGAATATCGATCCCGATAAAATTTTATTTGAACTCTTGCCAAAAATAAGAGAGAATACATTCAATATCAATTTAAGTTTCACCGTTGATTATCTTGCTTTCTGCATACATTGAATTTACATAATATATTGCATTTGTTTTGGTCTAATTAGAATTTTATCTTCTCGGTTCATCTTTTGCACGGAGTAGGACTTGGTCTATTCCGGGAAGAAAAAAGGTATTACTTTAACCAAGTGGAAATATACAACAGCTCTCTTAATAATTCATCAACAGTTAAAAACGATGATCAACTTAATTGAAATAAAAATCAAAACCGACATTCCTTTGTACCACTCTGTAAAGCACACCGAGACAAAATTTTCCTTTATAAATTTTGCTAATCAGTCATGGTAAGAGAAGTATGTTTTGTCTGTCTCCTCGGGATTGCTTTCACACTAACCGTCCTAAAGGTGGATGAAGGAGTGAGATTTGCACGTGAAGTCTGTACAGTTTGCCAGGCTGTAGAGGAAGCAGATCTCCGCCCCGTCCGATCCATGCTGGAATGTGCTGTATCATGTCAGACAGACAAACAGTGTGTCGACTTTTTCTACAGGAAAATGACTAACCATTGCGCCATACGAGGAGGAAGCTGTTGTGACGGTTGGCAGAAATACCTGCATCTGAAAGGTGAGATCCTAGTCAAGTAATCGATTTACCGGGAAAAAAAGTCTTACTAGTCTAAAAGAGGCATAAATTTAAACACTCATATGATTTACGAAATTTTAAATGCGATGTCAAAACTGTGTTAACTGACAGATATTTTTTTTTAAAAAGTTACGGAAAACTTGATGATTTAAAACACAGAGATTAAGGATGAAGAACCACGAGCTACTTTTCTATTGTAGGATCTAGTGCCGATCATAAAGAATTGTATATCAGAACACCACAGAATCACTATATAGGTCCTTTCTTTGAATTGAACCGTTATGGTTTATCGGCAGAAAGTGGGTTTGTCACATTTAAATTGAGGACCTGTGGTGGTATACCTCACATGGGACTGTCCGAAATCCACCCCGATGTTGAAACTCCGTATTATCACCTGATATTCAGATTGGACGGGCTTTTTCAAATAAGGCATCGAAACTTGAACGAGCTTTTTAGGGTTTCCACTTTCACTCCGTTAACAGTCTGTGAAGAATTCCTACCCTACTGGATCCGGTGGTCTAACACCACTTTGGAAGTTGGGCGAGGACATAGCTTCTCCGAGGAAAGTCGGTTTATGATGTGGACGCGTGATATTAGCTTTTACGTCCGTTATATCAGTGTGGCATCATGGGCCATTGATGTGGAATTTATCTTCCTGTATTAAACAGACCGAAATTCTACTGGTCAGGACAGTAAATGTATTTAAGAGTCTGAGATTTTTAACTCTAGACCAGTAGTCGTGGTTTGTAAATGTACTTAATTAAGAGTCTGAGAGTCGTGGTTTGAGTGAAACTGCATCTGTTGTAACTGAGGATGCCTGCATATTGTTTTTTTCCTGAAAAAGACTTTTAAAGATTGTGCTTACATTTTCATTCTACGCTATGTGAGTCTCTACACACCTATTTTATAATTAACTTTGCTTCGTCCAGGAGTTTGTGGTTTGAACTGAATCTACAGTAGAATTTGAATTAAATTTAATGATTGTGGACTTTCAAAAATGTAAAGTAAGTAAGACGTACTTCTTCGTGAACGAGATAGTTGGTCGTACCCCTCAGTGCGTCTCCGCACTGTAAAGAGTGTGTGCAAATGAACTCCGGCAAAAGTTTAACTGGTACGCACGAAATAACTTTTTAATTTTTTTTTTATCTTTTATTTAATTCAATATCAACAAATATATAAATCATTCATCAACATTTTTTCAATGTTCTACATATTCAAATATATGTTATATATCAATGAATTTGTAGTGCAATATATAATACAATTTTATGCAATAAAGTTTACAATAGTTAGATTGAATTGTCAAATCATACTATTCATAAATACACAAACAACAAAGCTATTGATCACCACATGAAAGGTTACCTTCGTTTACCTATAAGGCACACTACCACATACACCAAGAGTCCAATTGCCTCCAGGTAAACAAAATGTGAAGGCGCTGTCTCCCTCCACATTGGGCCTCTCATATACAAAATTCAAATCAAGAAGAATCAAAAGTTGTACAAACTTTCTTAAATATATTTTTAATACATATATTTGAATACGATTTTTCTGCAATGTATTGATATGTATTTAAAGTCCGTTTCACTGGGATATATAAATTTTCACTGTTACAAGAGGTTTCAGTTAGTCTACATTTCATTTATAAAAATAAACTTATAAATCTTCAGTGCAATGAAAGAAATAAAATTATTAAGAGCCTCTGATAGATTTGTTTCATTATAAAAGCCTATGACGATTTGTTTCCAAGAAATATCAATATTTAGTACATTATTAATCCTTTTCCATATTCTTTTAGACGTTCTGCAGGCATATATAAGGTGTTCTATGTTTTCATTTTCACCGCAGTTTTCACAATATTTTTGTATATTTGGATTCCATTTGCTAACATTCAGATTATTATTCAAAAGTTTATGTAACAATTTATAGTTAAACTCTGATATTTGTTTATCTGAAATTTTTGCGATTTTAAGAGATAAATTGTCTTCCGTAAAGATTTCGGAATGTCAAACTTTTCCGTCCAAAAGTTTTCTGTGATTGGCTTAATGAACTTGTTATCAACTAATAATTTTGTTATAGAAGAAAGATGATTTGATATTCAATATATTAACAAAGTTATTTCCTTTAAATAATACATGCATGTTGTCTTTAATATTAATAAAGGGGGCTTTTTTGCAGTCAAATATACGAATAAATTTTTAATTAGTATTTAGGAATGCTACATCAGAGATATTTGAAGTGGATGAAAAGTGGAGGATATGTACATGTAAAACAATATTTTGAAATTGAAAACTTTCAAATTCACTTTATGTAGTCAAAAATTCAATTTTTGTTGAAAGTAATCTGAAGGAAATTTTTTTTAAAACCCCTGCTAGACTCGATCCCGCAATCTACATATGTACAGTTCAGCAGTTGACACGCTAAGCTACTCAGCTACATGTGTATACATTTAAATCGAAACTGAATTCATCCTTCCCCACCCCTTGCTTCATGTACGTGCCTGGAGATTGATGCATAAAATGTGATTATCTATGATGATATCATTTCATAGCGGTCGGTTGTTATAATGACTTGAGAAAATCTCACTGAGTAAATATCCAGATATGGTAGAGGAAATGAACAGTAACTAGAATTAGATAAATATTGCTGATATTAGTATTTTTACGCATATTTTGGATTATACTTGGTGTTATGAAATAAGACAAAGAAATGATATGGATACGTATATATTTCGAGGTCATAATGACATTAATATCATATTCACTGTTACAGCACTATAGTCAGGTAAGTAATCAGAAATATAAGGAGCCTATCTCTCAGTCTTTATACTAGAGACTATTAACACATCAACCATTGTCTTTCTGGAACTTTATAATTGTACAGCGGAGGAATTAATGGTTGCTCATATTTCAATTCGGTAAATGTAGAGATTATATAATGACGACTTCTTGCATGTTATTCTGCAGACGAAATACTGTACATACATGTAAAGGCAACGTGTCCCCTTTTTAAAACAAGAGGTACTGTGAGCAATGCTCACTAAGAATACCCCCCGCTTACCCCAATCTCCCAAAGGGTGTTGGTAATAGGTAAAACTTCAGTATTATGATCCAAAAGGTATCTAGGAACACAGCATCTCCATGCGATGAAAAAAGCCATTAAAGAATTTAAATGGAAACCATATTGCTACTTCGATGTCCAGTGTGCATGACCTTTGACCTTTTGACCCCAAAATTGATAGGGAACATCTTCATCCCATGGGTAGTCCATATGTATGATATGGTGACTGTAGGTGGAAAGGATAACGCTTTAGAGCCCGGAAACCATATTGCTACTTCAATGTCCAGTGCGCTTAACCTTTGACCTTTTGACCCCAAAATCGATAGGGAACATCTTCATCCCATGGGTAGTCCATATGTATGATATGGTGACTGTAGGTGGAAAGGATAACGCTTTAGAGCCCGGAAACCATATTACTACTTCGATGTCCAGTGCGCTTGACCTTTGACCTTTTGACCCCAAATTCGATAGGGAACATCTTCATCCCATGGGTAGTCCATATATATGATATGGTGACGGTAGGTGGAAAGGATAATGCTTTAGAGTCCGGAAACCATTGCGTCTACAGACGGACGGACGGACGGACAACCCGATTCCAGTATACCCCCCCCCCCCCCACCCACAACTTGTTGCGGGGGGTATAACAATGTATATACGAATAGTAATTGATGATAAATATCGCAAATATGATCCATTTTTATGTACCCTTTTTAAAACAATATATACTAGTATACGAATAGTAATTGATAATAGATATCGCAAATATGATCCATTTTTATGTCCCCCTTTTAAAACAATGTATATACGAATAGTAATTGATGATAGATATCGCAAATATGATCCATTTTTATGTCCCCCTTTTAAAACAATGTATATACGAATAGTAATTGATGATAGATATCGCAAATATGATCCATTTTTATGTCCCCTTTTTAAAACAATGTATAAACGATTAGTAATTGATGATAAATATCGCAAATATGATCCATTTTTATGATAGAAATATTTCAAGAACACTAAACTACTAGTCTGTATATATGTGTCTTGTTTTGTCAGAACTTGGTACTTTGCGGCTAGCATCCGCTGGGGCTTCAAGACAGCCCCTACACCACCACCAACCTGATGAAAAAATTCTGGATCCACCACACACTAATACTGATAATTCAAGTGAATTAATTTTGCTATTAAATCTCATTAATTTGGAATGTTTTACAAGGCTTCAAACATTTGGAGATTGTTGTTACAATGTACATGTATAATGCAGCCTCGAGACTTTGTCGTTTAACAATCGACAATCCCTATTAGACTCCACTATGTTTGCAAGCAATAAAATAATGGCTTGACCACTTAGGTAATATTGTTCTCATTATAGTTTGGCTGTATCTTCAAATTCATTTTAATTTGAACAAAAGTCTTTTGTGGTTTCGTTTGTTTGGGTGGAATAATTTGGCTAGAAAGGCATATATACAAACAAAGAGCGGCATAAAACGATCAAACTGGCCTATGTACAATCTATGTTAGCATAGTATTGTGCACTCTCCGTAGAAAACTAACAAAATATGTTATTATACTTTCATGTAAAATACTCAAATCTGATTGGTTTAAAGATCTCATGAATTGAATTGATGCACCAATTCTTTTAAAGAGATCAACAATTCAATTAAAGATATAAGCAACTCAATTGTGGGTATATTGAATTGAAGTTATCTCTATTTAGAAAGTTGCTCTCTCGAAAAGAATTATTGCGCGCATCGCTGAGTACGCGCGATAATTCAATTGAAGAGAGCAATAATTCCATTATAGCGCGTATTAAAAATGCAATTATTGCGGGCATCTATTTTGTAGAATAATTAATGCAGCTGATGCACGAAATAATTCAGAATTAAAGATATCATTCATTATTTGAAGAGATCTTAAAAAAATATCTTTAATTATTTGAGTTTATATTCATTAGGCGCTTCTTATTTGTGAGAATGTCTTTAATCTCAAGGAAGAGCTATATTCACTAAAATGTATAATGAATTTTAACAGTAGTTCTTTCTGCTGAGGATTTCACCTGGGGCATATGTTATACAGATGTAAGGCTATATAGCTAAAAAAAAACAAACCAAACAACTTAATCCACTAGTCAGGGTTAGTACTAAATCCACCACTCATACTATGGCACGCCAAATTCACAAAAATGAGCTAAACATAGTTTCACAGTATAGTTAACGATTCGTTAACTATAGCTTTCATCCGTAAAACTATATTTAACGGTTGTAAACTATAGTTTACAAATGCTAATCCAAGTTTATCTGTCTTTAAATAAACGTTAACAATAGATTTTGCTGATAAATACAGATTCACATTTGTAAACTATAATTTACATTCGTTAACTATAGTTCACAATTGTTAATCCTAGTTTCACAAATTGTGATACTATATTTATCAGATAAACTATGTTTAACATTCGTTAATTATAGTTTTTGATCGTAAACTATAGCTAACTGCCATTTTTACTCAAACTACATGTATATTAAACAAAACTGTGTTTATCACTTTTTTGTGATACTATATTTATCAGATAAACTATGACTTGTAAACCGTAGTTTACAATCGTGAAACCGTATTTATCAGACAAACTATGTTTTGCAATTGCTAATGATTGTTTTCATTGTTAATTATAGTTTACGCTTGTGAAACATAGATTATCTGTTAACTATGGTTTACAGATGTGAAATACGGTCCGTAAACTATAGTTTAGTCGATAAACCTAGTTTATTAATAAATTTTAATTGCGACTTCAATGTCAACATTAACAGTGAAAATATTAGAAGGAAAATATTGCCATTCTAATGCAATTTTGCATTTCACTTTATGTTTACATTCTTGTTTTGAAATACGTTTCGAAATGTTTATGCCCGATGTTATGTTTCTGCGTCATTCTACTGCGATGTCACAATCAAAAGCTTTTGCTCGTTTAACTTTCTCAAACCTCAGTGTTTTGCTTTCTCTAACATATGGATCTAATAAATGTATGATATTGAGTGTAAAACAAACTATGTATTGCATGTAGTTGAGGGTAATATTGATTTCACTCCTTGAAAACCATTGAAAATATATCCAGATTTTCTGCAGAAAAAGTTGTTACGAATTTGTTGATGTTTTCACTAAAAAAAAATTAGTATGGTACAAGTCAAAAAATGTTTTGATATCTTTTTGAACGTTCAGATTCTTCAGGGTAATAAAACTATCATGGGCTGTTTAACAGAGAGACATCACAAATTATCAGGTCTGAGTAGGGTTATCACCCTTGGGTGCATAGACTTCCTCGGGTGATAACCCTGATAATTTGTGATGTGTCCCTGCTAAACAGTCCATAATTGTATATTATCAATTAGCTCTGTATTCATAAGCTCATTAGTTACAGCCGCAGCATGTTCACCATTACAATTTGTGAAGATATCAAAGGCAAAAACATTGTAGATGTAAATGTAACAAAATAAACCATAAGATCAACATATTCCATTCATTTTATGGATTTATTCATGCAAAAAAGCAATTAATTCAAAATACTTTTGCCTACTAACACCTACAAGACTACATATACATGGAAAATACCAAAAACAAGAAATGTTCCAGTGTATTACACTAATACTAATAATGGCTAATAAAACATATATCCTAAAAAAATTTCATCTAATGCCATGTATCAGCATCCACACAATCTACAGCTAAAAAAATACTAAATCTAATGTTCTACACACAAATATCTAAAACATTTCTTAAATAATCTAGAAATGCTATTTCAAGTTGCTGAAAGTCTCAAATCCAATCACTAGAGCAATTAACATAACATACATATACATCTACATGAAATACACTTGTCAGAGTAAATTCTGGTATTGGCCCGAGTGCAAACTCTCACTAGTTGCTGAATGCAGATATATTTAAGAATGAAATAAAATGAAAATCCAAGATATGCAAGAGCAATAACTATTGCTACAACTTTAAAGAGTTTATAAACTGAAAAATAATATGTAAAACATGAAAATGTGCGCATGGACATCTGTTTTAAGTAAATGAAATGTTCCATTGTTAAAACAGTGCCATGTTCCCAGTTTGAGGAAATGTGACATAGAAAGGCTAATTTGAGATTCAGAGAAAGTATTGCAGAATGTTGCTTATAGTTACATTTCAGCAGTTATTAAACACATTTTTTTAAAAGGATGAAATCGGAGTCAAATTTCTACAAGTCTTCTCTATCCATCTGTCATAAACTTCCTTTATTCTTCAGGACTAGAGTAATTTGCATTATATTTGATTTTTATGAATGTCTTTTTGAAATACAAAGTTATGTAAAAGGACTGGCACAGCCTACTCCACGTAAACAATTCAACATAGGAGTGGATCAACACTGCAAACCACACCATCCAAATATAGAAATTAAGTTTTCAAGGACGGAATGATGCAATGAAAGAGTGGATAATTACAACCTAAACATTAACATGGGGGCACTCTGCAATGTTAAAATAGTACGTTTTTCTTGAAAAAAGATAAAAAACAATCCATAATTTAAAAGATTGTCACAACTGCAAACATTTTGAATAATTGTTGTCATAATTAATTCAAAACTCAGTCTTCACTGGAAGATGAGGAAATCATGATGCCGTGAAGCTGGTCTCGGATATTCATGGCAAGTTCCTGCACCTTGTTCACTTCATGAGTATTCCGGATTTTGTCTATAACAGGATCAATGCTGTGGTCAGTGAAAGCTTTCAGGAAATACGTATCTAAAATATAAATATTTAATGCAAAACTTTTTTTCTTCTAAAAGCTGGTTATCTTTAAATACACATGAAGGCATAGACTAAGAATGATATCAAAAATCTCTACTCCAGGTCTACCACTGTGGACAAGGCCAATATTAGTTATAAATTAGAAATATCTTCGTTAAGCATTGTTAACATTAGAAATGGAATTTTTTTTTTTTTTTTTAAATTTTCAGCAAAATGGTGTCCATACCCCTTTAATACTATACGAGTATTTTGATTTCAACAGTATCTTATTCATGTATATAGAGAAAATACATACATAAATAGGATTAGGCAAAAGACACAATGTTTATATAAGCCCTCTATTTTGACTACTTTAGACCTGCCCTAGAGTCAGAGCCCTGGGGTTGTGAAATTCACGATTTTAGTGCATCCCTTGCTGCTTTTCTTTACATATGCATTTAGTTTTTATAAAGTATCGGCACAATAACAGGATGTATTTCTGAAACATTGATGCCCCCAGATAACAACAAAGTGGCACCAAGTCAATGTTAAGGTCACTTGGTCAAAGATGTTGGTGTCAATGGAAAAGTCTTGCTACAGGAAATATAAATATATATGAAATATGAAAGCTCTACCTCTTATGGTGTAAAAGATATGACCATGCAAGGTTAGTTTTTTTTGCCACAGACAGACGGACAGGCCAAAAACTAAATGCCCCCGAATCTTCGATTCTGATTCTAGGGGCATAAAAAGTTTTATAAATGATCCAGACAATAATCACTATTATAATTTTTGCCCCACCCTGGAACCAAAACCCCTACCCCTGGGATCAAGAAATTTATGGTAAAGGACCACCTCCTTCTAAATATCCATTGCATTTCAATTTATTATTAATATCCTTAAAGAAAATGTTATTTAAATGTTTTACACATAATCACTACATGCCAACTTTGGCCCTTCCCTGGAGTCAGAACTTATATCACAGGGATCATATCTACAATTTTGGTAGATACCTTACTGCTCTACATGGCTAGGCATTTAGTTTTTCTTACAAATTTGCAGTTGTAGAGAAGAAGATTTTTGAAAATGGGTCAATTTTTGCCCTGCCCTTAATGCCCTAGGGGTGCAGGAGTCCTGAAGTTAACAATTTATGTCATTTTGTCCCAGAGATGCTTCATACCAAATTTGAAAAGAAATGAAATGGCAGTTATCAAGAAGAAATTAAAAATGTTCAATAGTTCACAGGTGATGAACGACAAGCTACCAATAGCAACAGGTCACCTGAGTGACTCAGGTGACTTAAGAACCTCTTCAATCACATCCTGATTTGTGATTCAAATAACTAAAATATAATTACCTTTAAGTAGAGTGCTGAGCGTCCACAAGGCAAGGTGTACATGGTTGGGATCAGGGGACTTGAGGAAATTGTCTACATACAGGATGATCCCCTCCTTATTGGACTCCTTTAACTCTTGTGGTATTCCTTCAAAAATATCAAATTCATTGTTTCATCATTGTCCATGGGAATATTCTCAATGAATCAGTTTTGGTGTGAATTGCCATACAAAGTATTTTGATAAATTCAACTGATTCTCTCAAGGTGCTTCATTATCTCTGTATTATAATTGTGTAAAGTTCACAAAATATCGTATATTAAGTGGTATTATCAGCAAGACACAAATTTAGCAATTTTACCATAAACCATGGGTATATATATTTAGCGAAAGCTAATTTTAGCAAGTTTATAATTCCAAGAAACTTTTACGGAAACAGTATAAGCGATATTCAATTTTAGCAACCTCAACACTGTCGCAAATAATGCGAAAATTAAATCCTCGCTAAAAATTCTGCTTATACGACATCAGACATGTGCAAATATAACCCGAATGCTTGAGCTCTCCCTGACCAGTCTACTTACTGATTAAGAATATTTGCCCTAGAGTTCCGGCACTGTTGTATCGTATTTCACTGTCGTGCGATAGAGAGGCCAGGGTCACCAGCCTGCTGAAAACTTTACCTCCCTGTAGTTGTATCAGCTTCTGCTTCACTTCATCTGAAACATAAAAAACACCATAAGTAAGAGATCTGTAACACACAAAACCACACCATTATACTGTAAAATCTAACAATGTACAGTAAGAGATTTGTAACACACAAAACCACACCATTATACTGTAAAATCTAACTACATACAGTTAGAGATCTGTAACACACAAAACCACACCATTATACTGTAAAATCTAACAATGTACAGTAAGAGATCTGTAACACACAAAACCACACCATTATACTGTAAAATCTAACAATGTACAGCAAGAGATCTGTAACACAAAACCACACCATTATACTGTAAAATCTAACTACATACAGTAAGAGATCTGTAACACACAAAACCACACCATTATACTGTAAAATCTAACTACATACAGTAAGAGATCTGTAACACACAAAACCACACCATTATACTGTAAAATCTAACAATGTACAGTAAGAGATCTGTAACACAAAACCACACCATTATACTGTAAAATCTAACTACATACAGTAAGAGATCTGTAACACACAAAACCACACCATTATACTGTAAAATCTAACTACATACAGTTAGAGATCTGTAACACACAAAACCACACCATTATACTGTAAAATCTAACAATGTACAGCAAGAGATCTGTAACACAAAACCACACCATTATACTGTAAAATCTAACTACATACAGTTAGAGATCTGTAACACACAAAACCACACCATTATACTGTAAAATCTAACTACATACAGTTAGAGATCTGTATAACACACAAAACAACACCATTATACTGTAAAATCTAACAATGTACAGCAAGAGATCTGTAACACACAAAACCACACCATTATACTGTAAAATCTAACAATGTACAGCAAGAGATCTGTAACACACAAAACCACACCATTATACTGTAAAATCTAACAATGTACAGCAAGAGATCTGTAACACAAAACCACACCATTATACTGTAAAATCTAACTACATACAGTTAGAGATCTGTAACACACAAAACCACACCATTATACTGTAAAATCTAACAATGTACAGCAAGAGATCTGTAACACAAAACCACACCATTATACTGTAAAATCTAACAATGTACAGTAAGAGATCTGTAACACACAAAACCACGCCATTATACTGTAAAATCTAACTACATACAGTTAGAGATCTGTAACACACAAAACCACACCATTATACTGTAAAATCTAACTACATACAGTTAGAGATCTGTAACACACAAAACCACACCATTATAGTGTAAAATCTAACTACATACAGTAAGAGATCTGTAACACACAAAACCACACCATTATACTGTAAAATCTAACAATGTACAGCAAGAGATCTGTAACACACAAAACCACACCATTATACTGTAAAATCTAACAATGTACAGTAAGAGATCTGTAACACACAAAACCACACCATTATACTGTAAAATCTAACTACATACAGTAAGAGATCTGTAACACACAAAACCACACCATTATACTGTAAAATCTAACAATGTACAGCAAGAGATCTGTAACACACAAAACCACACCATTATACTGTAAAATCTAACTACATACAGTTAGAGATCTGTAACACACAAAACCACACCATTATACTGTAAAATCTAACTACATACAGTTAGAGATCTGTAACACACAAAACCACACCATTATACTGTAAAATCTAACTACATACAGTAAGAGATCTGTAACACACACATATTTGACCTTTGTTATTAACATATGACCTTGAACTTTCAGTTCATCAAATATATATAATTTTTATTCTATAGTTCAGATGCACAATCAAGGTTAGCCCTGTGGACAAACACAGCACCAACAATATAAGCATCCTATCACAAATCAAATGGGCATTGTTATGACATTTATTATCAATTGCCATTAATTGCAGGGATAAAGAACCCCCCATTAAGATTGATCTTCTATTTCTGTGAGATTTACATTGTACATGTGCACTACCTTCAGCAGAGACGAGAGAAAGAGTATCAGTGACTTCTTGCAGGACCTCCGTCGTTGAATGCAGATCCTGAAGGACAAAGGTCAAAGCCTCCACCCCGTCATTCTCTAGGAATATCTGCCAAAAGAGCATCATTTAAGAACTTCAAGTTAAATCACTTCTATCATTCTCTAACAATATCTGTTAAAAAAGCATCATTTAATAACTTCAAGTTACATCACTTCCCATTTTATCATTGAATACAAACTGACAGCAATACATTGAAATATTTTCAGACTTCCTCCACATGCTAGCAGTACTTTTATAAGTTTTATGCATACTGAAGAAGCAGATTTTCGTGGGGTTAAAACTTTGTTGTCTTACAGTACGTAGTACAAAATATACTTTCATTGCGACTTGTTTTCAGTTTCTTAAAATTAAGAGTTTTCTTATTTCTTTTTATTACACTATACACATGTACCATTAGCTCAAAAACAAATAACAACTTTTGCATGGTTTTGTATTACTTCAGGGAACATGAAAATTGAACATATATGGCATTGCATATTCTGAATTGTGGATTTCAATGCTTATTGTTACCACTCTCAGTAAAATTCTCTTTACCTGAGCTGAGTAGTAATGAAGGAACTGTTATACCTTAATCAAATTCAACTCATTCATCTGAACACTCAATCAGTGTATGAGACATGCCCTAAAAAGTTCTAAAATAGGAATGATGCAATAAAAAAGCTTAGGTGACCTCCGTGTCAGTGAAAATAAATCTGTTCACACGACTGATAGTTGCATGTATTTGATTATTATCCATAGACTATGAGTGTTAACATAATGGGTTTCCGCAATAGCCAGAATTCTGGTATTGGAATGATGTTAATCATCGAGAGCAGATAGATAATGAATGTATACATATCAACGGGTCTCGGATAGTCGGAATTCTGGAGGTATTAGAATGATGTCAATCATCGGGAGCTGATAGAATGGACAAATCATCACTTTATAACCTATCCTCAATTCATTGCTCAAGAGTGTATAATAGTTAGTAGTGCTTGTATGAAAATGAATGCTCAAATACCTGCTTTCTGCTACATTACCTTTGTATATAAAGCACTATCGTTTTCCTATTCAAATATGTTTGTTTACCAATTAAAAAAAACAACAAGAAGCAACTATTTGGGTTAAAAACTCATTGACAATTTAATTTCCCTGATAAATGCTGCCAGCAAAATTAACGAAAATTAATCCATGAATAATTTGGCTTTTACAGTACTACATGCACAGTATGAATCTTACACCTGCGATTTTAACAAGATAACCATTTCATCAAAGTTTCATCTCCTCACTGGCTTCAGTCAATAATCTGTGAAACACTCCTCTTAACCTTCCCTTTTCCATAGGAATTTTTTTTGGATCCACCCCAGTAAATGAGTGTTATACTTACTTGTAAGTGGTGACTAGTGGCAAGATTCCGTATCGTTCCTACTATGTGTGCTTGGGCTTCAGAATGAGAACTATCACAGACTACATGACACAGATCTGGCATCAGGTTCTCTTGCATAAAGGAGGCCTAAGGAAAAACAACAGGAACATCACACAATTACTGTGTAAATTCATAAACCTACATAAATGATCAAACATCCCTAACATTCATTGTACTGATATCAAAAAAAGATGCACAATTATTAAACTTTTACATGAATCATGGATATAAAACATAGTTTTGTACATCAACAATATTCCAACAATAATATATATATCATCCAAAATCACAGCCGAAGCAAAACTCAATTGTCAAATACACACTGTAACAGCCATATCACAACTCAACTGTCTAACAACACAAGTGTAGTAAAACTCAACGGTCTAACAACACAAGTGTAGTAAAACTCAACTGTCTAACAACACAAGTGTAGCAAAACTCAACTGTCTAACAACACAAGTGTAGTAAAACTCAACTGTCTAACAATACAAGCGTATCAAAACTCAACTGTCAAACAACACAAGTGTAGTAAAACTCAACTGTCTAACAACACAAGCATATCAAAACTCAACTGTCAAACAACACAAGTGTAGCAAAACTCAACTGTCAAACAACACAAGTGTAGCAAAACTCAACTGTCTAACAACACAAGTGTAGTAAAACTCAACGGCCTAACAACACAAGTGTAGTAAAACTCAACTGTCTAACAACACAAGTGTAGCAAAACTCAACTGTCTAACAACACAAGTGTAGTAAAACTCAACTGTCTAACAATACAAGTGTAGTAAAACTCAACTGTCTAACAACACAAGTGTAGTAAAACTCAACTGTCTAACAACACAAGTGTAGTAAAACTCAACTGTCTAACAACACAAGTGTAGTAAAACTCAACTGTCTAACAACACAAGTGTAGTAAAACTCAACTGTCTAACAATATAACCATATCAAAACTCAACTGTCTAACAACACAAGTGTAGTAAAACTCAACTGTCAAACAATACAAGCGTATCAAAACTCAACTGTTTAACAACACAAGTGTAGTAAAACTCAACTGTCAAACAATACAAGCATATCAAAACTCAACTGTCAAACAATAAAAGTGTAGTAAAACTCAACTGTCTAACAATACAACAATATCAAAACTCAACTGTCTAACAATACAAGTGTAGCAAAACTCAACTGTCTAACAATACAAGTGTAGCAAAACTCAACTGTCTAACAATACAAGTGTAGCAAAACTCAACTGTCAAACAATACAAGTGTAGTAAAACTCAACTGTCTAACAATACAAGCATATCAAAACTCAACTGTCTAACAATACAGCCATATCAAAACTCAACTGTCTAACAATACAGTCATATCAAAACTCAACTGTCAAACAATACAAGTGTAGTAAAACTCAACTGTCTAACAATACAACCATATCAAAACTCAACTGTCTAACAATACAGTCATATCAAAACTCAACTGTCAAACAATACAAGTGTAGTAAAACTCAACTGTCTAACAATACAACCATATCAAAACTCAACTGTCAAACAATATAAGTGTAGTAAAACTCAACTATCTAACAATACAAGTGTAGTAAAACTCAACTGTCTAACAATACAAGTGTAGTAAAACTCAACTGTCTAACAATACAAGTGTAGTAAAACTCAACTATCAAACAATACAAGCATATCAAAACTCAACTGTCAAACAATATAAGTGTAGTAAAACTCAACTATCTAACAACACAAGTGTAGTAAAACTCAACTGTCTAACAATACAAGTGTAGTAAAACTCAACTGTCTATTGATACAAGTGTAGTAAAACTCAACTGTCTAACAATACAAGTGTAGTAAAACTCAACTATCAAACAACACATGCAGCTATAAAATTATCAGCTATCAAACAACACAGATGTGTAAATAGAGGATATCTATAATGTGCGTTTTGATATCTATAATGTGCGTTTTGATATTTAGTTTATCCAACAAGTTGATATGGCATATTTATTTGCAAGGCTTGCCGAGTGCATAAATACACCATATCAATGAGTTGGATAAACTAAAATATCAAAACATGCAATTATGTTCTATTTATCTCATACGTCTTCTTTTCGCTTAATTTTGAGATGTTCCCCAGTATGGTAGAAACAGTTGACTGAATTTGTTTTGAATCCATGGCTCAGGCGTCGTATTTATTAATCTTCCTTATGCGGGAAAAAACAGTGCGCTCATAATCGATTCATGTATATTACAAAGGGCATTTTTATAAAAGAAATCACGAATGAAAATTGTTTTAGAAGGGATATGTTTTATGATTAATAATGGTTTTGCCATTCCAACAAATAACAACAGTTACTATTGACCGAGCATCTATTTTTTGACGTAGGCCTGACAATCTTAAAAAAAGTTTGATGTCGCCATCTTTTCAAAATAGACATGTGTAACAATGATCAATGAAAATAATATTTTAATGCAGTGTTATTAGAATGTTCAAAAGTTTACAATGAAAAGTAGACGTGTTTGTGTATTTGGATTTTATTTACGTGGTTTCTTTGAATCTGAGGGCGAGAAGAAGTCCTGAGCCACTTTAGTAAGTAAAGCTGTTGAGATTACAATCAATATCATGAATATGGCTCCAAAGAAAAGAGACTGTGCTTGTGAATGCTTGGTACCGTAGCATGTCGAGGTACTTTCGATTAGGCCTGTCCAGTAGGCAGTTGATTCCTTGTTGATGATTCTTATCGTATTTTTGAGTAGTTATGGATCGAGTTGACATCTTTATGGATTATATGTCAGTGGGGGCAATATCATTTTAATTTTGCTATAAAAAATTCTAAATAAATACAAAATAACAAGTTATACGCTTTATTTCATGCATCGATATGCATAAACACAGAAAATGTCATCCAAGCGGGGACAGTGTCAAAAGTAGTTTGGTACGGAAGTGCTTTATCAAACGGGCGTGTGATAAAGCTAGGCTTTATCTCACTTGCAATATACACCACATGTATGAGATAAAAAACCCCACACATCTACATAAAATCTCAACTGTCAAATATTATATCTACATCAAAACTCAACTGTTTGGTAATAGTTACATCAAACCTGAACAGTCAAAAACACAGCTGCAGTATAACTCAACTGTAAAAATATATATTTACACTCACTGAATCTTTTCTCTTCCATTTGACATTGCTTTTATCTGTGATAATGAATGTTTGTTGCAAAATAGTTCGATTGTTTTTTTAGTACCACCTGTCTGTGTAATCATTACTAAATATGGAGCGTCATCAAGGTCAAAGGGTGCAATATGGCTATTCCGTTTAACATAGCAAATGGGTCAACTATATGATATTTTAGTACTTATAAATCTAGTTTATATTTTAAACAATACACGAAAATATAAATAATTAAATGTCTTTGTTTTTCATCAGGTATTGAAGGTAGCAATCATTACAGAAAAAAAATTACATTTTAAACTGCTTATGCGGGTTATGAATTTTTCTGCAATGCTAGCTACCTTCCTCACCCAATGAAACAACAAAGAAAGAAGTTTATTGTTTAAATGAACTGTATAAAGACTAAAATATATGGAGCACCAAATTCACATAAAGTCAAATAATTGAAGATATCTTGAAATTATTTGAAGATATCATTAATTTAATTCATTTGATATGTGCAACAGTTTCTTCAATTAATGATATCTCTCTCAATTAATGATATCTTCTCAATTATTGATATTTTCTCAATTAATGATATCTCTCTCAATTAATGATATCTTCTCAATTAATGATAACTCTCTCAATTAATGATATCTCTCTCAATGATATCTTCTCAATTAATGAGATCTTCTCAATTAATGATATCTCTCTCAATTAATGATATCTTCTCAATTAATGTGCTCATTAATTGAATTGTTGATAGCATTTATTATTTCGCTGAACTGATGAGTGCTATAATTGAATTGTTGATAGCATTTATTATTTCGCTGAACTGATGAGTGCTATAATTGAATTGTTGATAGCATTTATTATTTCGCTGAACTGATGAGTGCTATAATTGAATTGTTGATAGCATTTATTATTTCACTGAACTGATGAGTGCTATAATTGAATTGTTGCTCTCTTTAAATGAATTGAAGATATCAATAATTGAATTGATGCACACTACAAATTCAATTGAAGAGAGTAATAATTCAAATAATGCATGCATCAATTCATTTAATTGATGCACACAATAATTCTTTTAGAGAGACCAACAATATACTAAGTGATATCTTTAATTCAACATATCAACAATTGAATTAATGATCTCTTTATTAATTAAATTGTTGCTCTCTTTAAAGGGGCATGGAC
>NC_079169.1:29985470-30040470 GCF_947568905.1 Ostrea edulis
ATAAACCTATATCAATCCATTATTTTGTGCTCAATTCTGTCCAAGTAATGGCACCATTAATACCAAAAACTGCCATGAGTTAATATGATAAATAACAGACACCAGCTGGGAACAAAAGCATATATTACTGTATGATAATACGAATATGATTGGGAATGTAACGGGGAGGCCAAGTGAAGATCGACTTCACAAATGTCCGAAAATTCTTGATCAAGCGCTCCAAATCATAAATTGTGGAGGAGGAAGTGGGAGGGGGTGTTAGTCCTGAAATTCAATTAATTGGTTCCTTGAATTTTGTAGTCCCACTATAATTCAATACTACTATATAAAGGGGGACAACCTATAGATCAAACTTTGTTAAAATAACCAACTTAGCATATAATGATAAGATAAAATGTACATTGTCTAAAAAAAAAAATAGGGCAGCTACCCCCCCCCCCCCTCTCTCTCTCTCTTGCTACGTGCTTGATGTTTTTTTGGTGTACTTTTGGTTCAGTTGTTTTATACATGCAAACAAGATTGAATCACTCGTGTACATCAGAAAACAGATTTCAACAGAAAAATTACATTAGAGATATGGATTTGATATAACTAACATGTTTCGTTTATTGACAACAGATGTACATATTTTGGTCCACATCGCAGTGTGAAAATATTACAAGTTAATGATTGGCAATGCATGCTTTGGTTGCACATGTAATTTCTGGCATTTATTCATATTGTATTTTTTGTTGTTGTCGAAAACATTGATAAAAAGTAATAATGAAGAATATTGCTCATCCTTATTATTCTGATCTAAACTGAGATACCTGCATGATGGACTATGAAAAATCACACACGAGATACATAGATACTGATAAATGACTAAGAATTTAGTGCAGTCATATCATTTGTCAGTTCTACAAAAAATCCTTTACTGGCACTTATAATTACATGTACAATCAGAAATAGTAAATTCTCTATCTATTCTTTATACTGATGCAATCACTTGAGGACCACAACATGTTGTGCGCCCCATGTATTCAGGGGGAAATAACTGGTGCTGCACTGTGAACAATGTATCCCATTGAATAATAAAACTAGAACCAAGAAGAGTTTGTGAATCACCGATACCCCTATATGGCAGCTAATTTAGTAATTATGGTCCCACAGAAAGGTCTTGTCACATGTGAAATATGAAAGCCCCATCACTAACCATTCAAAACTTACGTTTTTCAAAAGTAGGTCAAAACTCCAAAGTCAAAGTCATGAGGTAAAAACAATTGTTACCCAAAGAAAGGTTTTATTACAAGGAAATACATATGTGAAATATGAAAGCCCTTTCACCACCCATTCAAAAGTTATGGCCAAAGTTTTTGCACACAGACAGATCACAACCAAAAACAAGAGGCCCATGGGCCACATCGCTCACCTGAGTCACCTTGGTCCATATCAGAAGATTTTCCATATCTATTTGCATGTAAAACCGTAGTCCCTATTATGGCCCCAAATCTACCCCTGGAGGCCATGGTTTTTGCAAACTTGAATCTACACTATGTGAGAAAGCTTTCATGTAAATATGAACTTCTTTGGCCCAATGGTTCTTGAGAAGAAGATTTTTAAAGATTTTCCCTATATATTTGTATGTAAAACTTTGATCCCCTATTGTGGCCCTATTCTACTCCAGGGGGGCATGATTTCAACAAACCTGAATCTGCACTATATCAGAAAGCTTTCATATAAATCTCAGCTTTTCTGGCTTAGTGGTTCTGGGAAGAAGATTTTTAAAGATTTTTCCTATATATTTGTATGTAAAACTTTGACCCCCTATTGTGGCCCCATCCGACCCCCGGGGGGCCATGATCTTAGCAATTTATAATCTGCACTATATCAGGAAGCTTTCATATAAATCTCAGCTTTTCTGGCTCAGTGGTTCTTGAGAAGTTGATTTTAAAAGATTTTTCCTATAAATTTGTATGTAAAACTTTGATGCCCCCCTTGAGGCCCCATTCAATCTCCGGGGTCCATGATTTTAACGAACTTGAATCTGCACTATATAAAAAAAAACCAAAAACAAAAACAAAAAACCCCCAAAAAAAAACAAAAAAAAAACTTTGACCCCCTATTGTGGCCCCATACGACCCCTGGGGGTCATGATTTTAACAATTTAGAATTTGCATTATATAAGGAAGCTTTCATATAAATCTCAGCTTTTCTGGCTCTGTGGTTCTTGAGAAGAAGATTTTTAAAGATTTTCCCTATATATTTGTATGTAAAACTTTGACACCCTATTGTGGCCCCATCCGACCCCGGGGGGCCATGATTTTAACAATTTAGAATTTGCATTATATAAGGAAGCTTTCATATAAATCTCAGCTTTTCTGGCTCTGTGGTTCTTGAGAAGAAGATTTTTAAAGATTTTCCCTATATATTTGTATGTAAAACTTTGACACCCTATTGTGGCCCCATCCGACCCCCGGGGGCCATGATTTTAACAATTTAGAATCTGCACTACCTAATAAAGCTTATCTATAAATTTCATCTTTTCTGGCCCAGTGGTTCTTGAGAAGAAGATTTTTTAATGACCCTACCCTATTTTTACCTTTTCTTGATTATCTCCCCTTGGAAGGTGGCCTGGCCCTTTATTTTAAAAATTTAGAATTCCCTTTACCTAAGGATGTTTTGTGTCAACTTTGGTTGAAATTGGCCCAGTGGTTGTTGAGAAGAAGTTGAAAATGTGAAAAGTTTACAGACGGACGGACGGACGCCGGAATACGGGTGATCAGAAAAGCTCACTTGAGCTTTCAGCTCAGGTGAGCTAACTATGTTCCCAACTCTCCAATTACAGGGACAGAAGTGCTCATCATGCACTTATACACTGAAACTTGTAGATATCCAAAAGAACAAATTCTGTCAAGTAGTAATTGATGGAATACAATTGTTGACAATGAATTACATTTTTTCTTATATTTAGTGTCCTGAGGCGTTGTACGCAAACATTGACGAGAAAAATGTTAGTGTGTGCGGCACTGTGTGTGTGTTATTCTAAATCCAAATAATCTAGTGACAGGAAAAGGAATATGTTTACAATGCATATAAAAAAGATTCAATAATTTGCAGAAATGAGATGTTACATTCAATCTAATTAAAATTAGATCCTTTGATCCGCTTACATATTGTATTACATTGTTCTTGCATGATGACAATTGTATCTAGAGATTAGCACTAATGATAGCTTAATGTAACATCACACAGATTTGACTGCTTCTTTGCCCGGGTATTTGTTGACTACATGTGCTAAGTTATGTTTTAAATAATAGTGTGAATATATTAATATATTTGTATTATTTACACATGTATATTATAAGTTATTATGCAACAATCTTTTTCATTGTAAGCAAACATCAATCAATGTTACATTCAATTTTTCCAATAACGTTAATCAATTAAATTGAACAGTATAAAGAGGCCGACATCAGCAGTAACATCTTGAAGACAAATTAAGCATGCATCTAAAGAATTTAAAGCAGATCTTTTGAATCAGTATTATTGACTTCAACAAAATACTATCTAAAACTTCAGACCCACCGAAAGAATATTTGTGTTGAGTTTGTTGACTTTGTCTTAGTCAACCTAAGGCAATGATGGTCATCTACGAATTCAAAATCACAAAGAAATCACAACACTAATTTTAAATGCTATGTATGCTACTAGCTAGGT
This sequence comes from Ostrea edulis, assembly GCF_947568905.1. Taxonomy (NCBI): domain Eukaryota; kingdom Metazoa; phylum Mollusca; class Bivalvia; order Ostreida; family Ostreidae; genus Ostrea; species Ostrea edulis. Next base: position 29,989,170 of record NC_079169.1, read on the forward strand.
CAGGTGTGCTAGCATTATGAAGCTGAATATATATTAAAGCATTGCATCCCAAAGCCATAAATTGCTCTGACTTTTAAGTTATCTTTGATCACAGAGAACTCAGCCTAGGGAAGATTTTATACCCGATAGAAATCTTTGGTCTGATAAAAAATTCATTAACATCAATTCCATTATTTTATTCCCTTAACGTAATGTGAAGTTTTCTTGTGATATATGAATATTTTGTGTATAAAGATGACAAAAAAGGTTCTGTCATTATGTCATCAAACTATCAGATTAGGATGTGTATGGATCTAAGCTGTCTCTGTTCATGTTGTTCTTGTAATATGTCTTATCATTCTAAGGGCAAGATCAAAAGATGGATGTTGAATAAAAATTTAATTAAATTCAAATAGTTATAGGGGGAGGGGGATAAAAACTGTTGTAAGTTTCTGTCATTGGACATCGATTACACTTCAGTGCATGGAAAAAGAAAAAAGACAAGTGACTGTAAAAACCACACTATATTAAATTTTAATGAAAGTCATAAAGTTTGAATGTACACTTTCATTTGTGAATAAACAGTAGAAAGGGTACCCTACATACAGTGTGTTATTTATACTCGTATGTTCTTACTTGTTAATCGATCAGTTTCAATATTCATCATATTTAGTTTTAAGGGGGGGGGGGGGGGGGGGGTCTAGGTGAAAGAACCGGTATGTGAATTTAGTTTTTTGTCAGACATTGAACTTTTGATCTCACCCAAGGACATTTGTATGTGTATATATATATATATATAATTACTTTTCGCAATGATCGGTAAAAGTATAGGTAAAAAATAAAAAAGATACACAAAGACGTTTAGTAAAGCTTTAGCGAATCTTCAGAAGCTTTACACATAGCGACGTTACATCACAAACAGCAGAACGTTAAAATTAAACAAATCTAGACGTCATTACATACTGACTGTTGAAACGTATTGTTCATTGGGACGTCATAGTAAAGCAAAACAAATTTCAACGTCATAAGACAGTGTACGTTAAAACATAATGTTTACAGTGATGTCATTTTAAAGTAATGCGTGAAAACATTTCATATACAAATATGATACCGTTAAACTGAATGATTGAGTTTAGGTTTGAACATATTAATGAAATGTTTTTCCTTTTCACATCTATGAATGTGACTTCCACTTGTAAACTTGTAAAATGGAAATATATTGAATTGTTTTTGTCAACAAACATCTAAATGTCCACTTAGTTGAATTTGCCTGTATTCCAGGTTGTGGATATGCTGTTTGTGGACCCGCAGGTGAGCCCGAAGCGGATTGCTTGTTTCCCCAATATAAAATTCTTTACATCCAGGACATGTAATGACATACATGTACAGGACATTTTTGCTATCGCACGACATGTTGGCATTAACTTTAAATATCCGTCAGTTAAAGTTGTATTGTGATCCTTCCGTGATGTATCGACAGGTCCCGCATCGTGGATCCCCACACTTAGTGACCTTGTGATTGTCTTTAAGATATGGAGGGCATACTATTCTTTTCTGATTTTTCCGTTGACGTTTACTGTTGATGAATTTTATTTTTCTGAATATTTTCTTGGTTGATTTCTATTGCACGGGTTATGCCTATATGTACAAATGGAATTATATCTTCGTCTTTTTCCCAGTTGTTTGTAGCAAGTAGTTGAGAGCGGTCATAACTCTTTGCTTTTTCAATTCCGTTTTCTTATATATCTATATATTTATATATATATATACACATATACATCGATCTTTTCTATTTACATGTATATTGATAGGTCTGATGAGTGCAGGCAGCAACTTCTGACTTTTATATCAATGGTATAGTATCTAAAGGAGTGTGGGCAACCCTGGATGTTTGCGGATTACTTTCGACAGATTACTTTCGACATGTTGCTAAATATTATAGCTTGTTTTAACGATCGAGAGTACGCACCTGCTCCCAGCATTTTCAATTAAAGGATTTTAATATGTTTCTTCTTATATCATTAAAAAATCTGCTTGTAACCCACATGCACCTAAACATTTGCTCACTAGTAAGGCCTATATGTTTTTAAAAAAATGATGTGTTACATGATCATTTCATTAATCTTTTATCTACATAGAACCAAGTGAGCTCACGACCATTAAAACCATCCCTATACTAAAAAAGATTTAAAGATGAAGCAAAATCACAATGGTCACAGCTGTGATGGATTTCAAGGGTCATAGGTTGTAATAAAAACATAATAACACAGTATGTGACATAGACCTAGGATTTTACAATTACCCCCTTCCTAAAAACACACAGATGTTGTGTAAGCCTGCATCTTCTTTAAAATGACATTATATTATATAAGAGAGACTACAAGGATTTCTTCACAGAATACATCAAACTACCATAAACGTATAATGCCCTGAATTATTTGCAATATGGTAGTCATTCGAGTTTTTTAAAATAAGAATCACACTTGCACATACTCTGCCTCATATTATCTTTACATGTATGTTTCTGTATATACAAATACAAAGAATTTCATATATCATCTGTGTGTCTGTATATTGTAGATACACTGTATATTATCTGTGTGTCTGTATATTGTAGATACACTGTATATTATCTGTGTGTCTGTATATTGTAGATACACTGTATATCATCTGTGTGTCTGTATATTGTAGATACACTGTATATTATCTGTGTGTCTGTATATTGTACATACACTGTATATTATCTGTGTGTCTGTATATTGTAGATACACTGTATATCATCTGTGTGTCTGTATATTGTAGATACACTGTATATTATCTGTGTGTCTGTATATTGTAGATACACTGTATATTATCTGTGTCTGTATATTGTACATACACTGTATATTATCTGTGTGTCTGTATATTGTACATACACTGTATATTATCTGTGTGTCTGTATATTGTAGATACACTGTATATTATCTGTGTGTCTGTATATTGTACATACACTGTATATTATCTGTGTCTGTATATTGTACATACACTGTATATCATCTGTGTGTCTGTATATTGTAGATACACTGTATATCATCTGTGTCTGTATATTGTAGATACACTGTATATTATCTGTGTGTCTGTATATTGTAGATACACTGTATATTATCTGTGTCTGTATATTGTAGATACACTGTATATTATCTGTGTGTCTGTATATTGTAGATGCACTGTATATTATCTGTGTGTCTGTATATTGTAGATACACTGTATATCATCTGTGTATCTGTATATTGTAGATACACTGTATATCATCTGTGTGTCTGTATATTGTAGATACACTGTATATTATCTGTGTGTCTGTATATTGTAGATACACTGTATATTATCTGTGTCTGTAATTGTAGATACACTGTATATTATCTGTGTGTCTGTATATTGTAGATACACTGTATATTATCTGTGTGTCTGTATATTGTAGATGCACTGTATATTATCTGTGTGTCTGTATATTGTAGATACACTGTATATTATCTGTGTCTGTATATTATAGATACACTGTATATTATCTGTGTGTCTGTATATTGTAGATACACTGTATATCATCTGTGTGTCTGTATATTGTAGATACACTGTATATTATCTGTGTGTCTGTATATTGTAGATACACTGTATATTATCTGTGTGTCTGTATATTGTAGATACACTGTATATTATCTGTGTGTCTGTATATTGTAGATACACTGTATATTATCTGTGTGTCTGTATATTGTAGATGCACTGTATATTATCTGTGTGTCTGTATATTGTAGATGCACTGTATATTATCTGTGTGTCTGTATATTGTAGATACTCTGTATATTATCTGTGTCTGTATATTGTACATACACTGTATATTATCTGTGTGTCTGTATATTGTAGATACACTGTATATTATCTGTGTGTCTGTATATTGTAGATACACTGTATATTATCTGTGTGTCTGTATATTGTAGATACACTGTATATATTCGCCTATAAGTCGGTCCACCTATAAGTCGGTTGTATTTTTTAAGGTTATTTTGAAGGAATTTGCCATTGGCCAACTTGTAAGTCGGTACAAATTTTTGTCAGAATCGGCTGACAATTTCAAGTTAATGCTCTAGTGTTTTTACGTATGTTTCAAAAAATATTTTGAGAAATTAATAATTATGAGGTGCTCAATATCCAAGCTATATTTGTTTGGGGTTAAACGCAACCCTTGATCTATTATGGGCAATGATCACTTGTTTACTTAAGGAATTATAGTCTCCTAATTACCAGTACCTGAAACTGTGTTTACTTAGTGGCACGTGCCTCTCGAAAACTGTTATGGTGGGATTCCAGTATAATTCATTGTATCAACAGTCGAGTTTTTAAGAGTCAAGAATGATGATCTAAATTATCTGTTAACAATATCTTTTATGAAATATATTTCAGCCGGTATACATATGAATATTTCAATATTAAATCGGGTTCGTAATTCAATTTTACCGATAAACAATAGATTAGTTGAATTGAAAGAAGTAGTTACCGGTATGTAAATAATTTTCAATATAAATAATATGTACTTATCTAGATAAAAATATCTAAATACTTGTACTTCATACATAATTTTAAAATACATAAATACGATATGTCTAGATATTTGTGAACAATAATAATTTGTGTGGTAGTCCATGATAATCGTCGGAGTTGTTTAAAAAACACTACATTACGCCGCCCAGAAAAATAACAATCTTCTTAGGACACGCCTATAAGTCGGACATAGAGTTTTGGACCAAAAATTGACTCCCAAAAACCAACTTATAGGTGAGTATATACAGTACACTGTATATTATCTGTGTGTATGTATATTGTAGATACACTGTATATTATCTGTGTGTCTGTATATTGTAGATACACTGTATATTATCTGTGTCTGTATATTGTACATACACTGTATATCATCTGTGTGTCTGTATATTGTAGATACACTGTATATCATCTGTGTGTCTGTATATTGTAGATACACTGTATATTATCTGTGTCTGTATATTATAGATACACTGTATATTATCTGTGTGTCTGTATATTGTAGATACACTGTATATTATCTGTGTGTCTGTATATTGTAGATACACTGTATATTATCTGTGTGTCTGTATATTGTAGATACACTGTATATTATCTGTGTCTGTATATTGTAGATGCACTGTATATTATCTGTGTGTCTGTATATTGTACATATACTGTATATTATCTGTGTGTCTGTATATTGTACATACACTGTATATTATCTGTGTGTCTGTATATTGTAGATACACTGTATATTATCTGTGTGTCTGTATATTGTAGATACACTGTATATTATCTGTGTCTCTGTAGTTGACAATCTTTCCTGAATGAAACTGATCGTAATTTACATACGTGTATGTGTTATGTTCAGTATGGCCCCTGCAGCATTTCTCTGCACGCGTATATCTGGGGAACGCATCAGATGTATCAGGGGCCTGACAGCATCATAGTTCATAATAGTTCGTACACTGGCATCTGAAATACAAAAAGAACATTAAAAATGAACATGCAGCTTCATAATAAGGTCAATGACGTATATACTTCACTGCCAAGTTTGCTCTAGTTATTGTTATTTGTAGGGCAAAATAAAGATTTCAATCTCAAGTGATTTAAAGAATATTTTTGTGAAGTTTTAAGAATGGCTATAAGTATATATATACATTGTATATATTTTCAATAGTTTGATCTAGGGGAGAATACCACGATGTACGAATTAATTGTTTCACCTTTTGATCGGCCAAGTTAGTTCTTCCATTAATTAATTTCACACTTTACCGACTGATACCACGGTGACCAGACACCCTGGTTGTTATTCTTTTTTGAGTTAATAACAAAGCCTGCAACATGTAATCCGCTGGAAAAGTGTTTAGCTAGTTTTGTAGTGTAGCTTTAGTGCTTATTGTTAATTATATTTGTGTTTTCTCCATAATGTAATCCTTTCACGTCCTGACGAAGGGACAGGTTGGCCCGAAAATTTGACAATTCCAATTGTTCATGTCGTTGGTCATTCTAGTGCTTTATATATATATATATATATATATATATATATATATATATATATATATATGGGCTTGATTTTTAGTCATAAAATTCTATATATGGACATTTCCATTTGACACTATTAATTTGAAACACTCCCTACGTCATATAACCTTATGAATATTTTAATAGCTTTTACACATCAAAAGTTACGTGCACTCCATCGTGCGACTATGTCTTTGTTGGAGTAAAATTGTCTTAGAAGAAAAGAATAAAGTTCATTGTCCTTATATATGACATAAAACAAAATGCCGTTGGGTGTAATGGTGCAGATAAAAGGAACATTAATGGTTACTGTGTAGTTAAGGATATAGGGATTATGAATATAATGACATCTAATGGATTCTATAGCTAATGTGAGCCAGGGTGAGGTTTTAAAATAAAAATACATTATGTACTTTTCAATCACAATACATGTAAATCATCTGAGTCAAGTGTTTTGAAAGCAATTTTTTCTGTACAAATTCTGGGTTGAAATACACCTTTCTCTAATAGAAATCAACAGAAAGTTAAGCCATTCTTAGTCCATTTCACCTATTTTAAAACTGATGAAATATTTCATTAAAAAAGCATACATATAAATGTATACAATACTTCAAGAACAGTCAATCATCATCCTGTACGTTCAACAATAAGAAATTAGTAGTGGGGAACCACCTACCCCATCCACCCTACATAAAACCTTTCAAGTTTCTGTTGATTTCCATATACACATGTATTACAAAAAGTGTATTTCAACCCAATATTGTCTTCAATATAATGATCGAGAAGCATTAAAATTTCATGTATGATAAACTCTCTATTTCATTTATACATGTAGTATATTTGGGGCATAACTTGCTGTAGAAACAGGTAGAGGTCGATCCTTGTAAATTATCAACTTTTTTCATGAAATTGTTTACCAGTGAACACAAAACATTTTTTTTCTCTTTATCACCATATTGTGTCACATACATTAGCATAAAAAAAATATCTCGTCTAGTTATATTTTTACGTACTTTAAATGTATTCCATAAAAATAATCTAAAAATCTTTCCTTTTCATGTTCGTACCAAACCTCAATAAGTTCAATAATTAATGTAAAAAATGTATTTTCAGAATCTGACAGAATCACTTTTAGTTCATCTTCTGAAAAGTACATTAATTTAACTTAGCATTAACATAAATATGAATACGACATTAAAAAAAGGCTTCTAAATCATTGTACTGATTGTCTTCTGTATTAGCAATACGATCAATTGTTTGTTTATTTTCCCGAGTTCAGGATTTATTTTAGTTCAAGAAGTGACAGTTTCATAATTACAACAATAGTTTTCAGAACTCCAATGATATCCATCACAGCTTGCCAGATGGGTAAAAGTTTATAAATTCCCTGATGAGATTTGCAATGGTAGCCTTTCTACATGCAGAACGGAACCACCTCTTGTGGCTTACTTACAGGTGGCGACTAGAAACGTGACAGAGCAACATGTAGAAGGTTATCTCTATTGTTCATCTCTAATTACTTACCAGTGGTAGTGAGAGCTGTGATACAGCCACATGTATTGCACTGGACGTCCACATTTCTAGACTGAAGGAGCTCAACCAATGGCTCCAGCACTCCAAGCTTCAGCAGGACAGCTTTGTTCTTATCTGCTTGAAAAAAAAAGACATTTTACTTTTTGAACATTAATGCTCAGAATTGACAGTTTCTGTCAGCAAAAAATATATTTTTGCATGTGTCACAGATCAAATTAAACTCCTTACTCTAAATGATTTGAAGCCAGGTGTTTCTGTTTTTGTTTTTTTTGTAAAGTTTTTTTTCCCATCTATTTTATTCAGGGTACCAGTGTAAAGTGCGAAATGAAATCAAAATGAAATGAAACGAAATCTACCGAAACGAAACTCACCAAAACAAAACAGATTGTATAACCGAACTCGATCTTTTAATTATCATAATTAAAATTGGTATCTTAGGCCCCTGTGAAAGTTAAATTACCACATATAAATAAAATTTGCCTCCCCTTTCATGTAGGCTTTCGGCTTGACTGATACAAAGTTTTGAAAGTTGGAAAGGGGGGGTGGGGGTGGGGGTGGGGGTGGGGGGTGGGGGGTGAGTAAGCACAAAGTACATATCCGAAGTTGATTAAATAACATGTGCAAATTAGTTTCGGATTCATAAATTTCAGAACGGAGGGTTACAGTCTCGCAGGTTTGGGGAAACACACAAGACGAGGGGTGGGGTTGACGACGTTGGATCCGCCTTTGGGCATAGCTACATTGTTTGAAGAAGCTGGTGTCTGAGAAAGTTGAAAGCATGAAGAGCTCTTACCCTCTTATTTTATCTCTAACTGCTGAGGTGCGAGTACTTTCAATAATGAAAAAATAAATAAATAGTATATCATATTATATGAAGGCAATTTGATAAGATATATATACATGTATTATTAAAATTATTGATATGTAGCGAGTCTAAACACTTGGGGTTTTGCTAATACGGGGAATTGAAAACGGGACGGAAAACAGAATTTTTTTTATGCAATATTATCAGAAGGAGGTAAGATTTTGTAAAATCAAAAGGCTTATGAACAAGGGAAGCAGAAATTGCAAAGAGAACGGGAGGACATACTCAGAATCCACCGTTTGATATACTACATACAAATACACAATATCCACTTGAATACATGATTTGTCTTTAGAGCAAAAAATTCTGAAACCTTTATATATGACCAAAGGTGGATCCAACGCCGGCGACCCCACCTCTCGTTAAGTGTGTTTCCCCAGACCTCTGAGACTGTAACTCTCCGTTCTGAAATTTATGGATCCGAAACTAATTACACATGGTATTTAATCAACTTCGGATATGTACTTTGTGCTTATACTCACCCCCCCCCCCCCCTTTCCAATTTTGAAAACTTTGTATCAGTCAAGTCGAACGCCTACATTAACGGGGAGGCGAATTTTATTTATATGTGGTAACTTTCACAGGGACCTAAGATACCATTTTTAATTATCATAATTAAAAGAGTTCGGTTATACAATCTGTTTCGTTTCGTTTCAGTATGTTTTGTTGCCTTTCATTTCGGTAGATTTCGTTTCATTTCTGTAGATTTCGTTTCGTTTCAGTAGATTTCATTCCGTTTCGATTCTGCACTTTACAGATACCCTTTTATTCATGGGTATTCATAGGTGCTCAGGTCATGGTTAATGTAAACAAGAGGTACTGTGAGGCTGTGAGCAATGCTCACTAAGAATACCCCCGCTTACCCCAATCTCCCAAAGGGTGTTGTTAATAGGTATAAATTACCTCTTTCCTGAGTGTAAAAATATGGTATGCCTTTGTAGAAGAAAATGGAAGATCATAATAGTCCGAACACAAATCCATGGCATAAACCTATAATTTTGACCTTGAGATCAAAGGTCAAGGTCATAAAAAGGTCATGAATGTACATGACACATAGTCTCATGGTGATACACCCATGTGTCAAATATGGTATGCCTATGTCAAAGAACAAAGAAGTTATGGCCCGAACACGAATCCATTGTAAAAAAAAAAACCCTTTAATTTTGACCTTGAAGTCAAGGGTCAAGGTCATATAGAGGTCATGAAGGTACTCGACACATCGTCTCATGGTGATCCACCTGTGTGCCAAATATGGTATGCCTAAGTCAAAGAACAAAGTTATGGCCCGGGCACGAATCTGCAAAGACAGACGGACGGACGGACAGACTGACAAATTCCTATATACCCCCCGGAACTTCGTTCGGGGGGTATAATAAAGACCGTTGTGGAAAATGGCCGCTCGCAAGCTCAGTCACAACTTGAAACGCCTGGCCGCTCAGCAAGCCGCATATGAGATACTGTCGCGGAACAAGACTATAGAGCTAGAGAGGAAATTCAAACTATGATCGTGACATTTTTCTCCACTCCATGATGTGGATTTTTAGTTTTTTGTAATCTTTTGTGCTTAATGTGTACTAGTATGCTGTAAAAAATCAATTTCATTAACGTTTGAAACTTGACTTCACCCACTAAAAAGAAGGTGAATTAAGTCAATTTTTGAACGTTCATGAAATAGAATTTTTACAGCATACTAGTAATAGTATATACATGTATTAAGCAAAACAGATTACAGAAAACTAAAAATCCACATCATCATGGAGAAAAAATAATGATTATCACGCTCCTAGTGCAAATTTCCTCTATAGCTCTATACTATAGTCTTTACTGTAACATTATCCATGACCTGAGCGCCTTATATGGTTTTGATTCTATCTATTAAATAAGTTTTTATTTTAGGACTGAAAGGCACACTAAATGTATAATTTATGTAAATAAACATTTTTTAAAATTCTAAATCAACAGGCTTTACACAGAAAGTAAGATTCAAAGAGATTATAGACTCGATCATAATATGTTATTCACATCAGAAGCTTAGAGCTCAATCCTCAGGGATGAAGTGATAACAATATACATGTAAACTTTTAAAACAGATGTTTGCACACACTGTCATGTATTCTAGGCTTTCTTTGTCTTGTGTTCAGTATACTAAGTTACATTACATAGGACTTCCCTTCACTCTTTCATTTCAAAGATCTTCAATGAGAAAAGTGCAGGAAGAAATTACTGTGTCCCTATATCAATTTTGATGACTTTTTCTTTTCAGAGAATTTTTGTGAAATAGGTCATTAATCTGCTTAAGAAAACTGGTCAGTATGTTGGTCAACTAGGCTAATCTGCATTATAGGAAAACTGGTCAGTATTGGTGACAATTGGCACTGTCACCATTTGACCTTTATAAAATGCACAGCACTGGCTGGATCAATCACTTTCATAAAATACCCCACCAATTTTATTACATCCCACTGGTCAACAGTCCATATGGCCAAGATCAGACAAGTTCAAGGATGCAGAAAAAGACAGCATTTACATAGAGCTGAGGGTTTCCCCAGTCATTTAAATGTCTTTGTAGGTTAGATAATGCAATTCTATAATTTGATCTAATTTGAATGCATTATTCTCAGACTTACAGTCTACACAAATGTACCTGTACGGTTTACATGTACCTAATTTGTTACTCTGAACATCCATTATTATATAATTATACAACCAGGCACAGCAGTATACTTAACACACTATCAGAAGATTTATAACCAAGTTTGTATTGACTGTGGCTCTATATACAAATTGCCCTCTTCTTATATAATGCAGTATCTATCTAAACTTTAAACTATTGAAACAGAAATATCCTTATAGCTGCTATTAAGGGAGTCAAAATGTCACGGAAGCTACCGGCAACAGCTGTCTCTGTGCCTTACACAACCTCTGTACAGAAACCTTGACTGAATACGGAAATGACATTCAGGTGTTACAGGTCTGACAAAGATTTCACCATGAGCAGACTACATATGTGACTTTCTTTGTTTAATTTCATTGTTTTATCAATATAGCTACAGTTAAATGTACTAAACACATGGTGTTGGTGCAGTATTTCTGCAAAATTTAGTAAAGCTGAATAGTACATTATTTATTTTGAGTCTGCATGCATACAAAAAATAAAAATGAAAACTTACAGAACAAAATGTTGAAATCGAACAGAAATCATGAAGACATCATCAAAACAAATAAGTATAAATCTAATTCTGGTGTAAAAAAGCTGCTAGACCATACATGCTAAAAGACATTGTTTGGGACCAGAAATGTAGAATATTCAATTCATATACCAATTAATTCTAGCCACACTGTTAAAGTAAAATTAGCTCTAAATCTGAAAAATTTTATTTTGTTGTAAAAATGTGCTACATGCTGTATGAAGAGTTTTGTATGTAACTTTAGCCATAGTCATTGATAAAATAAAAATTAAGTTAAGTTTTTTATGAAAATAATTATTTGGGTTCTATTGAATAAATACAGTGTAGTATATTGTATAGAAATCAATTTTTGTACAGGAAAACAGTTATGTAATTTTGCTTCTTTCAGAGCCTCGATCTGGATAGGTTTTCTAACACAAATATTCATAAAAAAAAAAGTTTATAAACCTTCTTTTTTTCTGTCATTGAAATAGTAAATCATAATTTTTCAACAAAAATTTTGGACTCCAAAATGATCCCCTAAGTATTGCTATAAAAATGTAAACAAAGGAATTCATATTAAGCATCCTTTATCAATTTGGGAAAAACAAACAAACAACACATCTTTTTCATCTTCTGAAAAACTGGGTCTAAAATGATTTTCTTTAAAGATATCAAACTACATGAAAAATCTGATTTGCATTAATAAGTCATAAAATTCAATATCATTGATAATATCCATTAACATTTCATGATGTTTAATAACATACATTACTGAAGTAAATGAGTAACACTTGTATGTACAATGGAGTTGAATTTTTTTTTTATCTAAAATCTCACCTACTTGATCATGAGTCTCTAAACTAATTCAAAAACATTACTATACTTCAGATATAAAACCATACAATGAAAAGTACTAAAACTTCAATGTTTATTCTGTACTATATTTACAAGCCTGATTAAAAAATCATATTGGACTGATCTGTCCAATATTACAAAACATCAGTGATGCCACATCTCATTATAGCATCAAGACATATATACATGTACATGTATTGGTATGATTGAGAATAATCTGTAGAAGGTATACATGTATAACTGTAATCTGCATAAAGGAAAAGTTGTAATTGAATTGTTTATGATATATAGAAAATTCAGTAAAAGGTACAACTCCTATATTTGTGAACCTTTTTTTTTCCTTCTTCAATCATTTTGTTATATTTTCATGTACTGTATTAATCATATAGTCTTTCATAACTGACCTTTGACCTATGGAGAGGGCTTATATAGACATTGTGCCTGCTGTCTAATCCTATTTATGTATGCATTTTCTATATATACATGAATAAAATACTGTTCAAATCAAAAGGTAGAACACTTAATTATGAACTGATTTCTAAGCAGTAAGGACAAAGTTTGTGTTAGACCAAACCAGTTTACAAAATGTATTACCAAGTCCATGTGCACCAGTGTAAATATCTTGAAGTATCAGTGCTATAACAAATATTTGTATTAGTATTTTCCTTTGCCATTGGAATATGAATATAGACCTTGGAATTATTTGCATATACATACGTGTTATATATTCTTAAAAAAATTACAATTGTAAGGTTGATGATCGTCCTACTAGCAAATAGATCACAAATGTACTGAAATTCAAATTGAAAACAGCACATATGTTGACAGTGTCATAAAACAACAAAGATGTTAACTCATTTGTACCCAATAGATATAGTTAGAGATTGTGTAATATGATATGATGACAGCAGCCCGAGGCTAACAATAAACCAGAAACTCCTTTAGGTTTTTTTGTCTCTTTGTATATATAAATTCTACAGACCCAGCACATCTGCTAGAAATCTACCACCACATTTTATACTTCAGGACACTGGATATAAAGATACACTCAAGCCTGGGTAAAATGTCTTTATAATTATAGACTTCACTAGAATTTCTTTTAGGAGGGAGGGGGGTACTAACATGTATCCACCTGGATCGATTCTAATTGGTTGCTTTTAATTTTTCAATCTTTAAACTTTTCCCTTGTACATTGTATCTTTCATTTTGAGAGATGTGTTTGGCCTTGTATATATCTCATAGTACTTGTATATATCTCATAGTACTTGTACATGCAAGTGTATGACCTGTATACTTGTACATGTGTTATTTTATTAGAGTTGACATCAGCTGGGGGAGAGACATTTACAATAAAAAACAAAAACCCTGGAAGCCTATAAATGGAGAGACACTGGTCCTACACAGGGGCTATAAGCCCATTATGGGCCCAAATTCTTACGGTATATCACAGAGTCCAGACCAAAACGGGCTTAGCCCCTGTAAGCACAGGCACTTGTTTCTGTAAATAAGTTATGATGTCTGTATACAAATGTTCCCAAATCTCCGACTAGAAATTCCCTGAACTGTTGCTGTTGACATTGAAGTATTTAAATCTAATGCTTTCTGATGAAATGAAAGTAGGTCGAATCAGCCAAATTTATGCAGGGCCCTACTATAAGCTCACATCAACAATGTCCAATTTTGCCTTTGACCTAGCTAGTAGCCCAAAATCTTTGAATTTTTCATTTACTTCTATGTACCTTGCAAGAAATACAAAGTCTTTAGGTTGAACTATGCAATATAGTTACTTATTATATACTTTCAATTTCAGCTCTTCTTTTTTCTTTAAAAGTTTGCGGGCATATATCACACGATATATGCACGGAAACATTCCGGCCCGCACACATTACGTCACAATTAATACACTACGCCGTTAATTTTCGAATTTTTCGTGTTTTTCATCTTTTACTCAGTTAAACCAATAAAGAAATTGTTAAAATAAAATCATTGTTAGTTTCTAAATGAAATTGAAAGTTTATAATAAAAAGGTTATAGACTTTGTATGGGAAAATATGACGACCTCGTTTTTTGTCGCGGACGGACCTCGCAAGCTCGGTCCGTCTACGCGCCAAAAACTTGGTCATCATATTTTCCCATACAAAGTCTATAACCTATAAATGTTGTATGTTGCACAATTGAAAGTGACTTTGAACTTTGACCTTCTTGCTTCAATATGTATGAGTTTCTTTTTCTGACACTTGTGCAATCAACCATGGTGATTTGTAGAGAGTCCACTGAACACTACTCCAGTTACTCCATCAAACATCTCTTTATGACCTTGAACATTGGACCTTAAACATCCACAGCAAAGAACAAGGTACGGTTGTATACATAAAAAGGCCCAAAAAATTTCTCTCTATAAAATGTGTCTGGAATTAACCTTAATCAGCGTTTTAAGAAAGTAAAATAAATGCCAGGTATACTATGTCAACAAAATCAGAATGATAGTCCTAAATGGATAGCATTATGACATAATGAATAAGACATTTCCCACCTTTTTCTCAAAATAAGCCTGAAAACTGTCAAATGTCATACAAATTATTGCTCAGGAAAAGATGTGCGCATTTGTCGAGCAAAATGAAAATGATATATATTGTGTATTATTTTGAGATGAAAAACATGCTTCAATATGAATTTGCTCGACGCATGCGCTGTATGTTTTCTAAAAGGAAAACCACCTGAATTTGTGGATATTTTCATTGAAAATGGCATTTTTGCAATTTTATGCCAACTTCAAGCTCTCGTCATATGACACAAATCATTTTTGCTGATCAAACTGAGTGAATTTTGGGTTTGCTAAACTATTCCTTAATTGAATGCCAGGATTTGAGCTCCAAGTGAAATCATCAATATTTTGGGCCAGATGACTGTAGAAACTGTACCTACTTCTTAGCAAATTATTGGAGATTTGGAGATGAGTGTTGACGGACAGACACATGAATGAATGGATGGACACACTATAAAGTACATGAACTAATCTATAGGGCTCCTGCATATTTCTACATAAAGGGTCCTACTATGGAATGTGTCAGAAATGCTCAGAAATTTTCCACATTTTTCTCCACATTGGTGTAACTTTCCCAGTTCATTGGGTATCTACACAATTTCTAAATGGTTGAGAAAAAAGAACTAATATACAGAGTTATTTGTTTTCATTTGATGAACTTTCATGATCTTCAGTTACTGTTGATCATCAATACCCATCATCACTAACCTAGATACAGCATTCATAAAACAAAGAAATTTATCTCAGCTTCATATAAGCAGACTAACAATACAAGAAGTACTTACTTTCCCCTACCGCACAAAAGTTGCTGACGGTGTGCGTGGCATTTTTCTGGATCTCAAGATCTTTGCACCGGACCAGTTCAACCAAAGGTTTCCCCAAGATTTCTGTTATCTCAGTCCGCTCTGAAAAAGGCATCACTGATACATACAACTATGATTTCTAATCAAAATTTGAAAATCATTAAAACCATTAAAACAAAAGATTCAAATGCACGTTTTAATTGGTTTGCTTTTTTTGAAGTAGATAAATTCCAAAACAATAATTTTGGTTCACATGGATCACCAAAAGTACCGCACGGAACACAGTAAAATATTCACGGAGAGTTAACACTATTCTTAGGAATGTTCCTTTTGTCTCTGGTGAATTAGTTCTGGGGTATGTTTTAGACACTTACTTCTTTCACTGATTTCCAGCATACAAAGTGAAGCGGACCTCTGAAGATCGTAATTATCGGAGTAGGACAGAATGCTCAAGGCTCTAATGTGTTCACGGGACAGCACAGGCTCGGTCTTCTCACCTGAAAATATGGAGATAAAATGGATCATATTGTTTTTTTCATTTTAGGCTGTGAATATGGTGTATCTCTGTAGCTGCAGTTTCTACACTAGTATTGACATTTCAAGTCAATAAACAAAATGCTACAAAGAAGATAACAGATTACATTAAATTGAACTACCGGATATGGATCAATACAAAAAAAAAATAGTCAGCATGGTTAGAGGAGCTATCAACAATATCTGACCTAAACTATACAATCAATATCGTAATTTATGTAATTACCATATATATATATATACAGTGTATGTATGTGTATATATATATATATATATATATATATATATATATATATATATGTATATATGTCAGGAAATTTTAAGTGACAATTTTTTTGCGAATTGTACGTGTTAGACTGCCGTGTATAAAACGTATTTTGTGATTATAATATTTGCAAATTTAGTTGGATGCTACAAATCAAAATCACCTTTTATGACATAAGTTGGAATCAATCATCACTTTTCCATTTTCTAATTATTTAATGAGTATAATTAACCATGTATTCAATCATAACCAACTGAAAATCAATTTATCAGTTTTAAAAATACTTTATGCAAGAACTATTATTATATATGATAGGAACTACAAACTACATTTTTGTGCAAGAATCTTGATGTGTTTTGTTTAGTGGGGAAAGAAAAAACATTCACAAAAGAAGCAATTTATTAACTCTAGATTTAATTAAAATTGAGAAACGTGTCACAAATGATTGTAATTATCAGAAACAAATTAGGTGAAACTCAGCTCTCTAATGAAATAAAAGAATTAAACTTTTTCCATGCTTTAAGATATTCAATTTTCACAGCCCAGGGTGTCTAGAAGCTGCTTTTGTAATACATAGCTTTTACATGTTTTGTTTTTGTTATTCACAGCTTGGGTGGATTCATGCCAGTGTGTCAGATTTAACTC
Source organism: Ostrea edulis (assembly GCF_947568905.1). NCBI lineage: Eukaryota > Metazoa > Mollusca > Bivalvia > Ostreida > Ostreidae > Ostrea > Ostrea edulis. The sequence continues at coordinate 30,006,439 of NC_079169.1, forward strand.
TGGGGCTACAAATCAGACAATTAAGATTTAATTATAAACCTTTGACACTTTGAACAGGGAAGTCTTTGTTTACATAACTGAGCTGTTAATGATATTACACAGTTAAAGTTACCTAACTATACAAAAGATGACTATACATTCATATAAACAAAGTACAATTACATATCACAACTGAAAGAATACCAGAGATTTGTGTTATTATAAAAATACAAAAAGACCCCTTAGGGCAAACATCCATGCAAGTGTGTAAATAGCTAGTGTATAGCTAATGTTAATTGTTGATTATCTATGTCTGACTTTAAAAATAAAGATAATCATTATTATTATTGAATTGAACATTTAGGGACATATGTATTCATTAATTTCATCCAAGGTTTTACTTGTTTGTTCTTAATTCCAGAAATTGAGATATTCTGTCCACAGGCAATTATATCACTTGAGTTCGAATGTACTCTAGCTTTAATAATAAATTCATACCCAAGTGATACAAGTGCCCGTGATTCTGTTTTAAATGAGCTGGTTATACTTACAACTAGCTGATAGCAATAGCAATATGCAGTTTTATTCAAGAGCACTCTACTGTGGTTATTTCATAACAAAGCAAACTGAATTTAATTTATTTTCACAAAAATCATTTTCTTTTAAAATTCCCTAGTTGCATAACTGTATATCTCTGTGGTAAAAAGAAAATTGACTGATCCACCCCCCCCCCCTCCCCCCAAGAGCTAAGGTCTGCACAGAGGCCCAGAATCCTATAATCACACACAAAATTGCTAAAGATGTATCTAAAAGAATATCTTCCTTTACATCATATCAATATAAAAATGTTAAAAACATCTTTTCTAAATTTGCTTCCAGATAAAACATTTAATGCTTCCTAAAGTAAGAAGTCTTTTAATCATTTTATCTGTATTAAGTACATATATAGAATAAAATATTACAATAAATCCTTTCATATCAAATGAACTCTTATTAGCAGTTACAGTATGAACATTTTCCCTACCTTTATTCAGGTATAATATTAGATTTTCTACGGCCCGTTTCTCGTTATCCAGTAGAATCATTCCGTACTCGTCCGACAGTACTTTCTCTGCAGCACTCCTGTTACAGCAACCACAGGTTACACAAGACACACAAAAGTCGAGGATCTTCCGAAGTATCGAAATCAGCTCCTCTAAGATTTTTGGCTTGGAATGGGGACGTTCAATTTTTATTCCAGACTGGTGTTCTGTTGCTGTATGCTGGAATTGAGATGATATTTCTTTAAAAAAGTACCACCGCACTAGTGAGATATGTGAAGCTCGCCCATATAGAACGCATGTACTTAGCCGAGCATGTGTATCGACATGAACATGTAAAATTCAATATGGATTTCCTTAACAATCACACAAGAACTCTACGGATATCCATACATATAACAGCATTTAAAATATTCCACAGTAGTCAGTGGCGGATTTAAGGGGCGGGGGGGGGGGGGGGGGGCGCAGTTATTACTGATGCCAAATTACGGTACACTTTGGATACAATAACTTACTTAATTCTTTAAAACCTAAAACACAATGTATTTAAATTTACATCCTCCTACTATCGCTATTCTGTTTAACGTAGTGAAATTCAAAAGAAAAAATACATAATTTGAACAATTATTTTTAACGAAAATTCTCAATACAAATTCATTCCTGAAATAAATGCTGTCCAATACTTTTTTTTTGTTTTTTTACCATAGTGACGTGTTCTAAATCCAATTGTCAGAGACAGCTAAATCCAGACTTAACTTCCACCCAGTGTCGGTCTGTCAATGTTACGTGCGGTACCGAAGAGACTCACCGAACGACAACTAACTGAAAGGTACAACTCACCAAAAGCCAAACTAATCGAAAGTAAAACTCACCGAAGCGACAAGTCTTAGAAAGACAAGTCATGGATGACGACAACTCATCGACGTTACTTGTATTGAATAATGAGAGAGAGAGAGAGAGAGAGAGAGAGAGAGAGAATTGGAACACTTTTCATTGTTTTGTTGTATTTCATCACTGTCTCCCGAGACACCCTTCATCGGTTCAGAGACATACAGTGTTAGCTGCAATAATGTAACCCTCTCCGATTTTCTTTTTCTTTCTTTTTTTTTTTTTTTTTGAGATATCTATCCCGAAAACGTCAGAATAAAAAAAAAATCGGATAGGGCTACATTATTGCAGCTAACACTGTATGTCTCTGATCGGTCATTACATAAATAGTTTTAAACATGTTACTAGTAAACCAACAATCCCGTTACTCCATTGGACAGTGGAACCTGTAATCAGGTCTATACGAACGCGTTTTAGCCAATAACCCCGGCACATCAAATGTTTAGAAGGGTGGCATAGACCTTTTCGAGAGTTGTCGGTGTTTCGCGCCAATTTATATTTCCTCTTTGAAAGGACATTTCCTCGTGCGTGGTGAGGAAATCGATCTTCCCCACAAGAATTAGGAAATCACAAGAAACTGGTTAAATTACATTCAGGCCTTAGCACATAATTTTTAATTTTTTTTATTGAACATTGAATATTGTGTGAAATGAGTAAATAAAAAAAATAAAAAAATTATTTGAATTTTCCGTATTTTTGTTTTTACTAGTTTCGATGACTTGTCGTATGAGATGTCGATTCTATGACTTGTCGTATCTATGAATTTTTTCGATGAGTAGTCATAAACTCAAAGGGCCACTGACTCCTGCTGGTCCATAAACACACTAAACACGTACAATAAACAAGGATAGAAAGGACGTGCCCTGATTATATTTAGAGCACCAGGACCAACTCTCTCTCTTTAATACCCTCCATCCTAGACAATGGAGATCAAAGATAATGTACCTAGCAATCAAAATATTCTGCTCTAACTAAACTATAAAGTACACAAGCTTTTAGGGATAATTATGTAATTTTACACAGTTTGATTATGAAGATTTTTTTTTTAAATTCATGTATTCTGGACTTCTTGCCATAGATAAATGATTAAGCCTTTAAAAAAGTTATCATTTCCGTATTTTCTTTTACGACTAGTTTCGATGAGTGTCGATAAATTTTTGTATGAGAAGTCCATTCTCGCATCTATGAATTTTTTCGATGAGTTGTTCTAGACCTAATCTCAGCGAGAGTCGTCGAGGCCTGATATTTGGCATATTTGGACTGACGCCTCTTCGGAAAATATCCAGCCTCGACGAATCTCGTTGAGATTATCATAGACCCGAAGGGTCACTGACTCCTACTAGTTAATAAACACATTTATTAAAACACACTTTGGGAATTATTTACCATACATATACAAATAAACAAGAATTGAAAGAACATGCCCTGATTATATTTAATTAAAGCACCAGGACAAGCTGTGCTTTAAATACCCTCCACCTAGACAATGGAGATCAAAGCTAATGTACCTAGCAATAAAAATATTCTGCTCTACTTAAATTATAAAGTACACAAGCGTTTGGGGATGATTATGTAATTTTACACAATTCAATTTTTTTCTTTATTCATGTTTTCAGGACTTCTTACCATAGATAAAATCTGGTATGCAAATCTTAATTTTCTGTCTATTGTTAGTAGCAGGTCAGTGACACTTTTATGGGAAAAGGACCAACAGTCATTTGGGTCACAGACTATATAGATCAACCAATACAGTCTCATTTAAGTGTACAGCACAGTTAACAATTCTTTAGCATACATGTATACAGTGTTCCCAGATGACACTATAGAGCTGTCAGACTATTAACTGGCTAAACCTCATTTGGTAGGATGAAGAATGACTTGATTGGTTTGACTGTCATGAAAACATTCACATACTGTCACATTGGAAACAGGGATTATAAGAAAATCAAGATTTTGAAAAAGTGCCTCAATTTATTTGAACACAATTCACAATTATTGTCTTTAAGAATAGTGTATCTAATAATTTGGTTCTGTACTGCAGAATACTGCATCTTATCTCTTTCAGACATCTTATATTCCTCTAAAGAGCATTTTCTATATTTAATAAAACATATCTATAAAACAAAGAGCATGGGAAATTAGTATGGTGACCCAAATTGTAATCCTGAGTTGGTAATGTTATTCATGATGGGCAATATTCCTTTGATGTTTACAGCGACTTAGAAAACTTAATATTCAGGGACCTGTACAGTACAGAAACAATGTGCATCTTCTCCATTTATCTGGGTGAATTAGTGACTCTGAACTTATACCCTTCATATATCACATGCAGTGAAGAACTGTATAAAGATTCATAGTTTTTCACTGATAGAAAAGAGTTTTAGAAATTATGTTTAACCCATAATGGCATTTTGTGCACACATCTGTAATTACTGGATGTGTCTTTTTACAAAAATGTTTGTGTGCATCCCTGATGTTTCAGTTGCAAATGCTCAAATTAGTAAATGATTCCAGACAGGGGATGCTTATACCCCTCCTACGCACCTGATCCCACCTCTGGTGTGTCCAGGGGTCCGTGTTTGCCCAACTATCTATTTTGTATTGCTTATAGGAGTTATGAGATTGATCAATGTTTGTTATCTTCACCTTTCATCAGTGCACAACTTAGTCTCATAAACTTCACTGTTGTTGGGTATTTTTTTAATACAATATTGTTGGGTATTTTTTAATACAATATTAGGACCGACTACTTACTACAATTCTGTTATGACAATATAATACTTAATCTCCTCAATATTCTATTCAGTATCATTACTTTGATCATACATCAATCAAAAATCAATGAGATTATTCTCTATTGCCAAAGGACATTTTAAGGACCCCAATCCATGAGTCTTAAATCTAAAGGATACATGAAAAATCATACATAAGAAATTTAAAAAAAAATTAAAAGCAGAGCATTAATGACTGATTTATCCTAAATAAAATCATTGATGAAACTTACAGTGAAGCACTTTTATGTTAAGTTTGTGAGTAAAATGTCCCGAGTTTACACATCGATAAAATCTTCAAAAAGAATGTTTGATTCTTATAATTCCAATTCATTCACTTTATTAAAAATTGCAAAAATTTGAATAGTTTCCCCGCACTATGTTATTTGTTTTCAGGCGTGTACGAATACATCACATTTTTGGATTTATTGATGTATAAACTCTTTATTTTTATCCAATCAAAACAATTGTAATAAATAACATTGGAATTATAAGAGAGTTAGTCCTTATACAGTACAGTAATTATATAGTATACATGTAATCTCTTTTTACACATTCAGTTTATTAATCCAAGATCATGGCTCACTATAGGAACATATTTAGCACAATGAAAGAACAGAGACATGATAGATAAGAATATATCAAAGAGATATGCACCAATACTGATAATCTGTGTTATATAAGAACATGGTTTTTAAAACATGGTTATACAATAACATGCTTGCACCCTTAAGCAACAAATTGTGATCCCTGTCTGTTAGTACATTTCAATGTACCTTTGGAAGACATGCAATTATAAGCCTGGCAATTAGAATATGGTTCTTGAGGCTACATGTATATCCCCAGGTACTGTGGCCAGGATGAATTACAATGAGTACCAATTGTGGTCCACTAAATAAGTGTCACTTTTAAATCTTACAATAGGAAGTAATTATAATTATTTTATGCATTGATCGTTACTCAAAGAAAATGTTCCAAACTGCAAAGAGTGAAAGACATTTAAAGAAAAAAAAGTTTGAGACACTGCAATTCCATACGAAAAATAAAGCTTTATGAAATAGCTTGCAAGAGCAATAACAGTTAACCAAGATATTACTATTTTTAATCAAGAAATTCCAATGATACTACATTTAACATAAAAAATAAAAAATTCACACATTATTGTAATCAATTCTTTTTATCTAGAAGAATTGCATACAGTGCTTGTACTTGTCTATTAGATAATATTATACTGTTTTTTCACAAGTCCTTTCTTCATAAAGAACTTAATATGAAATAAGTGCTTGTGAATTACCTTCAAATTAAAAAATACTTAACAACTTTTGTACATACAAACTTTTGTTTGATAATTACATTAATGATAGTATGCAACTTCTTTTTGAACATGAAAAAGATGTCTCGGCGAGTAAATTTTCCACTATAAAATTAAAAATTCGAGCACCTATGATTTTTCTTTTCTTTTTACATATCAAAAATTAAATTAATGGCAATTTCTTATATTTAAATTATTTTTTCTTACCTTTGATCTTTTACGATATGTGTCCATATTCACGATATTGATATAGCAGAGTTAGACAATATTCGACGATCAGACGGACATGTGTCAACAGTGCGATGCTTCTTGGTCAAACGTCAGTTGCCGGACGTCTGGTGACAACTTTTACGGTTTTACATGTATGAAATGCAATAGGAGTTATTTTGTTTAAGATTATGAACGAATTAGCCGTGCTTAACTATATCTACCAAAGCATTGTCGTGACTGTCGCAAGCGTCTGCAGACTCTTTGTGTAAATAATCAATACAAAAACAAAAGACCGTCTACACATGTGAATCCCAAGCCCGATCGAATTAAATTTTATATGGTGTGTGGCATGGAATTTGGGACCAGACAGTCATATTTTCATTTTTGAAATACATTTTAGTTACTTTTATTACAATCTGTTACGTTCCTTTTTTTTCTTCTCACTTTTTAAACGATAACTTTTAACTTTCCGGAAATACTTGGTTTTATATTTAGTTGCATTGTGTGATTTCCTTCGTAATCTTATTTACTTATTAGTCAGTAATCAATGGAGTTGTTATGTGTATATGAGTAAGAATATGTAAGTAATCTTTATCTTTAAAGCCATTTTCTGATTGCTGACAGAGTACAGTATGAGACAAAAGTGAGTTCGCAAACAATCATCTTTAGAACAATATTCAAGACGACAAGAGAACTGCACTGTAGATCTAAAGAATCACAGGAGTCGGCAATTTTATCAATAAATAGAAATATATGAGAAATGGGCATAAATACTACCACTGAGCTTCGCGAGCATAGTATTTATGCCCATTTCTCATATATTTCTACTTTATTGATAAAATTGCCGACTCCTGTAAAGTATTTATGCCCATCTCTCATATATTTCTACTTTATTGATAAAATTGCCGACTACTGTGATAGAATGTTCTGTCGTTAAAATGATAATGTCCTACGAACCTATTAACGATAGAATATGTCCCATATACCCGCAATGTAGCATTAAATAAAAATTGCACTCGGTGCATGTTTCATTAAAATCATGTTACATATCATTAATATACAACCAAAAAAGTTACCCTCACAAATGACTCGCTTTTAACTTAAGTTTAATTCCATTTCAATTAGGGTAGAAAGAGAACTAAAACCTGCGAGTTTGAATTTTGCTGTGTACAGCTTCCATTTTACTGGAGCTTGTCATTGAGTAAGTGAACAGCTACCAAATATGGAGATATGACCTTTTACGGAAAATGTACTACAATCTTTACTTCGCAGTTATGTTATTGGAAAATTAACTTGTACTTTCAAATAAACACTGTATATTAAAAAATATAAATTAAGTCAACATTGCAGCATCAAATTAAATTAATATGAAGGTTTAATATTATTCTTTTTATAAAATTTGCTTTCATTAGGCCTGAGTAAAGAAAATTAACCAGAATGCACTAGGAAAAGCATATCTTTTCCCTTTAGCACTGCAGAGATTATTTCTGCCTGTTCACCTTTCAATTCTACACAGTGTTCGAAATTAACCATAGACCTTAGTCTATGTCAAATGACACCAGTCTATGCCGATTGTAATTTGGATAGACCAAATTGTCTATGCCGATTTTCTAGGTTTAAAGCAATGGAGTTATCCCAAAAGTCAACGTCTGATAAACGTTATGAGGAAAGGAGAACATTGTTATGGAAACAGAGAGAAAATATGCTTTCTAAATACATTAGAAATAAATAACAATGTTTTAAAGATATATAGCGCTTTTGCTGACGAAACGGCCGACTCGTAAATCTAAAGGGAAAACAACGGTTTCAAATAATGGACTGGTGTGTTATTTTCAAATATAAGGCCAGCGTTTTTAATGTTTCGTTAACCAAGATAAATAACTGCTGCATTTTAGCATTACTGACATTTATATGAGTCATTCTTTAATCAATAAACCATGTTCCTATGTGGAATGATCGATGAACAGTACAATATTTTCATAGGTGCATTCATATCACACAACAACCCTGTATGGTATTACTTAGCTCACTGTCTTTTTCTTGCATGGCTGCAACACCTTTAACAGATTTCATCAATTCATTTGCCTTTGGATGATAATTCGAGTGTTTAGCTTTGCCTTGATATATCATGTGACAGAACTTTGCTACATGTTTTTAAGGTCTTCCGTAACAACGGAAGACCTTCTACTGATTGTGCTGGTTAAGATTATTCTTATTATTCTTCTTTTTCCTAGATGCTAACTTTGAAGCTTCATATCTCGCTCATTTCAGTATGGATTTTGCTCAAATTTTCAGGGTTTATAAACTTTACAGAACAATTTTAAAATCGTGTAATACATTTCAGAAACAATTTTTTCATATTTTAACCATTTTCAACAAGAGGGCCACTGTAAACCAAATTTCCTCAAAACGACTTGGGTACAGTCGTACTCATTGACAAGTTAAACATTTTCAGTGTTTTATTCCTGGTTTATGGTGACCTATTACAACAGTTTGCAATTTTTTAGACCCATTATGTTACATCTACTATATAATCACGTTGATGTTTATGCTCATCAAATAGAGATTCTATCAACATATAGATATCTTTATTGAGTAATTTGGGTATAAACACAAGTATAAACTGACATTGTATAGCAGAATATTTGTAAAAAATGATTTTCAAGAAAAAAGTATTTATGTCGGTGAAATGGCATACCAAGTGCGCTATACTTCTTTGTGCTCTTTTCTTCATTGTTGCGGTCTATGCCAATTCGATGAGGTCTATGTCATCTTGTTTTGGCATAGACCCATGATCTATACCAAGTTTTAAACCAATTTCGAACACTGTCTACAGGGTAATTCTGTGTCCACTGCACATCGTACTCTTTTTGTCTTCAAGCAAAAGGTACGCGTCACTGTTTTCCATATATGGTAATGAGCGGTTCTTCATTGAGCTTTTGTTTTGGAAAACAGCAGGGTGTTTTGATAACAGTTTCCAGTAAAATGGCAGTCAATTTGAATTAAGAAAAGTGACATTTCAGAGTGTTCAATTTACAATAATACCTTGCGTTTTTTTATACGCCCGTCTTTAGACGGGACGTATTATGGTACTGCGATGTCTGTACGTCCGTCCGTCCGTCTTACCGTACATCCGTCCGTCCGTTCGGGGTTTTCTCTTTATAATTTCATTTCCCTTTCACATATCATGCTGAAACTTGCTGTGTAGCTTCTTTGTGGGTCACTCTAGATCATACTGCAATTTTGATCCATTTCGACCTTTTTTCCAGGAGTTTTGCCCATTTATTTAGAAATAAGTATTATATGGAGGGTACATAATTTGTCCGCCCTACTCTTCCCACAGTTTTCAAGTGAGAGCCTTCTTATTTTGTGGAGTGTTTGTATGGGTATTGAAGATGTGCATGAGGGATGGATTTTGATTTTCTACAATTTTTGAGAAAATTACAAAGTTGTTGAACTTGGTCAATTTTGAGGAAATCTTGATTTTTAAGCTAATTTTTGAGAAAATTACAGGTTGTTGAACTTGGTCCATTTTGAGGAAATCTCGATTTTTAAGCTAAGACCCTTTGTTCATATGAAAGTTTGTCACAGCCTCATGATGGCTGATACTACCTGAAGCAAAGTTATACAAATTATAGCACAAGAAAAACACCCTATGTAAGCATTTCACGGGCGTATTATGTAACGTTTGTGGTACTCTTGTTTTACAGTGTTAAGGACCTGTGAATTATCAGCGAGGTTAGTTGTATTCAATTTTAGCTTTAGATTTACGTGTTTATTCTTTGGTAATTTTTCAAAATTGTTTTGGAGTGATTCTGCAATTTTCTGCTATATTACGAGTATATGGGAGGCATTCTAACTAACGTTATTGAATGTGGAAATATCGACAGTGAACTTAATGGAAGCATGAAATGCATTGGCTAGTTCAATGAAGTTGTCAAGGTCTCTCAGACTTTCTACCCATTTCATCTCAATGTTGTCAATGAATCGCAACCAACTCAGATCTAGAGGCTTTATTGATGACTGCATTAGTAGGTTACGTTCAAGTCTCCCCATAAAAATGTTGGCATCACTAGGAGCCATTTTGGTGTCCATGGCTGTGCCACTAATTTGTAGATAATGTTCACCGTTGAACATGAAGTCATTGAACTTGAGAACATTTTCCAGGAGCTTGACCAATGATTCAGTAGAGGGTCTCTGAATAGACCTCATTTCCCAGACTTCCCTACAAGCTTCAATACCCTCTCGTGTGGAATGTTGGTGTACAAGGATGTGACGTCCATTGTCACCAACAACATGTTGTCGGATAGGTCAGAAGAAGGAGTCTTGTTAATGTAATCGGTTGAATGTGTCCTTGAGATATGACAGCAAATCTTCTACATGGGGACAGAGATGAAAATCGAGGAATTCAGAAATTCTCTCCGTGGGGTGTCTAATGGCACTTGCAATGAGTCGGTCAAGCGTACCTTCTTTGTGGATTTTTGGGAGGAGATAGAACTGCCCTGGTCTGCAGTCAGCTGGACAGAGTGCTTCGTAAATGCAGTGTTCTAGTTCTTTCTCTTTGTACATTTTATCGAGAGTTTCGGTGATGAGGGCTGAAAATTCCTCTGTAGGATCTGAATGCAGCTTCTTATAAAATCACTCATCAGACAGCTGTCTGTTGGCTTCAGTTTTATATGATTCTTTGTCTAGAACAACTACCATATTAATTACAAACTCGGTACTTATGAAGAGTGTGAAATCCTTACTGTACAGTGAATCGAAAGCAGTCTTAGCTCAGATCATTTCTCTTATTAACACATGTATCACATGGTTCTCTTTTGTTGATTAGGAGTAATTTCAGAAACTTACTGTATTTGCACTGTTACAGTATAGTAATTTCAATTAAACCCAATAAATTTAAAACCAAACTATGTAAAATGCACTTTCAAAGAATGGGCCTGCACAAAGGTTGTAGGAGTTGTCTTTCCTGGTATAGACAATGTATGCTTCATCTTCCTTAGTCAATGCTTTTTGGTCTACTACCATATGGGGAGTGGAGTGGATGGAAAACCCTCGGCTATGTATGAGTAATGAAGATGAACAGCTTGTGTTTGAACCTCCATCTTTGTCAGTAGCAGTGATCACCTCGGGCAATCCCCACTTCTTACTCCTACTAGTGATGGTCCCCATGATCTCTTGTTTTAAGTCATCACCTGATTGCATTTTGGTTCATGTCTGTTAAATTGAAGTCGGGTTTTTTTTATTGCACACACTTCCAAGTGATTTTTTTCTTGATTAGCTTTATATTGGAGATTATCTTTGGTCATCTTAATAATGTTGGAAATTGTCTTGGGCCGGGATCGATCAGCAAGCCAGCTTTATATATTTGGAGTGTCTCTTGGTCCAACTGTGATACTTCCCCCCAGCATATTTCATGAGTGTGTTCGGAAGCGCTTCATGAAAAGTATGTCAGAATGTAGCACTGCAGTTTAAGCCCTCGCATATTTTCAAAATTAAATATTTTTTTATATTAACATTCTAATTTCTAATTACATGTCTGTCGGAATTCCCAGCTGTAAAAATAGGCATGTACTACATTTATCAAGATCTATATGCACATTGTTCTCAATTTATTGCATTCATTGGGGGAAATGACTATCATTACAATTGGTAGAGATATTGACAAAACACTGGAAATGTAAATACATGTATGTATTTAAGAAATTAAATTCATTTTTGTAAATACATGAGAGTATGAACTGTGACACTTCATGCCAGCAGACTTCATAAGACATGTTAGTGCTTTACAAAAAGTTTCATCATGTATTTTCAGAAATAATGTTTATTTCATACATTTACATTCTACTTTCATTTTTGTCAGAATTCCTAGCCAATGAAATAGATGTACTATGTTCATTATGATTCATACATGATTGTTAACAACTGCATCACGTTCAAGAGGAAATGGCTATCATTACACTTTGTAAGATATCAAAGGCAAAACTATTGGAAATGTAAGCGTTCATTTCCATTTTTAGGCATCTTCCCTAGCCATTAGTGTCTCTATGGGGAGTTAAATTGATCTGAGTAAGCGAAATGGACACTTGGCTAGCGAAGATGACCTTTAGGTCATTGTAACCTTTAATTCAGATGATATTGCAAAACTCTGGCTGACATTATCAAACTTGGACATGACCAATTGTTAATGCATCTTGAGTAGATGGTTTCTGCACCCTACATTAAAGTCTTTGTGATTTTGAAATTGACTTGTATTAAGGTGATATACAGTATGTCATAACTTCTGTTTTGGGCTCATTTGTCTATTGGTGCATCTGTACAGAAATATGAATTACAGCTTAAAGTCTGGTCAGTAAAACTGTAATGATTAATTTTTTTTAAAATGTTTTAAGGGAGATAATCATGAGTAATGTTGTAACCTTATTCAAAAAACATAGATATGAAACATTGTACAACTAAAATGCAGACATCACACAACAAATATAGTAATTCCTTTTGTCTCATGGGAGTAATGATCTAAGCTGTGGTGTTTCAGGGAGTTCAGTTGGACATGCAAAGATAATTTTGGTAAGGGCCAAATTGGATTTCTCCCATGGGATTAACATGGGATTAATGATCTAAGCCATGGTATTTTAAGGAGTTCAGTTGAACATGCAAAGATCATTTTGATAAGAGCCAAGTTGTGTCTGTTAAGTTATTAATTAATGAGTATCATGTAAGAAGGCTGTGAAAATGATTTGTCACTCCTTTAGTTACGGGAAGCTTCTTTGTACAATCCAAATATACCCTGTGATAGAAATCATCTAAATATGTGTACATGTAATAATGTGTAAGTAGAATATACCCTGTGATAGAAATCATCTAAATATGTGTACATGTAATAATGTGTAAGTAGAATATACCCTGTGATAGAAATCATCTAAATATATGTACATGTAATAATGTGTAAGTAGAATATACTGTGTGATAGAAATCATCTAAATATGTGTACATGTAATGATGTGTAAGTAGAATATACCGTATCATCTAAATATCTGTACATGTAATAATGTGTAAGTAGATTATACTGTATGATAGAAATCTTCTAAATATCTGTACGTGTAATGATGTGTAAGTAGAATATACCGTGTGATAGAAATCATCTAAATATGTGTACATGTAATGATGTGTAAGTAGAATATACCGTATCATCTAAATATCTGTACATGTAATAATGTGTAAGTAGATTATACTGTATGATAGAAATCTTCTAAATATCTGTACGTGTAATGATGTGTAAGTAGAATATACCGTGTGATAGAAATCATCTAAATATCTGTACGTGTAATGATGTGTAAGTAGAATATACCGTGTGATAGAAATCATCTAAATATCTGTACGTGTAATGATGTGTAAGTAGAATATACTGTGTGATAGAAATCATCTAAATATCTGTACATGTAATGATGTGTAAGTAGAATATACCGTGTGATAGAAATCATCTAAATATATGTACATGTAATAATGTGTAAGTAGAATATACCGTGTGATAGAAATCTTCTAAATATCTGTACGTGTAATGATGTGTAAGTAGAATATACTGTGTGATAGAAATCTTCTAAATATCTGTACATGTAATAATGTGTAAGTAGAATATACCGTGTGATAGAAATCTTCTAAATATGTGTACATGTAATAATGTGTAAGTAGAATATACTGTGTGATAGAAATCTTCTAAATATGTGTACATGTAATGATGTGTAAGTAGAATATACCGTGTGATAGAAATCATCTAAATATAGATGTCCGTGTAATAACGTGTAAGTAGAATTTTTAGCAAGGATTTAATTTTGGCATTATTAGCTACAGTGTTGAGATTGCTGAAATTGAATAGCGCTAACCTTCATTCCACATCGGAGGTAATCGCTATCTTTCTTGGAATCATAAAGTCACTAAAATTAGCTCTCGCTAAATATTTACCCGTAATTTATGGAAAATTCGCTAAAATTGTGCCTTACTAATAATACCACTTATACGGTAAAAGGATTGTTTTGCATGAAGAATCATTTCCAAAGTCATTTGAACATTTCAAGAGATTAATTGACAAAACAATTGCATTGGGAATCTCAGGGATGCTACTGGGATTCAGAGATCCCCAAATTTCCTTTGGTAACTAATAATCATTTTTAATTAAAAGCATAAATTTTACTTTGTAAGGAGTCATATTCTCAAAATACAAAACAAAGTGAATTCGGACATGTAGTTTTCTTTCTTTAAAGTTTCACATTCCACACATAGATAAAGAACCATGTTTCATTTGTAGGGCAATATGATTATCACTTTCTAGAAGCAGGGTGTTATGTTTAATTGTTAATAAGTTGGCTAGAGACCAGCTTCTGTCAATCTGGAAGTTGAATCATTGTCTACCCCTAAGGAATCAAATTAAAATTAAATCAATACTTGATGCCATTTTTATGATCATCCTTATCTCCAGAGAATTGTCAGCTTTCTATTTATAGTGAGACTGCTATATAAGTGACCATCATTATTAAGCTCCTACTCATGGCTGCCTCAAGTCACTGTGTTTAAACAGTGTAACAGTAGGTCATATTAGTAATATAGGGTGTAAACCAGCTATTTACCTTAGGTTGGTATGGCCAACAAATGATCTCTAATCCTAAGGATTAAGTACACCAAATTTATGTTGTGCTTGAAGTGTTTTGGATATTCTGTGTAATTCTGATTGTGAAAGCATTGATTTTCCCAAACTCTTTGTTCTGTAGTTGTTGGTGTACATATTTTGTGATTCATGTTGTAGAGGAAATTTAGACAGGAAGAGACTCATGTATATCAGTGACAGACCCGGCACATCCAGGTAAGTGTTTAGAAAATATTAGTTCATGCAGTACCTGTATTGTAAAGCATGTTATTTAATCCGGATTTGTGTTCTTTTGAAATACTACCTAATTGTTGGTAGGCTACGATATATCATTCTAAAACTAACTTTACTGACATTTCTAGTATACTAATTGTTTTTTTACAATTTAATTTAAACTGATGATGTCATTTTGTTGCCAATGGGATGATGAATGCTATATTGTTCCATGTACCAACTTGATGATACATGTATAAACCTAGCTTTTGGTACTTGAGTTTTAGAAGTCAGATTGTGAGATTTAGATATTGCTTTAGAGACGTGCTACCCTGTACTTGATTAAACGTACCCTTACTGATGTGTGGAGTATGATGTAATTAGAACTGTCTTGTACTCTTAACACATTAAGCTGACACAAAAATGGAATGTCATATGGTATTTGTATTTCTTAGTGTGTCGCATCTTTGGAATAATTGTAAGATTTTTGAATGTGTTGCACATGTCTAACCTTAAGATATTCAAAGTAGTGGGTGCATGATCAGGAATATTGATGTCCTTTACTCAAAATTGAAGCATATAGCATCGGATTGATCCACGTTAAGAGTACAAACAGGATATGTCTTTTCATTGTGTGTGTATTTCATGTGAAAAGTTCCGTCTCGTCATTCTTGATTTACTGAATTATTAATCTTTACGATTTCCAGAGAGAGAGATAGCTGCTTCCTGTTGATGTGAGTGTTGTCATACACGGCAGCTGGATTTGTCAAGATTAGAGGTAGGCTACTCCGAGTCTAATAGGATTATAGGCAGGGATAGGAATGAGCAAAGTATTGTGTAACGTACAGGTTACAAGTTACAGTTATTGCTCACTCCAGGGGATGATATTTTGAATGTTGATACATGTATATATATATATATATATATATATATATATTTACATGTACTTTTCATACATCAGAAAATATGTCACTATACCCATGAAAAGAGTCTACCTGATTTGCTGAAATACTAGTTGACGTTAAGTTGAAATCAGAATAGACTTATATGTGGTGGAGATTATACAGATTTTTAATATACATGTATGTTCGTGGAGATTATACAAGATTTAGGTCAATACATGACAGTGAAAATATTGCAAAAGAGTTGGATACTTGGAGAATCACCTTTTGTGTATAGATAAGATAAGATAAGTTTATTCCAATTTTGGGCCCAGTAAGACATTTTATAAAGAAGGAAATTCAAAAAAGAAAGAAAGTTTACAACATTAACTACAGGTTACATAGACTGCAAACTGCGTGTGGATGCAGCATGTTGGGGAAACAAGTACAAACATATATGAATTGCTAATCATGTATATATACAAGTGGATGGACAGTATCAGTATTATACCAATATATGAATTATAAACTATAATGATTTTTGCAGTTTTAAAGCATCACTTCTTTTTCTGAAAGTTTGCACTAAATATTCGCTCAATTTGACAATTACTGGTTTGTCTTCATTAATCATCAACCAAGTAAATTTGTCCTTATTTGTTAGATAAATAAAATTTTTGTTGAGCTTGTATATACCATTAAAAAACATATTTCTCTCTTCAACATAGAATGGACAATCAGTAAGGAAATGAAATTCATCTTCAACACAATTAAGGTTACATAATTCACATATTCTTTTCTTTCTTTCTAAAGAAATCTTATGGCCAGAATTGGTTTTTGTAAATTCATATCTTCCTCTTTCAATTTGAAGGTCATGTGCACTACATGTAATTCGAAATCTACATAGAGTTTTTCTTAATTCTAGGGATTCTAAAAATATATAACTTTCCATAGTAAAGTTTTCTTTATACAAAAAAAATATGTTGTGAGTTTTCCTGATTTCTGACCCTCTTCACGTCGTTTTGACCAGTAAAGTAAAAATTGTTTCCGTACCTGATTCTTCATTTGTTTTTTGAAAAATGAGAATTTGAGATTTTTACAATTAGGTATATGATGCACTAGTGGCAGTGTAGATTTTTGTAAAATTTTTGTATTTATGTCTATGAAATCAGAATATTAATCATGGTGAGGAGGGGACATCTTCAGTATAGGAAATGGAATTTTAGGTTATTCAGGTACCAGTTCTTGTTCATTTACATGTACAATAAAATGTTGATGAGATAACTAGACAGTCTGTATGTGAACAGAAATTTGATTTCTCTGATTGATTGACGTTACTGATAAAGAGATTTTGTGACTATGTGATATCTAAGGAATGAAAGAAATTTCTACTCATTTTGTACGGTATATGATAAGCTGAAGCAGTGTATGCTTTATAAAACATGAAACAGTTTATTATGAAAATAGGACATCAAACATGGCCTGTCACTCGGAGGATTAACTCACTAGTGAAATCTGATCTTGATGGAAAGTAAAAGATATGTACAATAATAACTCTCAAATTTACTTTATTCAGTTTTTTAAAATGCAACTTTAGTACAAGGTATTTAATCTGGGGAAAAAATTAAAACCCCTGCTGGACTCGAACCTACAATCTTCAGATCAGCAGTCAACCCGTTAGCCTACTGAACTATCTAGCTAGATGTAAAAGATTGCTGATATCTATATTTTCGTTTATTCATCCATTATGACGGTGTGTCATTTCTCCACTCATTTCATATAATGTAAAGAGTGTTCATCATATACACTTAAGTATTTGAACCTTTTACACGTGAAATTACATGTATATTGCAGTATATTATGAAATAACATGCAATTATAAAAGCGCTGTGAATAAATCAGGATGTGCATGAGTATCAATGTTATAAATGTTGAGATCATCGCCTTATTCATACACATGTTCTTTGTGGTTAAGTCCAAGTCACTGTAAACACGATACATTCAGGTATTTTGCCTGCAGATAATGATCGACAATACTAAGGCATACATTCCGTTCAATCCAACAAGTTTGTTTTAATGTTCTACTTGTAAAAATAAAAACCAACATTTTATTGTAAAAGGAATCCCCATCATAAATTATGTGAGTTGTAACGTGGGGGGGGGGGGGGGGGGGGGGGGGGGGGGGGGGGACTTGAACATTTGCGAAGCTTTACGACCTGAGTACACATTTTGATGAACATTTAATTGAACTACATGCAGTCTGTTTTTATAGTTTTTTAACAGAATCAAACTGCGTAGAAAAGAATTACATACACATTTAGATCTAGCACTTGAATTTGTCTGCAGCAGTTTACCAGAGTATGGACTTCAGACAACCACTGTGGGGCTGTCTTCAGTTTTAAATACAAAGTGGAGTGTGTTTATTTTAATCTTTTGGCAACCGTCTGAAGAAAGATCAATGAACAATTAATAGCTGCAGTGCATTTGACAACTGTACATTCCTTGGTGTAGGGTGGTATGGTGATAAGACTGCTTCTGTTAGGTATACAGCTGGTTCTATCATCTGATCAACTGAAATGGCATCAACTTCTCATCTTAGAGGCACTTAACATTCTTAGAAATCAGAATGAAATTTTCAGAAATCATATGACTTCAGAGATTATAGAATGGAGCATTCATGACACGGATAGACAAGTACGCTGTAATATTGGGATGAATAAGGTGGCTTGTTCAACTATCATCTTATTCAATCTGAATTGTTATCAAAATCAATATTTTATGGTAATCTAATGGACAAAAAGTTGGCATTGTTGTTTTTATTTATAGAAACTTCCAATTCATCTATCGCCTGTACCTTCTAATGTTTACCTGCATTGAACCACGTACACATTTTTACACGTGGTTTATTTTTTACATGCCCATCAGTGACAGGATATAATGGTGTTGTGAAGGTACATGCATCCATCTGTTAGCTTTTTCATGCCCTGCTTATGAATTGGATACTTTAATGCCTAGAACCATTTAACCATGTCAGTTTCACTTATATGTGTTATAGGGGGGGTCTTAATTTATCATGAACTAAAAGTAGGTCACTATGACCTCATTTAAGAATGATACTGACCAAATGTAGTAAATCTCGATCTGTCTGCATGGCTCTTTAACTTGGATACTTTGAGGCATAGAGTCATCAAACATTGTCAGTTGATGCCTCATAGGGGGACAGGTGTATCACAACTTTAGATTAGGTCACAGTGCATGACCTCAATTAAGAAGGATATAACCTTTAGTAGGACTGTGTCATGCTTATATCTTGTCACTTAATGTATATGAATGAGGTACAAGGTTTGTCATTACTTACTTAAGGTCACACTTGTAGTGTAGAAATGCAGTGTAGGAGACCTTCCTCTCTAGTTTAATGCAGCAATACTGAGAGAGCTAGTGGCAGGGTTGATAGCTAGTTGTCATTTGTTCTTTTGTTTCAAGTAACATTTCCTGACAGGCATATCACATGTCGTGGTGATGACGTCAAATGCTCCATTATTACAGATCTGTAATTAGATATTGCTTTATGGATGTGAAACTTAATCCAGTTTTTTAGCTAGTTAGTAATGTTTAGGGACATTTTACAGCTGTTAAATTAATGTAGATGTGTATCAGAACTGTTCAATTTTCATTGAAAATAATTACAAGTTGCTAAAATAAATCAATTTTTCCATGGTGCATTTCACTGTGTTCATTTATGTGTGCTATTTCTGACTTTTCTAACTGTGATGTATGTACCCGAAAGGTACCCCGAAATGGAAACTTTCAAAGTTGACATAATATTGTACCCAGAAGGTACTCTAAAACTTGAAACTTACAAAGTTTGAAATAATAATGTACCCAAAAGGTACCCCGAAAATCAAAAACTTAAAAAGTTGCATGGGAAAGGAAAATGTACCTGAAAAAGTACCCACCTGCAGCTAAAAAAAAATCTAAAGTGCAGTTCCAAAAAGGGTATAGTTTCAGGTACTGTTTGGGTACATTCCAGGTACTTTTTACTGTACCCAATGTGTACCACAAAAGTACCCAAAGTGTGCCCAAAAAGTACCCAAATTGTACCCGAAAAGTACCCCAAAGTGTACCCGAGATGTACGTATTTTCTGTAGGATGTGTATTGTATTGGGGTCACACAGGTTGATATGGAGTGTTACATCTCATTGTAACCCCGTGAACAAAGTTGGATGTTACAGGAATGTCATTTTCCTGCCCTACTACTTTTGTCCTGGCCATAATTTTATAAGTGAGAGGATATATTATTTAAGTCATACTAAATACAAAGTTTGCTATTAATAGCAAGATAGTGGCCATGAATTTGACCCAAGATCATTTGTCATTGTCAAGGTCAATTGTAAAAAAAAATGTTTGAAATCTTTGTTCTTAAAGGGACTGATTCATGATTTCCCCCCCAAATTTTTTTTCACTTTTAATTATTAAAACATACTGTCTAATGTGTTTAAAAGATTTCGCAGAAATCACAGAAGCTCATTTTAGAGGGTTTGTTATTTGTTTTGTAAACAAAGATTGCAGTATGTTATTGTTTATGAAATTTACAAAAGAAATGGATATCGGATCTAATTTTATTACTGTAAATGGGGAAATGATTGCGGTGGTTTTAATTTCGCTATATGTTTGCGGTCGGGGATTTTTCTGTGAAATTAAAACAACTGCAGCAATCATTTTGCAAGTGTGACACAATACGTTTTGAACAGTTACCAGTAATCAAATAAAATTTGAATTCTGCGAAAATAAAACCACCACAATTAGACCATTATATGAAAAACCACGAACTTTTATCACCGCCAAATTAAAACCACTTAAAGTATATCTTTCACATTTCAAGCAATCTTTGGGTAGACTAGCTGTGTCATCTAAAAGTTAACATTTGTGACTATGTAAAATTAAGATGCTCTATTTACAAAATTTATATTTCACTGGTTTGTTTGTATACATAAAAAGACTCAAGTTTTTGTTTACATAACACAGATTTAAGGCTAAAATATTCCTTTTATTCTTGCATTCAGAGGGTCAAAATTTTGGCTGTCAACATTAAAGGAGTTATATTTTTAATGATTAACATCAAAAATGCAAAATACATTTTTTCAAAACTCATAAACCAGTCCCTTTAACTTTGTGATGGAGAGATATTAGATTATCATACTTTACACACAGGTTAATTGCTTATATGAAACATGACCCTGACCAAATATTTTTGATAGTATACTGTACGGGTTTTGAGTTGGGAACTCTTCTGTGATAGAGGTGTGTTTGGTAGTGGTAGGACACCTACAGTGTTCACATCTACTGTCAGTGAGAAAAACAATAAAAATTGTAGCAAACATAAAAGAGACTGTCTAAATAAATGTTTTCCTAAAAAGAAAACCAATTAGAAATAACTGCTTTGTGACCCATCTCAAAACTTATGTACATGTATTGCTATATCAATTAACACATCTTGTTTTCTCCCAGGGTATTTTAAGAAATGGCACGTATATGTAAATTAATTTAAGAATTACATTTGTATTTAATCTTTAGTTCGATCTCTGAGTTTCTGAATTATTGAAAAGATTAAAAACAAATTTTTAAACTTCTAGATTGAGTTATGATATCATTTCAGATATCAAGTACTGTTTTTCCAATTTAGAACTTCATAAATTGCTAAGGGTTTCTTAGTAGCCTATTACTGCACCAGTCTTATACAGACAAGCAAATTTCTAGGATTCACAGCAGGCAAAGTGTTAACTTATATACATAATTAATCATTTTTTGTGATAATTTACTTCCCATATATTGCTTCAATTGATTTCCTAAGAGAGTTTGGTTCTTTTCAAGTGATGATTTTTACACTCTTTGCTTTGGAACAACCTAGGTGCTAGCTTAAGTTTTTGTGACCTTTGACCACAGTAACAGTAACTGATTGAAATAAGTATTGGGGTATGGGTGATTTTATTGAGATAAATTACTGCAACATACCAATTACATTTGTGCAGAAACAAATTATAGAGATGTGCTTGGCAGCAGAAACTGCCAAGAAAGTGTGTATTGTATTTCAACAAAAGAATTTGGTTTAGTAGAAGTGACAGACCTGGAGCCAGTGGAAGTGACTGCTACGAGATAGCTGTAGCACGTTCCACACTTTGGCAATAGAGAAAGCATCTATAATTCAGAAATATTTCTAGAGTGTATACACATAGGTGACAGTTGTGTGAGAACTCAAGAGATATATATATATTCACATTTCCAAGGAAACAAAATTATTGGTGCTTCCAAGAACATTGCTGGAAAATTGAAGGCACTTAAGCTTTTTGCTTTACACTTATGAAAGCTTGTAGACACATGTATTAGATAGGTTGCTTGTTTTATGGAAAATTCTGTACTCCCTTTATTTAATGATACGAAAATGCATTGAGTCATTTCTATGTTACAGATTGACGTAAACATTCAAGAAGAAGAGGAGGAGGATTTAGCAGTGTTGTAAGTAGATATAACTAAGGCCTGCACATACTATTTTCAGGGGAAAAAAATAGATTTATATTACTGATATGCATGTAGGAAAATCCCCATTACAAATAGCTAAAAATTCATCACATATCAAGGAAGAGAGATTTATACATGTGAATACATGCACTTACAATGAGGTTTTTTTAAGTACACGTATTTTGTGACGATCGCTTATATTCAGTGTTTACCAATCACATTTTGGGAACTCGTAAATCAATTTTTTTTTTAGAAATGTAAGTATTTTTAAGTGCCTATACATATACAGCCTGTCATTTTTGTCTCTGGACTTCACATATTGTGTGCAGTCCATCGTTAAATACCCTGACATCCGCACAGAAAACATAGACTGACGTTGGTCAAACTGCTAGGTCAAGTATTACATATTTTTACAACTGCATGTAGAATCCTTGTGATTTAGTGGTTACTGTGTTTATATTAATGCTCCTGAACAAATTAGGAATACTTATATGATCCCTCTACTCGTTCAAATGAAATTTTTCATTTGAATGTTCATAATTTGTTTTAAAACTTTTATATTATGCATTTATAAAAGAAGTATTTAATATTTCATTACTATTTGAGTTGGTGTCTGTCTTATGAGAGGGATATTATCCTTAAATTGTTGGACATCATTTCAATTGAATTGAATAAAATTAAGCCACAAAATTGGACCTCACAATAATAAACAACTTCATGATATTTCTAAATTTTTCCTCTAGATGATTTGAAATCCATGACGATTAAATTGGTTACTTGAAAGGATAATATCTTTCAAAGTGAATATATTGGGGAGGGGTAATTGTGTAGTGCATGACCTGTCTGTCTGCAGTCACGGGTCATTACAGTACTGCAGAGAAAATCGGGACTTTCCAGGTAACTTGTCAGAAGTATGAGCCAAACATAGGAGTCATGGAATGGTGAATACTTAGAAAAGAAAATCGACAACCCACAGAAACAGACTTGTTACCTTGAATTCCTTTTAACTGCCATAGAATTAGTTCTTGGTCTAGCAGTAGGATTATTTTTAGCTGGTGTTATTGATTTGGGATGATTTTTATAAAATAAAAAAAAACCACTCTGATTTTATGTGCTCTGTGCTTTATCATTTTATTTCTTGTGTTTACAGATTGGAAGGGGGGAGATATCAACGATCTTGTTAGTGTTTATATTCATTCGAGTCAAACAGCTCTAGGATCTGCTTATTGTTGGCATCAGTCAAAACCAGCTGGAAAATCGTAAGTTTGTATCTCGAGATTATTCACTTCGTATTTTTAAATTTTAATCAAGAGAATATATAAATGAAGACAGACAACAAATTGTTTAAGAAGATTTTCTGTATTTTAAAGTTTGTCGCTTTTTAATGGATTAATATGAGAGAATTTGTGTGTCTAGAAGTGCGGACATATTTGTATTCTCATTTTTTCCCCTGCATATTCAATGAAAAACAGCACAAAATCAATTTTTAATAAGTCTTTGGTAGAAGCCCTAGCTGCCACAAAACAGAATAATCATCATCATATTTTAGCTGGTAATCCCTAGGTATGTAAAACATGTCTTAATCATTACCCCCCTCCCACCCCCCACAAATAAAGTACATGTAAAAGGGCTATCATGTACCTTATTAGTGCACTTTATTAGCAGTTATGATTCTGAATCGGAATTTAGCTATATCTGTAAGAAGATAAGTCTGTATTATAAGATATATTTTGAGATTGAGATCTAGGAATTAAACATGCACTCAGAGTGAGTGAGTGAGTGTGTTATACAACTGAGTATTCTGTATGCAGCACTGCATTACTTACTGTTAAGAGACTCATTCCCAGTCTCCCCCACCACATGCTTTGTGTGGGCGGCAGTGGTGGTGGTGGTGGTGGTGGGAGGGGGTGCATAATCACCATGGCATCCACTCCCCATTTTTACAGCCCCAAGAGAAAATCTTTCTTTGGATAAGAATCTTACATATAGTGATTGAATTAATTTTGGAACTATGAACTGCTTGAAAATACCGGTAGATGTTAAAATCAATTCATTGTACAATATCCCATCGAAGACCTGTATAATTTCATTATGTAGATTCAATTAACTTAAAAATGATAATTGACAGACCAAATTGCCTGTTTTATTCTTGCGTCTAATAATGATATACCTATCGATCCGTTGGTAATGGTAACTTCAACAACAGTCATTTCTGTCTGATTTGAGGGTATTTTGCCACAAATTTTGATTAAACAATCTGAGCCATCTAGCAGGAAGAATAAATTATCATGTCCATGTGCAACTCAGGATACATCCACTTTTAGTGCTGAGGGTTCGCCAAGGAACAGTTGCTAGATAAGGCAAGAGCTCACAATCTCCTGTTCATTAAATGACCTTTCAGCTATCGCTAAACATTGAGATTTATTGGTTAATTATTTCAAAGTGCTATGCTCATGACAGTTCCATTAACATTGATTTCACAACACTTGCTACAAACATTTTTACAAAAATTATGAAAACTAAAATTATGGGTGTTTATTTTTTTGGTTTTTTTATTGTTTTTTTCTCTTGGTTAAGAAAAATGAATACAATTTACCATATTGTATGGAATGTATCTTGACAAAGATAATGAAAACTAAATTTAGGTTCTTTATGGAATCATAATTATTTTTACAAATGAAAACTAAATTTAGGTTTTATATAAGTAAAATGAATACAATTTACCATATGGAATGTAACTCATTTCCATGATTTCTCAATGCAAAACAGTGCAGAAAATTTATCTATAGTATATAGGAAGAAGTAACATATTTCAACTTTTGAACATTACATGAAATTTAGTTTTTATTTACCTTAGTCCCTTATTTCATATTTTTAAAGGAATTAATTATGTTTGTACTTTTAAAGTACAATGAAACTAAGCCAAAAGATATGTGTCAACCCATGCACCTATTTTTTTTTTTTATATCAAGTGTCCTTAGAGGCTCATGTAAACATGGTGGATATTTGGGTCTTTTTCTTTCTCATGTAAACATGGTGGATATTTGGGTCTTTTTCTTTCTCATGTAAACATGGTGGATATTTGGGTCTTTTTCTTTCTCATGTAAACATTTATGGTGGGTATTTGGGGTCCCACTTCTTCACATGCCAATATTTAGTGTCTGATTTACTGACTCTCATCACATGCCAATATTTAGTGTCTGATTTACTGACTCTCATCACATGCCAATATTTAGTGTCTGATTTACTGACTCTCATCATCAAGATGTAAGTGAATTGGACACATGACATGTGAAGATGTCAGACATACAGCTTCAACTGTCTCTAATGAGGACAATGTCTGTATACACTCTTTCTAATCTATATAATGAGGTCAATGTCAGTACACTCTTCTAATGAGGTCAATGTCTGTACACTCTTCTAATGAGGTCAATGTCTGTACACTCTAATCTATACAATGAGGACAATGTCTGTATACACTCTTTCTAATCTATATAATGAGGTCAATGTTAGTACACTCTTCTAATGAGGTCAATGTTAGTACACTCTTCTAATGAGGTCAATGTCTGTACACTCTTCTAATGAGGTCAATGTCTGTACACTCTAATCTATATAATGAGGTCAATGTCTGTACACTCTTCTAATGAGGTCAATGTCTGTACACTCTAATCTATATAATGAGTCGATGTCTGTACACTCTAATCTATATAATGAGGTCAATGTCAGTACACTCTTCTAATGAGGTTGATGTCAGCACACTCTTTCTAATGAGGTTAATGTCTGTACACTCTTTCTATTGTCATAATTCCAAGAATTATAAATACAGACAGGTAGAACTACATAGTTAGCAGATTCTTTTTGGCTTGTTATTAGTACCAGTGTTATAATTCATAATGTGGTGGAAGTGGAAATTTTAGTGTCCATAGGCAGTTAATTGTTATTTTCTCCATAATTTAAGTATCAAATTGCGAAGAGTTGATTATGATGAAATATAAGCACTCGACTTGTAGAGGGATGGGATATGTTAATTAAGGTTGAATTTCAAGAAATCTGAAATTGTCGGTAAAAATGCCAATATTCCCGGTAATTATCATAAGTGAGATTTGCCATTTTGTGTCAGGTACCACTAAAGACTGGTCAAGAGAATTGAAGAATTACAAAGCCTTAAAGGACACATCGCATGTTTTTAAACTTTTTAATTTTTTCAGCAAAATTAATTCATTTCATGCCTAAAACTACTTTACATGTGTTTTAAATGAAACAGTTTGCGTAGTTTTCGAGTTTGAAAGCGATGAAATTCAAATCTTGCGATATGCATATTTTCTTCGATATTTTACGCGCCATTATCTGTGACGTCATATGCGACCTCGAGCGAGAAGATTTGAAAACAGTTGTTAGCCATTTCATAAACAGATTAGATTTAATTGACAAACAAACAATTATCACATTAACGGCTTGTAAATAACACTGCATTAGGGTGTTTTGTGCCGTTTAAGGGTGTACTTGCTGTCAGTAGAGAGGCTTTGGACTGTGTTTTTTTCAATTTTCGAAGGAAGGTATGAGGGACAAGACGTGAATATTTTTTGTCGGCACAACGACTTTGCCATAAAAAACCCAGTAGAATTTGTCCCTGTACTTTTTTAAACAAGCACTTGAACAAAGACGTAGATAAACTGCGAGAAAATGGTTCTATCGAAGCTACCCACTGTTACATATAGGCCTACGGCTTATGCTTTCCGTTCTGCTCTCAAATTCAATACACACTCGCATCAACTGACCTTCACCTTGTAACACCATATAGGCAGAACTCTACCAAATGGTAGTTTTAAAAAAGAAATTTGAAGATGAAAGATAATTGAACTTTCAATTATAAATAATAAAATATGATATTTTCCAACTTTGAATTGAATTATAATGCTTCCATTTTTTTTAAAGGAACACGTACGTGTTTACAACAACATACTAGCACGCCGCGCTCCCACTTCCTAAGTAACAACGTGTAGATAACAACAAAAATGATTAATAAAATTGCTTGAATAAAATAATTTAAGGGTATTGGGATTTTCACCATAAGTTTGATAATTTTCATTATTTTTTTTTATTTTTTCGAAATGCACCCGTGACAGTAGGCCTAGTTGTCAATGATACATAATCGTATCATAATTTAGATCTATCTAACTTCTCCAAAATAAATTTAATAATAATTGCACTGTTTATTTTCAAAAAGCAACAACGCTAATTACAGTTGTTTACAGAAATGACATTACCATATTCTGTTTAGACAGTGATCCCATGTAAACATTATTTACTCGCAGATTTCATACTCGCTTTCCTCGCTACATTTGGGCCGCTATTTGTATGCACTGGTGGCTAAAAGATATAAGACTCGGGAAATTTGTTAACATCGAAATAAATGTTATCCATGGTAAATTTATTAGGCCCCTAAATCCTGAGTTTTTAAAAATATCTAACACTACTTTTACAACAAGTTGATCGACGAAGGTCGCATATGACGTCACTGTACCACGTGACTACCTATCTAATTAACTAGGCTTTTTGAAATCGGGGCTTAGATTTAAGTCCGTATTGTGGCTAATTATCGCAATACTTCAGCGAACGAACTATTACAATTAATTTCTATAAGCATAAGGAAGACAAAATGCATATAATTTTGTATACTTTGAAAACACGATATGTGTCCTTTAACTGATAGCATCCTCTCACAAGCCAGAAATGTTCTCTTGCAATTTCCTTGTTTAAGAATTGTTATGTTGTTGTTGCAACAAGTACGAACTTTTTATGGTTTTTTTAATTACATGTATATTCAAGGTCATTTTCAATTGTTATTTTTGGATATACATGTATAATCAATGGGTAAAACTAATGCACACCTTTCCAAGGCTTGTGTTAAAAGTATATACTTCTTGAGGTGTAGTATTCTCTTTGTTCTGTTCCTTAACAATGTATCATCAAATTAAAATTATTCAAGAAGCAGCTATGTTAAGGAATATGAAATGAACTTCATAGTGCATGTGTACTACATCTTTTATGTAATCTTGATTTATACATTTACAAAGTCGAACTGGACTTTTACTCTCTTTGATGGCATCTTTAATCAGGCATCAATAATTTTTCTCTCCATTTTCACATGTGGTTAATGCCCTGCAGTTACCATACTATATGTGATATTTTTGCATGCACAAAATGTCATCCAATGTTTATAATGGAGTTTTTAAAGGATGTTTATCATACAAGTTAGATTGTGACATGACCCTCTTCACTGATATAAAGAGCATATGTTGAGCAGCAGGTTTCAAATTTCTATTTCTGTATCCACCCATACAACAGTATATCTGAAGTGCTGAATACTTAATCGCATTCAAATATCAACAGCTATTGGCTCTTTCCAACATCTGCCAGTATATATAATTTCTCCCAATATAGACAGTTAAGTTAAAGTGACTTTATAGATAGCCTTCCCATTTCATTTGCGGAGAACTTGCATATGTAGTGCTTATAAGCAACTTAATTATTTAGGAATTTTAGTCAGTGAATGCAGGATATCTTTTAAAAACTCATACTTAATCTATTTGTTTTAGTTACAATGGCCGAAGTGGAGGTTGCTAGTGGTTTGGAGGAGTTTATAAGTTCAGGGAGAACAGGAAGACGAAATGCAATGGCAGACATCTTGGATTCCAAGCGTGCCTCCACCAGTACAGCAGGTCTAGATGTGGACTTATCAGGGCTCAAGTGTTCAGGTAACTAATCAAGGGTTCAGGTAACTAATCGAGGGTTCTGGTAACTAATCAAGGGTTCTGGTAACTAATCAAGGGTTCAGGTAACTAATCGAGGGTTCTGGTAACTAATCAAGGGTTCTGGTAACTAATCAAGGGTTCAGGTAACTATTACAGGTAAAATACCAGAACAGCACTTATCATGGGGCTCAAGTGTTCAGGTAACTAGTACGTCACTTATCAGGATTCAGGTGTTCAGGTAACTAGTACCTCACTTATCAGGATTCAGGTGTTCAGGTAACTAGTACACTACTTATCAGGATTCAGGTGTTCAGGTAACTAGTACACTACTTATCAGGATTCAGGTGTTCAGGTAACTAGTACCTCACTTATCAGGATTCAGGTGTTCAGGTAACTAGTACACTACTTATCAGGATTCAGGTAACTAGTACGTCACTTATCAGGACTCAAGTGTTCAGGTAACTGTTACAGCACATATCAGGACTCAGGGGTTCAGGTAACCAGTATAACACATACATGTAACAACCCTCACCACAAACATTGTTTACTGCCAGGTACTATTTTCATACGTTAACTTTTGATTAATATCCTTAGCCTTTGAACATCAATACCGCTCGTCTCCCCTACCTACATGTACATGTAGCAAATATAAGGATGAAAAACTACAAGTGTTCTTTCTGTTTAGTTTCTGAATTTGACCTTCACCAATGACTTTGATCCAGAAACAAATTTGGTCACATGATTCTTTTCACATGGTTATACTCACTAGTGTATTGTTACTTGATTATTATATAGCTGTACCATACCAATGAGATGTTTCTCAAGGTTTCAATAAACTAACTAATTAACAGATTTCTCTCTCTTGTCATTTCTATCAACCATGAGGTAAAGTACAACGGTACTCTTTACATAATGACGTTCAGTCAGTGTTTTGAGACCTTCACATCCTATTACCTTTTGAAGAAATCAATAGTTATCTGTCTCTCTTTATCTGTAATTATCTTCGAAGAAAACATGAGACCAAAGAGTAAATACATAAACTCTCTATATGGTATTCACCTCATTGTAACACAGTTTTTGAGTTTGACTTTGCATATATTTGATGGGAGAAGTTGTTGTGAATGAGAGTATAATAATAAATTTCAGGGGTGTGATTTTTCCTTTTTTCAGAGGAAATCCTCTGATTGGCTCAATTTTCGAAGAAAAAAACGAAACACTGGGTTTGATCTAAAGTGACAGAAAATGATATTTTGCCAGGTGGGGTGGGGGTGGTTTCCTTCCCTTTGAACTACTTTCCCCCTGTTTTAAGAGGAATTCGGTCACAGCTCTGGTACATGATTGTCGTACATAGCCTATTGTGAGGCAATGAATGTCCCTAACAAAATTTTCTGACTATACAGAAGTCTGTGTGTTCTTGCATGGCAGTAGTTACATATGCAGGTCTATATTTTCAAGCCATTTGCACAAAAAGCTGACATGGACACATATTCATCAATCAGATGTGGAATTGGAAACATGAATGTTTTCTTGTAAAATTCAGAGAATGTTGTTCAGGTTTCCATTTTTATCGAAGTATGGTGGAGATAACGACAGAGTACAGCAGCTTCCCTTCCATGTAGATTTCAATCAATATATTACCTGACATATGATATTACACGTCTTCTGCTGCAGTCATAGGACTAACAATACTTCCGAATATCACTAGATCTTAAATAGAGGATGATCACCATTCATTTTGTACAATTTCAAGACTTCAATAACATGTAATGATCTAAAATAGTATTAGACATTCTTTGCAATAAACATGCTTAATGGTTGTCTTGATAGCATTTTCTCTGTTGTCTCAAAATGACAGTTGTAAACTTGAAACAAAAGTCATAATGGCCATCAATAAAAAAAACCAGCAAAAATTTATTGCAGGATATTACAAACCATTGATTGTCTGGACTGTATAATCAATTGCAGCCATCCCCTGGCGTTGATCAGTTTGAAGAACGGTGCAAGTTCTTGGCATTCTTTGACGGGATCCGGTCTAGAATAATTTGATGGTGTGAACGACCTGCTTTGACTTTTGGTTTATATCTGATACCCAGCGTAGATTGGCACTCTACGTCCAGAGATTGTTAATTACATAATGAATAGATCTATGAGGCCAAAATTATGGTGCATGAAGTTAGCTTGATGTATGCAAAGTTAAATTACGTGTATAAGGTTGCCCAATTGAGTATAGAAATCCATACCATTTCTTTATAACAGGCCATTTAAGTGCTTTATGTTGTGGAAGATAATTGATGGAGGATGGAAGCACAAGTGATCTATGTTCATGGAATTGAGTATTTAAGCATATTTGAATTTTTTGCCCACTGATGATTTTGTGTCTCATTGATTTCTAAAGTTATCCATGTTTCTAGCAGACTTAGCACAGCGTTTTTGTTCGGCTTGGTAATCTGCATTTGATAATGTGTAAATGAATGTGTGCAGTGTAATTCCTTGTTAGTCATGAATTATGTAGTAATTGGTTCTTTTTTTTTTTTTTTTTGGTAGATGACGATAAAAGCCAGAAAGGTCAATCTGAGGCAAGTGGATCCAGTAACGGAAGTGGCTCGTAAGTGACGAAACGTACATCTCACTACCCGGACAAATCAAATGTCTTTCAATGTGAAGCCGTTGTGCATCATGAATTAACAATTTTATTTTTTCAAATCCTGATATGATTGTGGTCATTGTTGTTTTTAATATTGCTCTGATTTTATTTTGATGAGAAATAATTGTATTGTTTTTACACTGTATTTTACATATGTGTGAAATATCATGTATTGTGAATGAATTATTTTTCTTAATATGTGAATATTTATATTTCTTTGTTTAGCACATCCTTGTATCAGTTTGATAGTGTAGTCCTCCCCGATTTTTAACATTCAGACATTTCTGGGGGCCAGCTACAACCAAAATATCAGAATATTAAAAATTTCTAAGGGCTACGTTATTGCATCTACTCTGTATATACATGTATCAGGTTACATAAAGTGAAAAGTGACCGCATTTAGCTAGTGGCTTGCCATGTCATAATTGTCAACCCCCACCCCACCCCCCTCCTCCCTCTATTTGAGGGTGAAACCCCACAGATTTAGACAATTTCTGTTTATGTACACATAATTACCCCACACAGAAATTGTGATTGTATTGATATTTTTTCTTTTACAAAATCCCTCCCACCCATCCCCTCACTTTAAACAAAGTAATCACCCACATTCAGATTGGTAAAGGTTGGCAGCTATGCCTTAATCATTGAAAAATGAATATTCTTAGGCACAACTACTGATTAAAATGGCTGATTTGCAAAGGTGTGTTTATGTGTGCGTACATTGCATGTAGATTTCACGATTACATCATGTACATTGTGAACGATAAATACTTCCTTGATTTCTGATTCTTTTGTGTTCTAGAAATCATTTGAGTAGTTTTAATTTCTGACCTTTTAAAGTAATATGGTATATTTATTTTTTTATCTGTTAAAACACATAAACTTCAATGTATAGATTTAACACAGGCTCTCAATGTTCTAATTATTTATGTATGTTATTTAAAAAAAATTGTCTTCCTATAAACAAACTTAAATAGTTTGTTTAGATGAAGACATTTATTATATCATATATATTTAAAATGTCAAGAACCTGCGAGATTTAAGTGTTTTTCATGCAATGGCCTGCAGCTCAGTTTTGGCCACTATAAGAGATGGAAAGTAGTTTTCGTATCATAGAAGCGAAGTTTATATCTCAATTTTTTTTTTCCTATTGTCAAGACATTTTTCTTCAATGTTGTTTGGGTAATAATGGCAATATTTGATGTCATTCAAACAGCTCGTACATGTATATGAGGTTCATAGAAATTAAAGCCTAGTCAATTACATACATTTATTCCAAGATTTATTTGCATTTATTAATTACATTTTGTTGTTGAAGTACATTAACAGGTAATGGGATTTTCTAAATGTGAACTTTATGCAGAAAAAAAAATTTAAGGTTTATTTTTCATCTGTTACCCATAATTCAAATCTAAATTTTATAGGAATGGAAGTATAAGAAAATTGATGATGATGATGATGAATTATCAGTGGGTTATTGCTAAAAGATTTCAGATCTGAAATTTTATACATTTATTTTAAGAAAAACCTGCATACCTGTATCAAACATACAAGAAAATAATGACTTAGTACAGTGAATTTTAAAAATATTAACATGATTTTTTTTTTGTGTTTGTTTACATGTGAATGAAAACTTTTTTAGTGTAGTGTTTGGATATATTTGATATTATTGATGTGGATTTCAATGTGGACTACACTTGTTAAGTATCTGTATGTTGCCATGATTTTCATTGTACTTTGAATCAGTTCACGTTAAAGTCAATTTGAACGACGAAAGTGATAAGATCATGTCCTTGTTTTAAAACAAATAAATTTTTTTAGAACAACCATTTCGTTCAAATTTTGAATGACCAACTGACCAGGTAAGAATTGATTTTGAGTCTCATTGTATCTCATTAAGTGTTCTGTGTGGTTGATGAGTTTAGGACTAGTGAACTATAATTAGTCACCAGTTGTATACCTGTTCTGTGCTGGGCTCTATCTAGTATCAGTTGGGAATCAATTGTCCTGTCAATCTTGTAACTGATTGATAGAGACCTCTGAAGAGCCATTTAAAATCCAATTCATTTAACGCTCACCATTAAAGTGGTGCCTTAGTCTTACCACAGCTCTGCTTTTCATGGATATTCTGGTCCCAGAAACTGTTTGATCAGACTTTAATATCTGTTAAACTTGGGAATATAATCAA
>NC_079169.1:30045470-30247970 GCF_947568905.1 Ostrea edulis
ACACGATGACCTCACCCGAGAGCATGACAGCCAGTCCCTTCGGGGTCCAGTCCTCCAACCTGATAAAGATTTCCGGAGCCTCTCGTGACATCAGTTTGACTGTGTTATCGGAGTGGTCGCTGAATAGGATACACCCGTGGGACTTCAGAGCTATGTACTTTGGGTTCATGCTACATTCTAATGTCTTGGAGTTCTTCCCGTCTAATTCTATCAACCGTAAGTTGTTGTCGTTGTACAAGATGCCCGCTCCACACATCCACACAGACGACTCTGAGGTGCATGCGATGTCATAGACATACCTCTCGCCCACAGCGACGGACGCCTCAATCGTGGGGTTTCTTTTTATTTGCTTGGACTGCTTTTTACTAGTCTTTTTTATCACTGCAGCAGGGGATACCGATTTCACTAAGCTGGACAACTGACCTATGTTTGACTTGATATCCATCTGACCAGGTGTAAATGCAGGCATTTCGAAATTCGTCATTTCAGGCATAGTCTTCAGTGGTGTTATGTCTGGACTATACGCTAGCAATTTGTCAGGACTTAAAAGAATACCATTACTTCTTTTCACCGTGTCCCCTACTTCCTCCAGCCTGGTCTCCATCTGTGAAATCTCCTGAGTAAGATCCGCAAGATGTTCTTCTTTGAATTTTCTAACTTCCGTCCTCAAGGATTCCACTGCACAGTCTACTTCTTGACGCAGTTTTGAGCCACACAGCGAGATATCACTATCGATAAGACTGTACGATTTTTCTGCATTGGCTAAGTCCCTTTTTAAGTTTTCTATTTTTTGCTGATACACAGGCTTTATCACCGATTTCAGTTCCCTCGTATTTCGCATCAGAAGGTTTGTCTGCCGCTCAAGCAATTCTGGCATGAGGTCTCTGTTGTGTGACACATGGGACGTTGTAGCACAGTCGTTACAGATGCACACAGCACATGTATGACAGCGGTATGTGCTCTCTGTATTTTGGTGCTTGCAGCAGTAGAGTTTATCCACAGACCGATCAGTGTAGGCAACCACCTTGTGTTTTCTTTGAGATTTAATTTTAAGGTGTTCTGTTACGCAGAGTTTACAAAGTCGTACTTCGCACGCGTCACAGAAAAGCTCACAAACTGAGTCACACATGGAGCATGTCAAAGCAAACTGAGCTTGGGGGAACTCTGTTGATTGTTCCAGATCTAAAAGATGAAGTAAAGATGGTCTTCTTAACTTACATGTACATGTAATGATTTGTTGCACAATACTGAAATCTATAGGGAAGTGCTAGCAGGAATCGAATATAATCAACCAAGTAATTGTAATTGCAGCACTGCAACTTTGAAACAAAAGCATATACAATGTACTGCAAATAGGGTTTTTTTTCCAAATGTTGTACATGTAGACCTATGTTTGTACATGTGTACAGAATGATGAATGTTGCTTACAATATCGACACATTACAAGGGCTATAGCTGTCAAAAAGAACATAGAATCTTTTTGATTCTGAACTGTTATCAAAATGCTGGAGTGCGTTAAAAATTGAAGGAAAATAGAGCTAAATTAAAAAAGCGATCTCCAGTCGAATTCTATGAAAATTATATAGGATTTCTCCGCAGTGGATTATTTACTTCCATGCAATGTTTCGGTCATTATGGGCCGGCACGAGCCGGCCCATTCTATGAAATAAGAATTTGAGAAGTGTATGAGTTTCTACGGGATGAGTGTGTATTTTTTTTTTAAGTTGGATTACTGATTATCATGATACGTTTTCATTTTGTATGTAAAGTAATTCGGTGGTGTTTTTTAAACATTTGTTTTTGTTTTCTGTTTTTTTTGTTTTTGTTGTTTGGTGTTTTTTTTTGTGTAACACACAGGTCACGTGCACTTATCTGCTGACCAATTTATAGAGGTGGCGTAATTTATTTATTTATTTTTTTTTTTAAAAATGCATAATTCCAAGGGTGCTAAAGAATGTTTTGATTATTGCATTATACTATTTTGTTAAATATTGTCACAGGTTGTGCTAATAAAATTTTCAATCTTGAATAAATCTGATTTATTTCATAGCGAAAGGTTATGATATTTGGATAACCCAAATTAAATGTCACAGTTTTAATATGGAAAGTGTGAAATTAAATTAATGCAGTATTCATGCAACAGTCATTGGTTGAAATATTTTGCACATTAGAAAATGTTTGCTTAATATATTCAAGTGATAAAAGCTCAATATTTTCCAATAATGAACATTGTAAATATTCATCAAACTTATAACATCCAAGGAGCAGAATAACCCATATCTATTATTTTGAGGTCATTCAGATGAGGCTTGTAAGCCATGGTCCTGTGTCACGATAGGCGTTAGCACGATAAAGAACCCTCACTGCTCAATTCGCCCGAAGGTGACGTCTCTATAAGAGTGAAAAATTCGAGAATGAGACGTAAAGCAGCATATAAACACATTATTCTGAGGTCACAATGGTTTAAGGTTAAGGTTCAGACTGCTCTTAAAAAAAGTCCACTGGAGAACCTTTGCCTACTGGACATACACGTAGTTCACAGATCTTTAAGGAGTAACAGATTACTGTTCATTTTGTATGTTAATGGGTCGAATTTGGACACTTCAGGGCCGTAAATTACATGGAGGCGGAGGAGGCAGCTGCCTCCTCCAACTTTTGAGCCAAAAAAAATTAAAATTTAAAGTTCATTAGAATTTATGTTGTTTCCAATAACTAAGAACATGATACCTCCCTTAAAAAGCATTCCAAATCTTTCTTTTAGAATGAGTTAGTCAAGTAACATCTTAGAAGGCCCTAGAATCAAGGATTTTGCACGAAACGTGTTCAGTGTGCACAAAATGTGCTCAGCGTCTGGGGGCCTGGGCGGACCTCAGACCCAAGCCTAATTTCCTGCCTCCTCCAAATTGAAGGTTAATTTACGGCCCTGCACTTGTCCAATCAATATGTTTACGAGACAGTTTTAGTTTATGGAAACAATGATACTCTCTTGGAAATTTGTTCGGCCCATAACTTTGGTGCGTGCACCAATGTTTCTTGTTGTTTCTGTATTGATAAAAAGAAAACCTAATGATGTACGAGTTTTGACATGTCACTGGTGGTTTTTATGCACTGTAAAGCTGTTTTAGTCAATCGGCAAATTATGCCCCTTTAATTTCTGTCAATAATGATCATGATCAGCTCAATTCAAATAATATTTTGTACATACCGGAAGAAGTCTCCGAGAGTGAAGTGTTGAATTTTGGTGTCCATTTTTCACCTTCATCATGAAGGTCATCCTTCAAGGTAATGTCCAGCTCGTCCGAACCGCACTCCAAATCCTCAACATCTTGTATCATTTTGTTTTGTATTTTTCTTTTCTCAGCAACACGTCTGCATGCTCTTTATGGGGTAACCACTTCGGAAAACGCCATTTCTCTTGCAGAACTTGTTTCATCTGGAAAACAGAGCTTGGTGTTGTCGGACTTGTCCTATGCAAAACCGTCAAATATGGCGATACTAAATCTATGCCACATTTAAATGTTTAGGTACGAGACCCCAGTCGTGCTCATAATTTAAATCAACCAAATGTTTCCAAACAAACACATGTGCAGTATTTTGATGAGGTCAATACGAGGATAGAATACACAGGCACTTGTTTCTGTAAAACACTTACGACCTCTGTATATTGATAATTAATAACACGTGTTATTATTAGGTCTAGTATACAGAGGTCGTAAGTGTTTTACAGAAACAAGTACGATAGAATACCACAATTAATAATTCTTTGTGTTTTATTATTTACATTACATAATATCTTACAATGTATACATCTCCAATGGTTTTGATTGATTGTATTTTGTAGTAAGGACTCTTAAGAATTTTTCACTCATATGGAGACGTCACCAATACCGGTGAAGGGCTTCAAATTTAGGCCTATGCTCGGCGCTTACGGCCATTGAGCAGGGAGGGTTCTTTAGGTATCACACCGGTAATTGTCCAATCAAAATAATTGTAGTTCCATATATTTAAAAGAATATTTTTTTTCTTGCGCGATTTTTCCGATTTCCTCTTCTTCTTTTCCAGGGTCGGATCTAGGAATTGGGGTTACGGGGGTGCTACTTTATGAGACAGGGGGTCTGAAGGCCACTTTGAGGCCCCCAGTGGGTCCAGAGAGAACCCCTGATGGGGGCCCAGCCCCCTGAAGCTCCTGGATTTTACAGATTTTATAGGGCTTGAAACATGTCTCCTATTTAGTCATTTGTACTCATTTCTAACATTAATCATAAGGTGAAATTAATAAAATGACGCAAATTTTAAGAGGTTTTTTTTCGAAAAAAATTAAGTTCTCTCGATAAAGTAATTCAAGAAATCAAAAGATTTTGTCATTCATTTCTCCGGGAATGGAAGAAATTATTGGTTCTTTTATCGTTTAGTACATTTTTTGAACAAGATACCACGATTTACCTTAAATTTGAAAATGTAAGGGGGGGGGGGGGGGGGGCGCCGGCTGCGCTCCCCTTAAATCCGCCACTGGTTGCACTCCGGAAATCTCGAATAGAAACTTAAAATGCTTGAATAGCGGATAATATATCGAAAGTGAGTCGTGATTTAGTGTATAAATGGCATGGACAATTTTCTTGTGGTAAAGGCTCTATATTGGATGACGAACGTACCGGTAGGAAACGTATCATTTGTGAAGAACTTCTCAAAAGAATAATTAATGCTATGGAAAATGATGGCCGCCTCATATTCTCTCCAAAGATCAGTTAAAGGTAAACGCGGGACAGGAGACGTGTTGAAAATGGATTAAAAGCAAATAAGTGTTGATTTCCTTGTGACAGTTTTGTGCATTACTGTTAAATGTGTGAAAACAACTTGTCTATTGCGTAAATCCAGGCACATTTGAGTCGAAAGCCGAAGCATAAACTGTCACCGACTCCGGCATTTACACTTTTTCAAGAATCGAAACATGAATGCTTGCGAAGAGAAGTTGATGATAGGTTATGCCTCTCGACTTCTCTAAAGAGAATAGCTGTGTCTGAAATGTAGAGGAGAATATTCTGAGAAACTGTGAAATGTGACGTTGTGCTTCTGACGTAACGATGCTCCGTGCACATGGCGCACCATCTTCACAAGTCAAGGGTTATTGACGCAGTTAGTGCGAGGTCACGAATCAATAACCCTTGACTTGTGAAGATGATGGCGCACGAACATGTTGTTTTTAAAATTATGTATCACGGGTACTATATGATCAAATAGAATGAAACATCCCAGGTCCATAAAATAACTGATTTTAAATCCAATCATGTGTTGAATTTTATTTTTGAAAAAAATATATATATATACGAGGGAGACATTGCATGTCTACGTATTTTTTTAATGACCCTCGTACATGTGCATTGTATATAAGAAACATATTTGAAGATCTCATAAACCTTTATGTACATGTACAAGGGTAATCGTTGTCAAATCAATCATCAAGCATCCCCGTGTGGCGTTTTATTTGATTTGTTGATACAATTTCACCGGGGCCAGGACGGGACCTCAATAACCACAGGAGTACACAAAAGCATGCTGTGTATTTTCAGGTGTGGTCATAACTACAGGGCCAGGATAAGATAGAGGTTCAAACTTTAACATTAATTATCTGTAGGAAACACTTTGGTTCACTAGACTTTTTAGTTTCTCAGCCATTATATCTGCATGCTCTTCATAGAGTTGTAGAATATCGTGGAATCATTTAATTTCGTGGGACTAATTTTTTTGTAGATTGAGATTTTACCGTGTAATTTCGTGGATTTGGTTTCTGTACACTGAGAAATTCTCTGTAGTTTGAAATTCATGAGATACGGCTATAGCCACGAAAATTGGGCCCCCACGAAACCTAATGATTCTCCAGTATAGTAAACATGTCGGAGAAATTCAAGTTGTATGTTTATCATTTATCAAAACGTTGTATTTGATTTGTCATGGAAATGGAATTTTTGGTGAATCAGTAAATTAATCTGATGAGTTTCCTCTAATTTATATCTACTGGATCCCTTGATTGCATGTATACCAGTTTTCAAAACGTTGTGCACAGCTATCATAAAGTGTACACCACGTGATATTTGAGAGAGATTTCCCAATGTTCAATGCAATTCCATAAATATCACATTATACAACAGATTACTTAAAATAGAATTCTGCGCTAAATTCTTGGAGAAGAAAGGTTTTATTTGAGAAATAAATTTCATTTTTGAAATTTCATGAAAAGTATGAACTTTATAGCTGCGACGTTTCGCTTTTATACCTTTCATGTATTTTCAAAGACTGAATTCAGTTCTACTTTCATCTCTGTCGGAATAGTACCTCTATTTTTATCAAGATTCATACGCGTGTGCATTGTTCACAATTACACTGCAATCATAAGGCTATCATGAACTACACCCTCCCTTCCCCCTTCTACGATGTATAGGATATTGAGATCTGGGCAGAAGTACCCTAAATCTATTTTTTATTTACTTGTCAAGAATTTCATTGCAAGTATGAAGTTAGCCTTAGTACGTAAATCCTCGAGCTAGCGCTTCATACTTCACCGCATATCGTAACGTAGTGCAGTGGGTTGTGACGTCATAGCTACTGTGAAGTGAACTCCGGCTTCCCCCTCCCCTACACAGGGACTAAGCCCGTTTTGGGCCCGAACTCTGTGATACCATATCTATATTTATGGTATCACAGAGTTCGGGCCCAAAACGGGCTTAGCCCCTGTGCTCCCCTACTTTGTAATTATCGTTTTGTCATCTTTTCGCTTCAAAATAACGAAAAGACGACAAATTCTAAAGTGGCACAAATCAGCCACCATACTCATGTCACAGTAGATGTGGCAAGCTAAAGGTATCACACCGGTAATTATTTTCACTATACATTACTATAGAGGGAAAAATCATTAAAAATCAGTTTGCAGAATTGATGCCGAATAACGCAGTAGAAAATATTCTATGTTAAATGTTCTATGTCTGTCGACACCGAAAAAACAACACCCTACGCGGTATTTTCGAAAAACAATTACCCGCAAACAAGACTACCCTCAAATCCACGTGTTTTTCACATGTTTGTGAACAGCCGGAGTACACCCAAGGAAGTAGCCTCAGCTGCCAACAGCAAAAAGTTCCTTTGTATACACTTGGTTATTTCTACAAATTACACAAATTCAGGGGTACAAAAATTAAGAGAAAACAGTGGTGTACGGTAAATCGGGGTATCTTGTTTAGAAAAATGTATTAAACGATAAAAGAAGCAATAATTTCTTTCACTCCCAGAGAAATAAATGACAAAATCTTTTGATTTCTTGCATTACTTTATTGGGAGAACTTAATTTTGTTCCAAAACCCCTTAAAATTTGCGTATTTTATTAATTTTACTTTATTAAAAATGATAGAAAATTGTACAAATGACTAAATAAGAGACATATTTCAAGCCCTATAAAATCTGTAAAATTCAGGAGTTTCCGGGGGTTCCCCCCTGGGCTTCGCCTTGAACCCACTGGGGGCCTCAAGGCGGCCCCCAGACCCCCTGCCTCATAAAGTGGCACCCCCGTAACCGCAATTCCTGGATCTGCCCCTGCCAGCGTTGCACTGATTGACGAGCAAATCAACGGTCACGGTAGCTCAGTGGTAGAGCGTTCACTTCGTGACCGGATGGTCTGAGTTAAGAGCCCCACTCGTGCTGTGGCTGCGTCAAACCTACATGTAAGATGTAAACCTGGGGCGTCTTCGGTTTGAACCCGTGTACGTATCTAGTTAGTAGGGTAAAGCTTACTCCTACACATAATACTCCAAGTGCTGACGCATGCGCAGTATGGTACAATACCGCCATGTTGCTACCATATTAGGAGCTGGAGTATCAAACACCTGGATGTGTAACCCGGACGCAAGATTGGGCGGAGGTATTTTATAAATGTCTAGGTGTTGCGTGATAGGCTAATATCAAGAGTGAAATTATTTGGAATTGAAAGAAATATTGTAAAAGTTTAAATTAATTGTCAGGATGACAATACACACAAAATCGAAAAATGACTGAGGAAATTACCATGGTAGAGGTGTTTTTAAAATGAAGGGTTTAATTTACTGCGGATTGCTATGTGTTGTAACAAAGTTCAAATATGACCCATAAAAGCAACGGGACCCTATATAATATTTGTCGTTTTTTATTGGCAATTGGAATGAACTTTGAAATGTTGGTGGTCATTTGTTTAAAATTAATATAGTCAATTAATGAGAGGTCAAAGGTTAGTATCAAATGAATATTGGTACTCTTTTCCCCATTAACCATCGCAGATAGTTTGGATCATCCTGACGTTTGTGTATACGCATTGTGTACACATAGGTCACGTGCTACCCAGCTTGATGACGCAACATTATAGAATGGTGTATATACGCCGACTCGGAAGTCACTCCCGAGTCGGCGTATACACAAACAGGGTGATCCAGACAATCGCAAAAGGCAGGGTTAGTTGGGTAGAGTTCAAAGGTCACAATTACGTCATAAGATTTGAAACGCATTACATTCTGATTTCAAACCCAAGTGCGAAACGAGGAGGCTCATGGGTCATAGGCAGTGATATCTTTTTCGCCAAATGTCCAGATCTAGAAGTGAGTGTAATGAGTTTCGAATACGACTTTTAAAAGGTCCCGTGTCGCGGAAGACGTTGGCACATTAAAGAACCCTCACCACTACAATGAGCATAGTTTCTGTAAATAAGTTATGACGTCTGTATACTAATACTATAACATTATCATATCATATTGTATAGGATATTTGTTATTATTAGTATACAGACGTCAGTTACTTACAGAAACAAGTGCCTGTGTCATAGGTCTAAAGTAACATTTCACCTACAGCTGGTGACGGCTCAACAGTATTCACAAGAATTCTCGAAGGGACGTAAGACAAATTCGAGAACCATAGCGTCAACGTTTAAAGAGCGGTAATCCACAGACACCATGAGACACAGACCGTTACACTCACAGAGACATGCAGTATTTTTTGTCTTATTGAGAGAGAAAAAAAGTAACTTACCCGATGAGTGCAGCATGGCCGTTTCAATTTTTAATGTTCAACAATACACTCAAAACCCACATCTCGTACAATGATTCGTATTTGTACCTTCCTTCCATGGTGTAGATAGAACTTGTGATCTGCCGTAAACGCAAGTATTTATTTTGTAGATGAAAGTTCATAGTCCGCTGAAGATAAAGTATGTAACTCATGCTCTTTCAAGGTTTTAAACGACAGTTACTATCACTTTACTAACAAACATTTGACGGATATTTTCGAAATATCAGATTCAAAAGGTGTAGGTAGACCATGGTAGTGGAAAGGGGGGCGGGGGTGGAAGATAAAAGGAGGAGGGAGAGAGGGAAGATAAAGGGGGATGGAAGTGTAACCGGTCTTGAGTATAAGAATAATCCACAAGATGGTTAAGGTCGTAGATTCGTTTACTTTTTGGAAACAATGAAAACAAACCCTATAACAACAATAAAAACATATAAGGACAAATACAATACAAAGACAAAAGACACTATCGAACATATGATATATGCAACGATACAAATATATATATATTGGTCATCATTTTATCGTCAAAGGACATAACTCTCTGAACCATCAATTATAAGTAATTGATATTAAAAAATGAATATAATGTACTGCAGTGAATTGCATATGTACATGTACATACCAGTTTATGGAACTGAGCTACAGCTTCCGAAATCAAGGTGAACTGCTTAAAACTCTTATGATGACCTATTGAATAATTTACTAAAATACTAAATTCTGTACACATATATCACTCTGCGCATTTATATTACTTAAAACTCATTATTTACTTAAAGAACAGAAATTATGTTTTTCCACAATTCTACTTTCAGTAAATCTTTCACTCACGACTTGCACACAAGTTTTATGAATAAAGAAAAGTTTAATTACTTATTTAAATTCATTACTTGCTTTTAATCATATAGTAAAACTATCAGCTACTTACAGTTGTTGGTGTTAGCAAATCCTCTA
The DNA here is from genome assembly GCF_947568905.1 of Ostrea edulis. Taxonomy (NCBI): domain Eukaryota; kingdom Metazoa; phylum Mollusca; class Bivalvia; order Ostreida; family Ostreidae; genus Ostrea; species Ostrea edulis. The sequence continues at coordinate 30,055,500 of NC_079169.1, forward strand.
TAAATTAAATATATATTTTATGCTTATTTAGAACTCAATAGTGGCAACACCCTTTGGAATCTCTTTCAAAACTAGATTTTCCTGAACTATTTCATAAAAAGAACTCAGGAATTCCCGCCAGGAATTCCTATTGGCTAGAACAAAATACTAAGACCAATCAGATGACAGAACAAGTATGACACCTAAGAGATACATGAACTAATCCGAGTTATGTTCTAACTGGACCCTTACGGATTAAACCATTATATTTAAAAGGGTGTTTAGGTTTCTTTAACACACAATACAAAGTTAGGAAGTGAATAAATGTGAATGGCAATATAAAACTAAACTAAGTACAACTACCACAGAAGATAAAAGGGAAGGAGGGAGAGGGAGGGAGGGGGAAGATAAAAGGGAAGGAGGAAGAGAGGGAAGATAAAAGGGGGATGGAGAAAGGGAAGATAAAAGGAAGGAGGGAGAGAGGGAAGATAAAAGGGAAGGAGGGAGAGAGAGAGGGGGGAAGATAAAAGGAAGGAGGGAAAAAGGGAAGATAAAGGGGGAGAGATGGAAGATAAAAGGGAGGGAGAGAGAGAGAGAAGATAAAAGGGGAAGGGAGAAAGGGAAGATAAAAGGAAGGAGGGAGAGAGGGAAGATAAAAGGAAGGAGGGAGAGAGGGAAGATAAAAGGAAGGAGGGAGAGAGGGAAGATAAAAGGAAGGAGGGAGAGAGAGAAGCTAAAAGGAGGGAGGGAGGGAGGGAGGGAAGATCAAAGGAAGGAGGGAGAGAGAGAAGATAAAAGGGGAAGGGAGAAAGGGAAAATAGGAAGGTAAAAGGAGAGGAGGGAGAGAGGGGAGATAAAAGAGGGGGGGGGGGGACGATAAAGGGGAAGGGAGAGGAAGTAAATCCATGTATATCAACCATTTTCTTTAAAACACAAGACGTCTGCTATGATGTGTAAAAATAATTATTTATGTAATAATTTTTTGATAATGTTCAGTTGAGAATCTTATGATCTTGTGTTTTACATGTTATGTTATTAAAAGTCACATATGTTATTAAAAATTGGAAGTAAACATATCGTCTGGGTACCCGCTAGCACATAAATGCTTTCTTTGTTGTTTTATCTGGTGATGAAGGTAGCAAGCATTGCAGAATTAATTCACAATCCTCATTATCATTACATGTATTTTTATATAGTTTTTAAAAGTATAAGTGAAATATCATATCGTTGACCCATTCGTTACTTTACACGGAACAGCCAATACACCATTTGACCTTGACGATCTTCATATTTGGTAATGAATACGCGGACAGAGTACAAAAACCTGAATCTAACTACATGTAGTTTGTAACAAATATGTATTCATTGTTGAGGAGGAAATCAAGTCAATTTCAAAAGAAATGCATGTATATATAAAATGAAATTGCCTATGGACATTTCGTCCTTCCATTGATGTTATTTTAATGTATAATGATATTTATATATTCATGATGAATAATCTGTTCGGAGAAGAAATGTATCTTAAGAAAGCGTTTCCATTTTCCATCACTTTCAATATAAAAAGTATAGTTTTGGACCACGTTTTAACATTGTATTCTAACAAGAACCACGTGATAAAAAACCTCATGTTTTGTCAATCAACAGCATTAGATTCCAAGTAATCCATGCTTCTCTATTTATTCTGTAATCTTTTGACTTCCATCAATATCATGGATTTCTTTGAGACTAAATCAAATGTTTATAATTTTTCCTCCAAAAATACGATTTTCAGATAGTGTTTAAATGTGACCCCGGACAAGACGCACGTGTAGGGTCAAATTTAGTACAGACTCCTTCAAGAAAAGTTGTCGGGTGATACAGTCACCTCTTAATTCTTTACACCTGAACAATGTTTGTCACTTTTCAATTTTAATATCTCGGGTTTTAAATACCTCTTTATCATTTACTCAAATTTATCTAGGTTTTATTAATAGGAATTTAATGATCATATGCATATTCATAACATTCATAAGTTTCTCTATATCAATACCCTACACTCTGGCTTTATTTGCTGATACATATTAAATATGTTTGCTTAAACTTTGGTCCCATTTTTCGTTTATTACAAAAATGTTGCATTCAACGAAGGAAAGAGTGATCTCCACTTTTTAAAGTAGTCAATTTTACAATGGTATCTAAACCGATTGAAAGTGTAATAAATAAATTAAACTATAAAAGGTCAAACCTGCAGTGGCATAAATTTCTGCACTCCACGTGAAGTGTCACAGCAGACGAGAGTACCTCATCACTTATTTATAGCCGATAGAGACTGTTATTACCCAAACCGGCCAATTAAATGTGAGGGAAAATGAAATTCTGAACCAGAAGACAAAACGACTTACAGGAGAAAACTGACCCAGAGGAGAAAATGACTCTCGGACGAAAAGTGCTCGAGACAACGATTTCGTGATCATCCATTTATGAACTGTGAACAAAATTATTTTCTTTTAATTCTCTGAGCTGAGACACAGCCTCAAACACTGACTAGTTTTATCGTTTCCGGAACCGAGGTGGGATTCTGAATGGATGCCAAATTTAGTGTATCAACGCACAGCCTATCACTCCAAACCATATTTGATAATTTGAATTGAACGTTCAAATCTTTAAACTTTCCACGTGGATTCGTGTGTGGGAACATTGAATTTACCTTTGTTTGGGCTTCGTTTTGGTGTGTTGTTAACTATCGGTCCATAATCACAAATGAATTTCATAACTTTTAAATTGAAATTTGAGAAAATAAACGTTTGCAATTTTCGAAGGCAAATAATACTTTAAAACGAGAACTCCATAAATATTTCAGATTTAAAGTGAAACAAATCTTTGTTTACCATTGCATGATGCAAAGCCAGTAAAGAAATGAACAAGGGGTTACAGTTCAACACAGTAAATATCAACTGCGTTGGAGAAGCCATTGCAGAAAATATGTAACCGTCCACTTATTATTGGCGAGATAGATTATCAACGATTTCTAATGGGCATGAAATTAAAACTTGACATTTAACGAAAAAAAGCGGTCAAATGCACAGGCTGCATAGGAATGTAAGGCGCCTGATGTGAAAGAAATGATGAAGAATACAGATCGTCACGGGTTGAAGCCGAGTGTTTCGTTAGAGGTACATAACATGAAAGAAATGACCATCAGAAATAGTGTGGAAAAATTAGAATGTGAGAAAAGACAGAAAATCATCGAGAAACAAAGGAGTTATTTCGTCCGTCAGCATTCCAGAGATGAAAATGAAATAAAACAGATTTTGCTGCGCCTACAGCTGGAACAAGAGACGAATCACGACCAAGCGGAAGATTCTACACTTTACAGTAAGGCATAGTTTATCCAAATTTTAAAAATATACTTTTCAACAATGAATTACTTTAGTACAATTGACTGTATATTTCATGGCGTACGAGGTGTAATGTTGAAGTAATAAGAATAGTCACCCAAGAATTACAAGACTCGCCAGGAAATCGTGGGTACATATGACACACTAAGGGCGACATTAATGACAGAGCATTTACATTCATCATGGTATTGTGTTACAGAAACTTTTGTCATTTATAACAAAATAAATTATAATCCCGGCATTTTAGCATTGAACCCAATAACGAGACAAAGGTATTTTGCCAGAATGCACGTACTGTGTGCCCTAGTAAGTTCATAAAAAATGTATATGGGAGAATCGTCCATAGAAGCTTATCTTCTATCTCGTATTCATAAAATGACAACAACCGCCAACAGCAGCATTAGGATTTGATAGCAATAGAAGAATGTTTGTTAAAAGAATATCATTTTCAGCAAGAATATCGAAGCACCGACATCGTATTTCACGTGAGTTTTACTTATGGTCTATTTTTTCTAAGTACTACATACATTGATAGAAAAGTAATACTGACGAAGTTCATTTTTTTTTTTTTTTTTTTTGCTTTGAAGCGGACGATGAAAGTAGAGCGACTTCGCTGTATGACCTTGACAAAAGGCTGACTGACCAGGATGAGGGAATTGTTAATCCTTACCCGCTGGTCATTGTCCCGAAATACGGATCTCCGACCCCGCTGAAAAACAAAATTAGGGGTAGGTACTATTGTAATGTAAATCTCTATCATCCCGAAATACGGATCTCCAACCCCGCTGAAAAACAAAATTGGGGGTAGGTATTATATATATAATTGATGAAAAAAACCTCTAAACACTAATTTGAAATATTTTGACCGTGTTACCGGTCTTCTTCTGTTACCGGTCTTCTTCTGTCGTTTTTTTTTTTTTTTAAAGAAAACATGACTGAAGACCCGTAACAAGGTCGAGATATTTGGATTTTATAAAAAGATTTATTCTGATGATATCAGTGAAAGTGATTCAAATTAAAAAAGGTAAGGAAAACATGCAGTTTTTACTTTTAAAGTATATTCATTACACTAGCGCTTTCTGGATCGCCCCCCCCCCCCCCCCCCCCGGAATATGAAGTTTAGAGACGTCTGCTATGACGTCATGATGCTTTGTGAGGAGGGAATGGATACATAATAAGTTAGGTGATTGTCTTTGGCTGGGGAGTTAGCCAGATCTGGGGATAATTTTCTGAAGTTCCAAATCACGCTCAATAAATGCAAAATTCTTTTTGGCTTCCTGTTTTGGGTTGTAAGTTGTCATAAATGGCATTAGGAAATGATCGTGGTCTTTTGTTCTGAAAGAGCGAGTGTTTCCGGAGAACTCTGTGTATAAGAAATATGTTCAATTTCGCCAGTCTTTTGTCTTCAGTATAGTGCAAATCCTTCTGGCCAAATTGTACGGGATATTCCTTTTAGTCAGGCGCGTAGCTACGTTGACGTCAAAACGCCCGGGCGTACACATAAAAAACCAACAACAACAACAACAAAAAACCCCTATTAAATGCTACAAACATAGGTGAAAAATAAATGTCTGCAGTATCTGCGGTACATTAGTCTCCCCCGGACCCCCTACCAGGGCCCTGCCCTGGACCCGCTGGGGGCCTTGAGCGGCCCCCAGACCCCTCAGGCTACGCCACTGTTAGTGTGTGTAGGAGACCCTATTAAAATCCAGAAAGCACTAGTGTATTGAATATACTCAGGAACTGCATATTTTTCTTCTTTTTTAATTTGAAAAATATATATAATATAGAAAATCTGACAATTTCATTTAAAAGTTATATATCAAATACAATGCTCATCGCGAGATAAATCAATCTGTACACTGTGTTGTACAGTCCAGTGGTATATAAAAACACCGGCACACTTAGCAGCTGTTTTAAGCATCTAGATCATACTAGAAATAAGTATGATATAATACGGTATTTTACATTTATTGTCATGTAATACTCAAATCACCAGACAATTTATGTAAATTATCACCTCCGGTACTTATACCTCGAAGTTATTTTCTACGAAAGATATTATAAATTTGGGGTTTTGTCATATCTAATTTGTTTCAAAATTATCTGATTTTTTATTCATATATATCACTGCATCAAAATAATAATAACACAATATGATTTGTATAAGAGAATATCATTTCTATTGGTACATTGTATCAATGAGTTGAATGCCCTGCACACAAAAATCACAGACTGCATTATTCATTGTAGTTAATATGATTTCAGCCCTTGAGATTTATCCCAGAAAATTCTTGACGCAATACAGAAAATATACATCTGCTTATTTTCAGATGAGGTAGGTAGTCCACCGGGACTGTCCCGCAGGCATGCCCGTGATGAACAGCCGATAAAATCCTCATCATTTCGTGCGACGGTTATTGCCGCTACATTTATCAACAAATTACACGCTCCTATAGCAGCCAGGAAAGGCGGGAACAGTCCTTTCAAAGAAGGAAGTAATGCATTATGGGTCGGTGATCCGGAGTACATATCTTCTGTCCGTCGTCCGAGGAAGTCGGTAGCCGATATGAATCATCAGCGGAATTTCTATCGAACTAAATCCGACCTTCATAGGTTTGATGTCGGCACTCCATCTGATTTTGGTTCCGTGGTCAGTGTAAGGGGTGAATCCCCAAGGTCAAATGCTGAAGAACTGCTTATCTTGCCTGTCACAAATCCTGAGGACAACCACGATTCGATAGGTTCGCGGGAAAAGGAAACCTCACCCAAACTTGTTCGAAAACTATCAAAAGACAAAAAGGGCCTCGAGAAGAACCACAAGGAAACTAGTACATCTACAGAGGTGAAAAAATCTCCAAGACTGGCGAGGGAGTGTTCTTCAGAAGGGGCCAAGTCCAGTGTCGAGCGAAGTCTCTCTTTTACTAATGTTTCCAAGCGTCGACAGGAATTGCACAAGTCAGACAACATCGAGACACGAAGATCCAACCCCCGTGGAGACCAGTCAGACAACATCGAGACACGAAGATCCACCCCCCGAGCAGACAAGTCAGAAAAACATCACGTGCGGAAATCATCTTTGAAAAAGAAGAAAAACGACAATGAAACCTCGACAGAGAAAGCCAAGAAAATTTCTTTTGCTGAGGACTCCCTACCCCAAAGAAGTAGGTCATTGAAGGAAAGGAAAAATGTGGGTGTCGGCCGCCCTAGATCCTCTTCTACTGGAGATACGTAGCAGACCTTCCAAGCAACTGGAAAACCTGTTTCGTATCCATTATATCTGCTGATCTAGCAACTCGAAAATGGTTCCATGTAAGCAGATGGAGTACAGAAGTGTGTAGTGTGCATTTATACTGTGAATGGCATTCATAAATATTTAATTTGTTTTCGATCTCCATTTGATCAAATAAATTTTTAATCAGCCGAGAATACCCTGTCATTGCTTGTCAACAAAATTTATAAGCAGTTGTTTTTACCCGAGTTCGCTTTTTAGGAAACTGTCGGTGCAAAGGCACTTTTAAAATATCATCTTAACAGCATCTCTTAAACTTTACAGTCTCTCAATTTGATTTTAAGACCACCCAAAAACTTTAGGTACACGCAGATGATATATTGATATATTACTAGATCTTGTGACATTAGCTTCGGTGCTCATGAGAAAATTCCTTTCCATTAACCATAAACAATTAGATCAACCTCCTCTCAGGCATCATCCATGTGAAATCTCGGGCGTTCATGTCGCAATGGAAAGAAATATAAAGAAAGTAGAATTTATTCTGACAAACGGTTAATTCATTCCATTCAATACAATTGTGCATGTTTTCACTTTAAGATCTTGCATTATTTATCCACTTAATAACATACGTGAACTACAAATTTGTCCTTGGCTTTTAGCAAAGATAATAAAGTTGCCAATAATGACATAAAATGGAACGAACGATGATAATATTTAAAGTTAATACCAGCATACAATCTTGATACTTTTATTGAGTATGAAAATAAAAAGTAAATTGTGTGTGATTTTAATAGTTGTGGAGGAAAACATTGGACTGTTTATTGCAATTAGTTTATGATATTTGCACTTGCATGCAAATCTTGCGTTAATTGGAACTAAGTAATTTCAATCAGAGGAATATAACGGTAGAATTTCGCAGCACAATTGGATTCTTCTTAAACCTCCGTATGCATAACGGCATCTTTGGCAAGTCTTTCAGCGTCTAGAACTTCCCAACAGGATCTGTTCGTAAGGACTCCGTCATAGAGAGGTTTAAAAGAAACATCAAGGTTTGATAAAGCCTGTTGAATTAAAAAAAAAGATATATTATACTGATATTCCAATAATTTCATTATGTGCTTAAAATCAAATTAAAATTTTCAAAACTATAAACTATCCCTGTGAAAACTTCCCATGCTTATTTTTGTAAATGATTTTCTTTATATGACACATGTTATGTTATTGGTTATGTGTATGTCAATGTTCGATGAAAATTTAAAAGGACAAGTTCATGACGCGCCTTCATTTCACTCTGTGGAAACAGAAATATTTCACTTTTCGCATAAAATATTCATACAGGGCATCATTGTGGAATACTTACTACTATAGTAACAGTTCCGCAGTAATGGTTTTATAATGACGTCACAAAGTATAATCTTTATAAATAATATCACGATGTACAGTATTTTATAGCTAATTAGTAAATTTCACACAACGAAGTATAATTTTTTGTCAAAGTGAAACTGTCAGATTTTCCGCCTAGAATTTATTATTTTTATATCTGCTTACTGATAAACTTTTTATTCATACTTTTAAAATATATATTTGTTTGAACTGAAAATTTACAGTGTCGTATTGTGCTTACAGTGCATTTGGTTCTCTCTATTTCATTTCTTAAGTAACAAAATCTTTGAACACAAACATTAGATCACACCGCTGTCAAGTATCAGTTTTATGGGAATAGTTGATTTCTTCATATCAATTTAATAGTAATGTAATAGTTTCGAACGTGCTTAAATTGAAAAAAAAACCACCATTTTATTGTATATATAGCTATGAATGTGAAATTCACACCTATTGAGAATGGCCCTTAAATTTGAAACTTTTTGTTAATAAATAATTGTTTTAAAACATTATGCAATTTCTTCTTAATGCACTGAATCCGTCCTGAGACGTTCCGAACTTTACCTCGTATTGCACTCGTGTTATAATGAGTGAAAATGTCCGTCTAGAGACTAATGTGTTATCGGAAATAAATATTGCAAAATAAGTCGTGCTTGGGTTATATATTACATTGAAAAATGGCTTACAAATGAATCTGATTAGAAAAAATCCTCTGGGAATGTAATTGAACGACGTCGTCAGTTGTTTAGAGCAATATGAATGTTGCTGTAAAATGAAATACAACTGACATTAAAAGCTTTAACATGTTTAGGCAATAATATGCATTTAAACGAGTTATTGAACTTTTATCAGTGAAGTCTTGCACTCCCGGGTGTAAGAAAGCATAGGCTTTTCCGTTTTAACAGAGAAATCCAATATCCCCTGATAAAACGTTCAGTGGTCCTATTGTATTTTACCTTATACAAAGGAAGACATATTCCATCGATCCAACTTAGCTGTAATTTGGGAAGTTCGTCCTCTTTCTCTCTATCCATACATGCCTAGAATCATAACCACACGGTTGTTACACATATTTGTTAAATCTTAGGGTGGTAATATATCTATATTCAACTCGTGTCTAGAGATCCTGAAGTATGGTCCGCAATCACGTGATTTATAATTCATAAGTTTATGGACTGCCATATGACAATCAAAACAGATTTCGTTCAATTCAATGTATTACCTTTCACAGGGGCTAAGCCCGTTTTGGGCCCGAACTCTGTGAATGAGGAAGTAAGTAGCGTATAATATTGATGTGAAATTTTAATTGACAGGCCCGAAATCTTCCACACAAGCCTGAATTTCGCTGCTGTCATGGGCGAGAAAGGATTCCGTGACCTGGACCGGTAAATGTCCTAGTCAAAATAAACAAGTGAAATCGAGAGAACGATGACGTATATCTTTGTTATTTTAAGAACCTGTGACTTGATTGATTGATTGATTGTATCTTGCTTAACGTCTCACTCGAGAATTTTTCACTCATATGGAGACGTCACCAAGACCGGTGAAGGGCTTCAAATTTAGGCCAATGCTCGGCGCTTACGGTCATTGAACAGTGATGGTTCTTTAGCGTGCCACACCTACTGTGACACGGGTCATCCGTTTTTAAGGTCATCTCCGAGGACCCGTGACCTTCACACCTGATGCCGAGCGTTTGGCGATGGAACTGTCACTACCTGTTTTAACGACTTAGGTCTGTCGCGGCCGGGATTCGAACCCCAGCCTTCCGCATGCGGGGCGAACGCTCTATCTTCTCGGCCACCGCGGCGGTCCTGTGACTTCAAATTTGGCATGCAAATAGTTAAAACATTAATCTATGCAAGGAAAACGACAAATTACGCATAGCGTACCTAGTTTAAGATTTTTTAGGCATTTGAAGCGAATGTTAGTTTTTTATCTGGGTCAGAGTTAGACCCCTTTCTATATTTATGGTATCACAGAGTTCGGGCCCAAAACGGGCTTAGCCCCTGTGTTACCTTTTAATATGAACGGACACACAATGGCAAATGTAAGTTCAATACACACTTTGTAAACACATTTTATAAAAGTTTCGAAACTGATAATTTGACCCAAATCATCTTACAAAACCGCCGCAACACTTTGATCAGACTACGGATCATGTCATATTATCATTGTATTCTCGTAAACAAAAATAAACCCAAAGTGGAAAACAATCCATCTTAACTGTCACACAGTATTTGCAGTCATCCATGAAACCCGTGATTAATAACATTTAACATTGTAATTTATTATCAGTATCACGTAGTAGTGTGAATCATGATCAGTAACATTGAGTGACGTGATCAGTAACATTTAGTAATGTGATACGTGATCAGCAACATTTAGTAACGTGAAACGTGATCAGTAACATTTAGTAATGTGATACGTGATCAGTAACATTTAGTAATGTGATACGGGATCAGTAGCATTTAGTGATGTGAATGTGATCAGTAACATTTAGTAATGTGATCAGTAATATTTAGTAACGTGATCAGTAACATTTAGTAACGTGATCAGTAACATTTAGTAACGTGATCAGTAACATTTAGTAATGTGATCAGTAACATTTAGTAATGTGATACGTGATCAGTAACATTTAGTAACGTGATCAGTAACATTTAGTAACGTGATCAGTAACATTTAGTAATGTGATCAGTAACATATAGTAATGTGAAATGTGATCAGTAACATTTAGTAACGTGATCAGTAACATTTAGTAATGTGATACGTGATCAGTAACATTTAGGAACGTGATACGTGATTAGTAACATTTAGGAACGTGATACGTGATCAGTAACATTTAGTAATGTGATACGTGATTAGTAACATTTAATAACGTGATCAGTAACATTTAGTAATGTGATCAGTAACATTTAGTAACGTGATCAGTAACATTTAGTAACGGGATCAGTAACATTTAGTCATGTGATACGGGATCAGTAACATTTAGGAACGTGATACGTGATTAGTAACATTTAGTAACGTGATACGTGATCAGTAACATTTAGTAATGTGATACGTGATTAGTAACATTTAATAACGTGATCAGTAACATTTAGTAATGTGATCAGTAACATTTAGTAACGTGATCAGTAGCATTTAGTAACGTGATCAGTAACATTTAGTAACGGGATCAGTAACATTTAGTAATGTGATACGGGATCAGTAACATTTAGTAACGTGATCAGTAACATTTAGTAATGTGATACGGGATCAGTAACATTTAGTAATGTGATCAGTAACATTTAGTAATGTGATACGGGATCAGTAACATTTAGTAACGTGATCAGTAACATTTAGTAATGTGATACGGGATCAGTAACATTTAGTAATGTGATACGGGATCAGTAACATTTAGTAACGTGATTAGTAACATTTAGTAACGTGATACGTGATCAGTAACATTTAGTAATGTGATACGGGATCAGTAGCATTTAGTAATATGATCAGTAACATTTAGTAATGTGATCAGTAACATTTAGTAACGTGATCAGTAACATTTAGTAACGTGATTAGTAACATTTAGTAACGTGATACGTGATCAGTAACATTTAGTAATGTGATACGGGATCAGTAACATTAAGTAATGTGATCAGTAACATTTAGTAATGTGATACGGGATCAGTAACATTTAGTAACGTGATCAGTAACATTTAGTAACGTGATCAGTAACATTTAGTAATGTGATCAGTAACATTTAGTAATGTTATACGGGATCAGTAACATTTAGTAACGTGATTAGTAACATTTAGTAACGTGATATGTGATCAGTAACATTTAGTAATGTGATACGGGATCAGTAACATTTAGTAATGTGATCAGTAACATTTAGTAATGTGATACGGGATCAGTAACATTTAGTAACGTGATCAGTAACATTTAGTAACATGATCAGTAACATTTAGTAATGTGATCAGTAACATTTAGCAATGTGATACGGGATCAGTAACATTTAGTAACGTGATCGGTAACATTTAGTAACGTGATCAGTAACATTTAGTAATGTGATACGTGATCAGTAACATTTAGTAATGTGATACGTGATCAGTAACATTTAGTAATGTGATACATGATCAGTAACATTTAGTAACGTGATCAGTAACATATAGTAATGTGAAACGTGATCAGTAACATTTAGTAATGTGATACGGGATCAGTAACATTTAGTAACGTGATCAGTTACATTTAGTAACGTGATCAGTAACATTTAGTAATGTGATACGTGATCAGTAACATTTATTAACGTGATCAGTGACATTTAGTAATGTGATACGTGATCAGTAACATTTAGTAATGTGATACATGATCATAACATTTAGTAACGTGATCAGTAAGATTTAGTAATGTGATACATGATCAGTAAGATTTAGTAACGTGATCAGTAAGATTTAGTAATGTGATACGTGATCAGTAACATTTAGTAATGTGACACATGATCAGTAACATTTAGTAACGTGATCAGTAACATTTATTAACGTGATCAGTACCATTTAATAATGTGATACATGATCAGTAACATTAAGTAATGTGATACATGATCAGTAACATTTAGTAATGTGATACATGATCAGTAACATTTAGTAACGTGATACATGATCAGTAACATTTAGTAACGTGATCAGTAACATTTAGTAATGTGATCAGTAACATTTAGTAACGTGATCAGTAACATTTAGTAATGTGATACGGGATCAGTAACATTTAGTAATGTGATACGTGATCAGTAACATTTAGTAACGTGATACGTGATCAGTAACATTTAGTAATGTGATACGTGATCAGTAACATTTAGTAGTGTGATACGTGATCAGTAACATTTAGTAACGTGATACGTGATCAGTAACATTTAGTAATGTGATACGTGATCAGTAACATTCATTAGTGTGATTTGTGATCATTAACACTGGTAACATTTAGTAATGTGAATCATGACGGTATATTAGGATTTTACGATATTTAATTATAAGTTGACATAATTATATGCTTGCGAGTTTACACATCCTGTAGCCTTTCATTTCTTATCTACGTGATTACAAACCATACACCAAGGTACTACAGGTTTCATTTATATATATATATATATATATATATATATAGATAGATAGATAGATAGATAGATAGATAGATAGATAGATAGATAGATAGATATAATAATCTGATGTCAACCAATCAATAGGCCTAACCTGTGGCTGTATCTTCAATTCATTTCTTTCCTTATCACCTTGATCAAAGAATTCGGTCATCACAAGATCAGCAACCTAAGAGAAAATTAATGTTAATTCTAACAGCCAATAGAAATTCCTTATTTGCTATTATCGTCGCAGGGTACGTATATCAAGGGGCAAGATCAAAAGTTGAAATGTCTGCCAAAAAAAACCCAACTAAATTCGCACAATTTTCATCAAGACCCCCGTCCTTACCCCTTTTGAAACTAAAATGATGAATGTTGTCGAGTTCAAGTACTATTAACATTCTACATACCTTTTCAACTATTTATTCACAAATAAAAGTGTACAAGTAGTCTTTAAAAGTCACTTTGAAAATATGATGAAAATGATAATTCGTTTCAAAGAATCATAATTATCATCGATGTCCAACGACAGAAACTTATAGGAAATTTACTCCCCTCCCCCAAATACAACCTGTAAATTGTTATCCCACATATATATTTTGACATCGCCCCTAAGGGTTCAAGATTGTGACACAGGTAAAATGTACATATATAGATAAAATTTTCATGCGTTCATATAATGGGGGAATACAACGTATTTTCTTTTACTTTTCTTTGGATTTTCCAAGGTTTTGTTATGGCTGCCACATCACATGTCGTCATCAATACGCTACGTAGTATGTCACGTGACTCTCTATCATCCCAATTCTTCATTCCCGAGTCAACCATGGCAAAAAATTTGTCTCTAACTCTGTCAAATATTATAAATACTGTTGTTGGAATAAACATTGTTATAAAATTCCGTCATTTGTCCTTCATGTGCAAGAATAACAAGATGAATATTTGAAAAGTCTACCAGATAAACAAAATCACAAAGACCACGATATAAAACGCCTTCCAATTTGACACATGTAGCAGAAGACATAAAACCACCAAAACGATTTCAATTTACAGCCTTGGAGTGATGTAATTTGTGCTAAACTTGTCATCTTAAAATAGGCCCAAGTTTACGGACGGATCGACAGATAGAGGAACGCCAGGCAGAATGTGATCAGAAAAGTTTCAGCTCAGGTGAGCTAAAGAGACAAAAGTCTCATTCTTGGTTCCAGTTTCACATTGCTTTTAGTTACATGTACATGCAGTTGTACTGTAGACAAACTTTTATTCGCGTGCGAGAAAATTTCACGAGATTAGCGAGAACCTCGTCGTCGCGAATATTTCTCGTCGCGAACCAGTCCTTGAATTCTGTCAATGTTGACGTAAAAGGCTCGATCGTGAAAAGTTTACCACATGTGAATCGCGAAATAAAGTAGTCGCGAATAAATGTTCTATTAAAAACATGACATTATCAAGGACTCAATATCTAATGAATTCTATAGATCAATATGCCCAAATCTTCATGCGTTTATACCATCGGTGAAGAATGCGAGAACGGAATCAAATCAATGAAATTAACTGGTTTGCGAAATCCGACATACATACATACATATATATATATATATATATATATATATATATATATATATATATATACATATATATATATATTACACCAGATGCTCTTCCTTTGAGCCGTTCGTACATTGATCTCCAGTACATTAGATCAGACAAGTTCACACCATCACAGAAATCTCGCCGTCAGCTTTATAGCTCATATTAAGCTGTGGATAATGAGGACTTACTGGATATGGCGGGAAAGATCGGTGGCCAATATTGCTTCCTTCAGCAAGTTAATCACCTCGCCGTACTCTTCAGAATTAAAGTTTCCAAAGATGTTATGGCCCTGTTCACGAAAAATGAAAACTAGAAAATGAAAATATTGTACATCATTTTACAGTTAATGCTAGCTACTTTATTTCACTACTATTTTTGCAACTCTCAAGTTCCAAAATCCAATAATTCTAGTTTATCTCATTAGTTTTATAAAAAGTGTTTATAATTTTTTTTTTGGTGGTTATTTGTAAGAGTAAATTTAATTTAATGAGTGAACATGTCGTTTTACCTCACTATTTAAAATCATAACAGCATGATTAAAATGGTGGTGTTCCAAGGTTGCCTTTGTGCCGTACAGCTGAGCCAGAGCAGAGCTTGTTCTGTAGAAAATAACAAGTACACCATAATACGTTTGATAACAGTTCTGAGATTAAAAAAAAAAAGACCAATTGAGCAGTGCTGTAAAATATTATGAACGAGGATTGGTCTCAAAGTTGCTGGCCATGGGCCGTACACCTACGCCTAATATCTACAAGCAAGAGAAATTATTAAACATGGATGCTTATTGTTAAAAGTAAAATTGCAGCAATCGCATATGACAATTGACGAAATTTTGATCAGGGGGATTGGCAAAAATCTGGAATTGGATAGCTTTCTAGTTATTGACGTATGTTTGTGGATAGTTGTGGTTGTCTGTATTTCAACAATTGATAAAAAAAAAGATCATACTTCAATGAGAAAGCGAGCACTGCTCCTTCATAAACACGATGCATCTATAATCGCTCTTTTAATGAGAGAAAATAAAAATCTATTTTAGGAGTGTTTGTCGACTGACATCATCGTAAACAGACAACTAAGTACTTTTAACTTGTATCAAGATGCCTGAAAAGTCGTGTATACGTAATGGGTCACCCGAATGTTTCCATTGATCAGGAGTCTTGCCAGGGCTTTCCTCAATACAAATACCGAATGATCTGAACGGATGCTGTACTGTAAGTAAAAGACATCAACTCACTTCTGCTGGAAAGCATTATTTGTTCCTCTGTGATCAAGGTCATGACAAAGGCAAGCTACTACCAAAGCGAGGCTCTCTTTGTCCGATATATGCCGCCTTACTTCAGACCTCTGTAGAATATGAAAAGCAATATAAGTAATATCACCACATGTAAATATTTGACCATGAAGTGTATATATCATATATGCATCGATATTTAACATTACATTTTCAATCAATACAAATTAATGATCAATTCATTTGAGGGTAGGAACTACGACGCTTCACACCGGCATACTTCATGTAGCGTGATGCTTCACACCGGCATACTTCATGTAGCGTGACGCTTCACACCGGCATACTTCATGTAGCGTGACGCTTCACACCGGCATACTTCATGTAGCGTGACGCTTCACACCGGCATACTTCATGTAGCGTGACGCTTCACACCGGCATACTTCATGTAGCGTGACGTGTTGCAGTTCATATTCTCATGTATTTTCCAAATTGAAATTAATGTCTTTTCTTAACAGTCCACTTTCCTTTCTGTCAGAATTTCCAGGCATTAAAATAGACGTAGTATGGAAAGGTGAAAGATAACGAACAGTGATCAATCTCATAACTCCTATATAGGTGAAGATAACGAACAGTAATCAATCTCATAACTCCTATAAAGATAATGAACAGTGATCAATCTCATAACTCCTATAAAGGTGAAGATAACGAACAGTGATCAATCTCATAACTCCTATAAAGGTGAAGATAACGAACAGTGATCAATCTCATAACTCCTATAAAGGTGAAGATAACGAACAGTAATCAATCTCATAACTCCTATAAAGGTGAAGATAACGAACAGTGATCAATCTCATAACTCCTATAAAGGTGAAGATAACGAACAGTGATCAATCTCATAACTTCTATAAAGGTGAAGATAACGAACAGTGATCAATCTCATAACTCCTATAAAGGTGAAGATAAAGAACAGTGATCAATCTCATAACTTCTATAAAGGTGAAGATAACGAACAGTGATCAATCTCATAACTTCTATACAGGCAAACAAAAGGAGTCCCCTGGACAAACCGAAGGTGGGATCAAGCGCCCGTCCAGGAGTAGCAAGGATCCCCTGTTGACCAGTCACACCCGCCGAACAGGTAAACGGAGTAATCCGTAGTCAAAATCAATGTGCAAAGAACAGCCTAACAATTGGTATGAAACAAGTCAGACAGCATTTGACCCAATGACAGACTGTATTGGTAAATTAAATCGTTATAACGACCACAGAGTTTATGAAATGCTGACTTTAAACGAGATTGTTAAAACCCCTGTAACATCAACTTACTGGTCAGTAGTCTGCTTTGATTTTAAAACTGATCATACGCAGAACAAGCTCTCTTGTATCAAATCACCAGAGAGACATAAACATCATAATGCAGGCAATAATGGAATATCACTACATAAATATGGGAAGCTGACGATGAAAAGTCATGCCATTTTTCATAAAGTTGAGTTGTTAGTTTGCCGTTAATATCTATGTTCAATAAACTATCTAAGTATGAAACAGATGTGGAAGACTCTGTGGTACTGTCTTTTATTTCGAGTTTGCTGGGATATATCAAATCGACATATGAATGTTAATCGATAAAACGTCGTCGATATTATATCCAAATGTCGAACTGAAGTTTATCAAGTACGTGTAGCTTCTGTATTTTCCGTATATGTACACCGTATCCATGAGGTGGTATAGCTGGGTCAGTATACATCTTACTGCCATGATGTTAACAAAATAAGTCAGATAAGAAGATATGTACAGTGCTAGAACTAGAAAAAGTGCTGCTTAAAGTACGGGTAACTCATAGAAATATTGTACAACAATGATGACGATCTGGTGATGACATGAAGAAGTAAAATGCAGACAAACCTTGAGGGTTGCGAACATGAACTGACACACATTGAAGGCATGACGCCAGTTGTGATAGGCAACGTTCCTGTAGTTCTTTTTCACAGTCAGAATCCACCGACATAGCACCTTGTAAAGACATCAATAGGATTTTCATTTCATTCAAAATATGTTGACGAAATTGTTCCACAATTGACCTACATGTACTTTGCACTTCCGTTTAGAATACCCTTATTGTTTACAACAGGAACCATAGGAATCGGAAGTAACACAGGTATCTTAAAGCAAAGTTATAGCATAATATACCAAAGAATTATATGACTTGTATCAGATTGGGAAAATTTATAAGTTAACTTTTAAATTACTGTTTATTTCATATCGTTATTCCATGCAAATATTAATAGTAAAATCAATACTAATTTCATTACTTTGAGGTAAGTACTTCTGGGTTGAATATTTCAATGACACAACGAGCGTATTTGGTCCGCACCAGAGTACATACATGAACCTAGTTAATAGGGTCAATATTTCACTGTTCTTTCTTACTCCCACGTATAATATTGAAGTTAATCACATCCATCGATTAAAAACTGACACATGTGCATGCTACCAAACTAAATCTCAGAGAAGGCAGAACTGCGTTCAAGATCGTAACGGCTACGTAGCGCTAGATAATGCTATAAAATAGAACCAACATCTAGGCTTCATAGAGTCTTACGTGGGGATAACAAGCGTTAATTCATACAGTGCGTTCAATAGACCTAGATATTTAGCATAGCGCGTAGCCTAGCCGCTACAATCTTGAACGCAACCCAAGCTTAGATGACTAGAGGTCAATACGTCGTAATAATTGAAAATCTCTCCATTCGATCGTAACTCGGGTACGCCGAGTTCAAGCCTGAATACGACATGAAATCACCTAACATATAATTCTATCACACAGGTCAGTCGATGAATATCCAAGCTTTTCTTGTCTACCCTACCAAAACTATGAATCATAGTTAATTATTAAGTTTTTATACAAGTTTATGGTTTACCCCACCCTGGAAAATTATTGCAATTGATGAAAAATCAACAAGTGTCAAAGCTACAGATGAGAAAATTAAAAAGGCCAACGTTGGAAAATATGATGTTTTCACCACAAAATTGTGTACCAGAGACGTAACTAACGGCGAAGTGTTGATACCAGTATTATATCGTTTTATGTTCTTCCTTTTGTACATTTCCGTAACAATTGTGCTAGAAAGCTCTGATCAATTCTGAACCTAAATGCTCCATGTGACCCATAATAATTCCAATTGTTTTGATTGGACAAAATAAAGCTGAACAAGAGTTTATACATCAATAAATCCAAAAAACGCGATGTATTCATACACGCCTGAAAACAAATAACATAGTGCGGGGAAACTATTCAAATTTTTGCAATTGTTAATAAAGTGAATGAATTGGAATTATAAGAATCAAATATTCTTTTTGAAGAATTTATCGATGTGTAAACTCCGGACATTTTACTCACAAACTTAACATAAAAGTGCTTCGCACTTTTATTCAGTTTGTGAGTAAAATGTCCGGAGTTTACACATCTATAAATTCTTCAAAAAGAATGTTTAATCCTATATTTATTCTTGAAACGGATCTAAAATACTACAGAATTTGATTATATATGTACATCACTATTGATTTGGGTCACGGACCTAAATGATACATTTAATTCACTATTGGTATGGGTCACGGAGCTGAATGATACATCTACGTCACTATTGGTTTGGGTCACCGACCTAAATGATACGTCTACGTCTAATGATTTGGGTCACATGCTTAAATTCATGTACAACATATACCTCGCTCTCACTTCTATACACGGAGCTAGAATGCTACATCTACCTCACTATCGATTCTGAATGTTCTCTTGAACCCCAGGTCTTTAAAGATCCTCACAGCAGCCAACATCATGTCGTCACCGTTGAGAGAGAAATCGTTGAACTTGAATGTGTCTAATTTCCAGTCACTAGTCTCTGAAATATTCCTTGTCTGCAAATGAAAGTGAAAGAAGAATTACCGCTAATAAAAGCAACAACCATCCAATATCTTATTTCATATTAGTGTTTTCACTCAATTATTCTGAGGCTTTTTTCATACACAGGTAGGAGAATGCCCTATCTAAGTGGAAGTGGAAACCAGAGAACTAAAAACAGCACGGGTGTCCTTTGTGGAATACTAATTATCGCAAAGCCAGCAACACGATATTTTTAATTCTGACAATATTGTCACGTTAAGAAAATTAGGTAAAATCTTAAAAGCTATTCACCATACTCTGTCCCCTCTATAATGAGTATGTTTATATTGGTGCAGTTTGTACATATGTATATTGTGAACACATCATATTGTATATTTGTATGAATATTTATAATGTTTTTTCTCAATACTTTTGTACTATTGGTAAGAAGAATAAAGAATTGAATTTGATATACCGATTGATGATGTGTTGGTTTTCAGAAAACATTGTGAATTGAAGAAAAAGAAGATTGTTAGCAATCATGAGAATAACATATTATATGCAATCATAACAAAATGATGACAGTTACGGCAAAATCTTTAGAAATAAGAAAAAGAAATCTCAGATATGAAAACTTATCGGAGAGTTAGAGGTTCCAAATTTTGAGAGTATATTCTGTAAAGGAAAGGACGTAAGAAAACTAACAATTGTAAATTGATAAATATTGTAAAGCGTCAGTGAATAACGGTTTTCCCCAAAACCTCCGAAATTCCCAGAGGTACAGTTTTAAACTCCATCACGGGAAATGTCACTATATTCTGTGATACCCTGTCTTAACCCTTTATTTGATTCTTTTTATTGTTATTTTAGTTGTTATTTTTAGATATTGTTTTATTTTGGTCTCCATTACAATGACATCAAATTACTTGTCTGTTATCGTCTACATAATATGCTGTATCCAGAACATAATTAACTTATGCAAAATATAAACAATGGAATGTACGATTTTTTCATTGGTTGTTTACGTCCCGTCGACAATTTTTCACTGATATTGAAACGTCATCAGTTGTAGGTGAAGTTCCATATAGACCTGTTTAGCGTTACGGCCGTAATAGTGAGGGTTCTTTAACGTGCCAACTCCTACCGCGACACTGGACATCCGTTTTTAAGGTCATATCCGAAAGACCCGTGACGGAGGGGCAATCACTACCTATTTTTACACCTAAGGATTGATGCGGCCATGGCGCAAGCGCGGCTCGAACTCGCGACCTCCTAGTTACGAAACGAACACTCTAACTCTGAGCAACCGCATTCAGAATTCGAGCTACCCGCGTTGTTATCAAAAGGAGGGAGTTTAAACTCTTATATGACGTATAATGACACTATACCCAATTAGCCCGACCTTCTACGAGAGTTAGTGTGGTGCAATATGACGGTCTTGTAATGATACTGCGCATGTGTCAGTTGTCAAACGATGTGATTGGTTGGAGAATTATCCATGGGAGTTATTGGAATTTACCTTTCCAACTCGGGTACGAACCGAAGTCGCCCTGGGGGTTATTTACCGAGCAAACACCTAGCAATGAACGGGAGTCCGAGTCCGGTGTTTTAAGTCTCATCCGGAAGACCCCATCGAGTCTTGAATTTACGACCTCCTGCACAGGAAGGGGATTTTCTAAACACTGGGTCACCACGAAAGGTGGATTTTGAATATTAGTTTGACACATACTGATAGGTCTTGAAAATGAATTTTGGTTACTTGAGGTAGGTTAGACACTGTATAATAGGTATAAAACCTCTGTCTTTTTGTGAAAGGGAGAAGAATGGTATTCCTGAAAGATGGAGTAACACTGGACTCAGATACGGATTTGTTCATATTTTGCTTTAGAATTTGCGGAAAACAGTCTACATTAGATTTAAGTAGGTGAGCGATCCAATAAAGCGGATTTTCATGGAGCTGCCTTAATGATGTCAAACAACTTGTCAGTGGAAACATGTTCAAACAGGTCCAATAGTACTCCATCAGAGTTGATGTTAACACAGAGTGAATCATTATTTCCATATTTATGTAGCAATATTCCATTATCACCTGCATATGGTGTTTATATATCTCAACTGATTCGATATGCAAGAGCTTGTTCTGCGTATAGTCAGTTTTTAAATCGAGGTAAGCTACTGACAAACAAGTTGATGGTACAGGGATTTCAACAGTCTCGATTGAAGTCAGCATTTCGCAAATTCTATGGTCGTTATAACGATCTACTTCGTCAGTACAACCTCGCATTTAGGTCAAATGCTGTCTGACGTGTTTCATACCGATTGTTAAGCCGTTCTTGGCACACTGATTTTGACTGCGGATAACTCCGTTTACCTGATCAGGATATAGGGCTCACGGCGGGTGTGACCGGTCAACAGGAGATGCTTACTCCTCCTAGGCACCTGATCCCACCTCTGGTGTGTCCAGGGGTCCGTGTTTGCCCAACTATCTATTTTGTATTGCTTATAGGAGTTATGAGATTGATCACTGTTCGTTATCTTCAACTTGCATTAACATCGTTTTATTTTCTGTCTTTGTCCATCTTGGTGCATTTCTGATTTTGTTCATTAAGTTACTGGATGCGCAGTTTGTACAAGGACTCCATTTTGCTGCTCTCCATCTTTGTCCATTTTGTTACATGATATATACATGTAGGAGCACCGTATCACGGCTCTATTTCTTTTCCCCATTTCTATGCATGGTCATTGTTTCACGTTTCTGTCTTTTGTCCAGTTTGTTTTATGGCCTGTTTAGTATTATACTGTGAAACGAAGAGCATCATTCTACTTTTTGTGAGATGTTTGCTTAATGATAAAAAGGGACGTCCATACTGTGTCAGGACATTGTTTATTTAATTCCTGTCTTTGGTTAATTTACTTTTACCTATGTCAAGACAGGATCATTATATATAATTACTCTCATCTATTACTAGCTATTCTTTCAGTCACACTAAAATAAAGGATTCATAGTACACAACTTTTGTACACTGAAATTTCTCCTTGTTTCTGGAAAAATCTTACTGGTGATGCAGGAATGTTTAGAAATACCTTTAAATTGACGACCTCTTCTGTAGATACGGTCCCATGATAGGAAAGTACCTGCAAAAACCAAGTTACGCAAATGGAAGCAATTATCAATAATGACCAGAGGCCAAATCATTCCCAGAACACAATTGACATTAGTTATCAGTTCATAAAATCTGAAGAAAGGATTGATTCCCGTACTTTATAGCAATAAGCCGCGATGGACCGCGAGATATAAGTCGACTTTGATGAATCGGATTACCTCTAGAGCTACCATTTGCTTGGCTGAAGCCACGGCTATTTCCTCGTACAGAAGACAATTATTGATTCCGAGTCCGCAAAAAATGGTAAAAGCCTGCAATGATTAAATGAAACATTAGGTCTGATAAATTTACTGACATTTTAAGACACTATAAGCATAACAAATCTTTTCAAATGACATAAATATATAAACGTGTGAATAATCCCGGTCATCGTTGATAGCAAGTGTGTTGTAGAGATTATTTCCTGCTTTCGTGTATCAACCAACCACTCTCTCTATACCCGACCCGTCACTTACCTCAAACAACTGGTCATCGTGGTCGTCAAAGGGATGACCGTCAAGAGGGTTCATAACCTGGGCCACACCTGTATGTAAAAGTAATATTATAAATGCACATGTACTGGTATCTAGGGTTGGAGACCCTGAGGATCCTACCTAAAATTTACTTCCGGGAAATTTCGCAGGACTCGCTATGGTTATGGGATCTTTATATGTTTTGCTTATTGTTTTCCGTAATCTGGTAATTACAGGTTGTAACTCTAGGTGTCTTGTTTTCTTAGATACGATTATACCCTTGTAATGAAATAGGTGTAGTTGATTGACCTGATGTACCATTGAACAAAGATCCACTGTTTTCATGGTTCTGAGAGGGTACATTGATCAAAGATCCACTGTTTTCATGGTTCTGAGAGAGTAAATTGAACAAAGATCCACTGTGTTCATGGTTCAATTAAATTCGATTAAGAATGTTACTCTTGTGTATTTCCGTCATTTCATAGACTTTCTAATTGTGGTTCTTTCTAATTTACAAATCTCTACAATACACATATCAATACAACTTCGATTAAATATTCTCTAATATTGTATACAATTGAAATATATATCCATATAAACCATTCACTTCTTATCAAAAAGAGGAGCACTCAGAAGAATTTTATGAGATTTGTTTATGTCAACTTCGCGATTCCCCCATCGATAAAAAAAAATCCCCTTAAAGTTAATACATAATTTAAACTATAAAACCATTTATGATGTTTCAATTATTTTGTGTGATCAGTACTACACACACGCTTGCTACTTAAGATAGTTCCGTCCTCATGTGACTTATCAATATTAATGAAAAAGTGGGAAAACTATTAATTTCCACTCAGTATATTTTGATTTAAGGAATAAACAAAGAAAATGTGTTTGTTGCCACCTTTTTAAAGATGTCAGACATACAAAAACAGAAATATAGGTCAACATCAGAAAATCACACATTTTCGTAAAACAGAATAATAAAAATGGATAAAAACATGATACAATAACAAATTATTAAAGTCAATAGTTTACAAAAACTGCTAATACAAATATATATATAAATTAATTGTAAATATTAGGGAAATAATTGTATAATAGACATACAGTAGAGGAAATACTAGCATAGGAGTTATTGCCCTTGAGAACATTTTTTTTATGATAGATGATTTATTATCTTAGGAAAATATAAACTTTTTCACTATCAATAGTACACCAGATTTATTATTTTATTTAGTGAATAAAATTCATCTGAAAGATATATTTCTATCTTGCTCAAAGTTTAATTTAATAAAGATTTTTGCAAAAACCTATGACATCACACGAGGATCGATCAACCTTAAGTTGCACGATAGATCAACCTTAAGTTGCACGATAGCTAGTCACAGCGAATGGAATTCCACAAACTGGGAGATTTCCGTGTCTGCAGTGGAGTGCTACAGATTAACGCAGACCTTGACTTCTGAAACAGCATCTTAACGAAATTAGTCCGAGAGAATGTTTTAGCTTTTACCAGCATCTATGTGATCTACTGCAGTAATTATTTCTTTTGTGAGTGGTTCCAAGTGAACGATTAGTTTCATTCAGTGACCACCATATCGGGTATTTAATCTACACAAAGGAACCCACCACACATATCCTGTTGGTAGTGCCATACGAATATAGAGACATAGTCCTTCTACTAAAGGTCAAAATATTGAAGATAATTCGAAATAAAAATCATGAAGTTGAAAATGTAATAAATGTTAATGCATTTACATAGGTATTACAAGGTATACATATATATTTATTGAAGGGACCCGGTCATTGCAATGTTAGTAACAGGTGCTGGTAACGTCACAATCAGTTGCAAATATTCAGTTTTAACATCTATAAGCGAATTCATAATATATATATAGATCTATATATATATATATATATATATATATATATATATATATATATATATATATATATATATAATCTTTCATTTTGCACAAAAATATTACAAATGATTTAAAGTCCATCCAATCAATGAAATGCTTAAATTGACATTTCTGAATGGACGCCTGCAAAATGACTCTTCAATTTGTCAGATTACCCAATAACCTTCCTCCTGTATAAACATTCGTAATAAAAAAAATATTTGAGGTCATAATTTCGAACAGGTCACAAAGTACCATTGTGATAATTAATTCTTGGCCATGAATTCGTTCTTTCTATTTTTTTTTAATCAAAAAAGGTCACCAAATTATCAGTAGAGTTCCCAGTCGTCTGTATATCCGGGTACTCGTGGGAATGTCCCTATAATAACATCTGATGACGTCATTAAACTAATTTCTATCACATTCACAGGTTATTCCTAGAAAACCCTACTGTATCATTCCAAAGTATAAAGTACATGCACTTTTGTGATCCTGATGTACCGAGCAAATCTATAGCTGATCCGATAAACATGTACCTAGGAGAGAACATCGACGAGACGTGGTGTCAAATGATATTCATGGAAAAATGGTAAACATTTAATTATTTCTTTGCCCATTAACCCAAGCCGTTGTCTCTGATAAGCTGACATTTTATTGATGCGTGATGAAATTGGTTGTTATTATTATTATTATTTTTTTTTTTTTTTTTTTGGTTAACGTTATAAAATGCGTTGATTTTTTTTCCCATTTGTCCAAGGGATTCCTTATCAGATCTTCCCACAAATCAGTATTGATTTTCCTTAAATAAGTGAATATCATGGAGATAAACTTCTATATTTTGCGTAACCTTCTACTTGAATTGCATACACAATCATGCCACCGTCTTTTGAAAGGTGTGACGGTGAAGGTGTGTTTACCGTCGCACGCCTCCGCGGCTCTCTGGTCATACATACCTATTGTCTGATTGTCTCTGTTTCGAATCGGCTTACACAGGATAGAACGTGTGTGGAATCCGGAACTGCCGTCACACTACAACACAGAGGCATATTAATGCGAGACCATTTCTACCAGCATGTAAATAGTCTCAAGTCTAGATTTGTTGGCCTTTCGTAGTTATGGAATTGTAGGCGAGATTTCCTGTTAATAATGGAGAGGGGAAATGTCATTTGGTTCTGATTTAAATGATTTATTACATTTCATTCATTTCGTATTTACTCCAGATTGTGAAAAACCCAATCATATATGCAGAGTGTCTAATTTGCCGCCCTCAAATGTTGTGATGTGTTTAGAACTTTCTAATACGGCTGTGTGATATGTAATTATGTATGGCTTTCACCGTCCCAGGGATATGATGAATTACATGTAATGTAGGATTTCCTTTAATCTTTTTAAATTATTATTTCTTATTTCTTGTTTCAAAACTCTATATTGTAAATCCGTCAAGGATATGTTCTAAAGCAAAAGAATTGGTTCTTTTTACCGCAAATAAATGTAATATTTCCTTTAAAAAATCAACAACAAAAAATATCGTAGGAACCATTGTATGCCTGTACTTGCATGCACCTGAATGTTTAAAAAAAAGTATAGGATTTCAGATTCCAGTCACCAGAATGAATGACTTTTTGAAGAACAAAAGTTTACAAACACTTTCCTAGACAAAAAAGAGCAAGTTTAATACTTCTTAAACTTTCTTACATCCAATGCTCCAAAGCGTACTCTTTCATTCAAGAACCCTTCATTTATTCACAACTCTCTCTCTCTCTCTCTCTCTCTCTCTCTCTCTCTCTCTGTAAATATGAATTCGAAGAAAACAACATTACGCTGGGATCAAATCTGGAGTCCTGATGAGCATCGGCTATGTTGATTGTCTCCCCTGTCATCAACACTAACTCTGCTATTTTATTCCCCACTTGGTAATCCGATAAATTATCAGAGCTGAAAATTTACAAGAATGATTAATTCAATCAACTGCTAATTTCACATTTTCCCCACTTTATGCAAATTATTATCAATTCTATTATGATATATTTATGAGGATAGCACTAGCGTTTCTAACGTTGTTACAAGCTGAACGAAAGTAAACTAATATCAAATTCAATACCATCTATCAACACGGATACAACTGAAATATTTTGATTTGTAATTTTGATAAGTGACATTAACGAAAATATCATAAATATTCTTTTTTAAGTAATCATACTGATAAATTATTATATAATCAGGAATGTTGCTGCCCTCTGATTGGTCGAAACAATCTTTTCTGGTGTGTACATGTACATGTAACTCGGAGCGAGTTCTCAATATTAACTTTGAAAGGTTTATTCGGTATTTCTCTCTTCATCCACTATAAAGAAGGTGTTGCACGTCTCGTGTTAATTTCCCTAAAGGTGTTGCATGAAAGATCGAAAAAAATAACTTATTCAAATATATGATAAAACCAATTGGAACGCATGTCTTGATTCAATAATTTTTGAAAATAAGTTTAAAAGACGTGTATTGACAAAATTAGCCAAAATATTTCGAGTTTAAATCAAGCAATCCCCGAATTTCAGAAAAACTGCCTCCGTGAAACAAAATAAATTTAGCCTGAACATGTTCTCCAACCTGGACACTGTTTAGTTTGTGAATAGGACTCTCAACAAACACGCCGAATACAGCATGCAGTACCTGTGTTTTAATAGTCAAGGCTGCTAACGAGAACTTGTATGTTTTTCTGAATGAAAGTTGTAGACAAAGGCATGGTGCCTTTTACGAAAAACCGTTGTGAACTTGGCAAAGCTTTGAAAGAAAAACTTTTAGGGCCAAACAAGGTAAATAAGCGTTAAACAGTTTGAGTTTATATGTATTCTGGTAGCAAATTACTATGTTGAATCAATTTTTACAGGTGCATGTACTTCGAATAATGTTGAACTTTATTAATGTGTATTAAACTTCCCATATATTGTTTTGTGACCAGAGTCATGTACAGTTGCCAATTGTTGGTTGTAGAATATGATACATACGAGTATAAGGGCTTTGGGACTGTAGTAGTATAGAATATTAAATATTTGATACACTCGTAACATGTAACCGTATACATTGTATCTGAAACTCAGAAAAGAGAAGACAATTTAAATTTCACAATTTCAAAAATTATCTTTAGACTACATGTAAAATGTATTGACACATAAAATGTATTAGGCTTGTCCCTAGTACTGGGGAATCCTTCAGATATTTAAATGGCAAATACGCAATGAGTATAAATATGAATGAAGGTCAGTTCTATATCACGATTGCTGGCATGGAGCTCCGATTAGGGAAAATTCCCGCTTCGGTGCAACACCCTCTTTGCCGACATTTTCACCGACCAATCAAATTGCGTGTTTTAATGAGGTGTACCCTTGAATCAAGTGGCTTTACCAAAGAGTACTACCATGATCAACTACAATGTAATTTTTTCAGAATACATTTCAGTACCGTTTCAGCGTCTAAGATTTCACTGTTGAAATATTGTCATATGTTATAATGCACATGCTTTTTATTGTTGAAGGAATAAACTATATAATGTGAAAACTTTTGGAAAATTTCTCATCATTTGATAACGCATTTATTGACTTTTGATTCGATCTGCTACTGACTGTACGGACTTGGTGAGTTATTGGTAGACCTCAGCCTACGGCCAACCAATACCCGTAGTCACAAGAAGACCTCATCAAAAGTCAAATAACTGCATGGTATAAAACACCTTAGCAACGAAGCAACATCATATCTTATTCATTAAAATTTTCAGTCTTTAATAACCAAAAGTCCCTTTAGTGCACATGATAAAATATTCAAATGAATTTGTGAATGCCGCTGTTTCCATTATTTTGTTTGAACTAACACACTTCCATTGGGACTGCTTATCTAAAAAGTTGGCAATTGTAATCTTGCTGAGACTGTTTTACACTAGGTGATAACGTCAGAGTAAATCCCTAGCAGGATAAACGTCATTTCAGTTTATGAGCTTGACATTTATTGCGATTATGCCGAATAAGGCAGTAAAAGAAGAAATATGACATTTTAGTTTTTATAAATTATTCTCTTCAGGCAATGGCACCAGTAGAAGAGGGAATTGATATTAATGCTGAAAGTACATATAACGGCGCTGCCACTTTGACCAATTCTACGATTTCCATATCACACGTGGCTTCCCGTTTCCGTGTTCTGGTTATACAATTGAATAAATAAATCAATTTTGTTTTTAAGATGAGGCAAAAGGAGATTCTGAGAAGTTTCTTTCACGCAGACGTTTTTGGTTTTCTCTGGTTACTAGATATTGAATAATTCCAAAACTAAAGATTGAAACTGTAAGCAATTGTGTAACAAGAAAAATGCACAATTTATCAAATCATTATCTTGTTGTTTTTTTTTAAAATAGCCATCCCTATAAGCTCTAAATCCGTGCAGGTTTTTTTTCTTCAAATTTACCTTGTGAATATGAAAGTAGGATCGCTTCGTAAATATGAAGAATTGCGCAGATCAGGAGATGTTGGTGTAAGAAGACGTCGTCTGCGTAACAGGAAGTGGAAATGACGATAAAGACAGAATTTATACCAAAGAAAAGAAATTGAAAAGCAGCCATTACAAAAGATTGTAAACTCTCCCAAAATTTCAGTCAAAGGTATTACATTTAGCGTATACTGTAATATTATTTGTAGTTTGATGTGGTGTAAAAGAACGTGTTTCTATCAGAAGAAACATTAGATACACATACCTCCTCCTAAAAATAACCAGACACATATATGAATATTTGATTAGAATTGTATTAATATGGTGTATGTTTCCGATGAAAAATATCCAAAATGTTTTAAAAATAAAATTCTGTCTAATTTTCAGTCAATTTTGCATGCATTTGTCTGTGGCATTGCTAAAATTAACAAAAAATATTGACCACATACAAACTATTCCGAAAATGTGAAACTCAGACAGATATATGTTATAGTTAATATCTAATTTACCGCTAAATGTAATACGTTGGTGATACATGATTAAATGCAATACATTATAGAGTGCAATGCTATTCAGCTGTAGATAATACATAAAGCAAGCAAACACATGCTATTAAACTTTACTACGTTCAGAGTATGAAAGGCTAACATGACAGATTATATGATTCTTTAGCTACTGCAGCATTTGAAGTTTGATGCTCTCTGATTGGTTTAAACGATCTTTTCTGGTGTGTACCTCAGAGTGGGTTCATCTAAAAAAAAATACATTTCTAATGTGTTTGCCTTTGATGTCTTTACAAATTGTAAGGACAGGCATTTTCTCATGAACGCGAAGAATTTGTAAGCAATGTGCATATGAATTTTGATAAATATAGTACACTGTACGTCTATTTTAACGGCTGGGTATTCCCACTGAAATGAAAGTAGAATTTAAATATAAGATATGAATTTCATTTTACATGGGGGCATGAACTTTCACGCTTCACGCCAGCATACCCCATGAGGCGTGGTATCCAAAAATGAACTTAATTCAACTTTGGATGTTTATTCGGGATTTCCTTATTAACCAACCATAAATTTGCTGACGTTTTAATCAACCAATCAAATTATTTTAAAGCATATATCGGAAGTTTAATTCAATGCTGCAAATGGTTTTACCAAACATTACCACATGTGGTCGAACCACAATCAACTACAGTGTAAAAGAGAGGGAGAGAGAGAATTTTTAATTACTTTACAGTTTCTATATAGGTTTTAACTGTTGAAAACTTAATTTACTTTCTAGTTATGTATTGTACTTTGAACTATGCTTAATATTATATATATTAATATATCGGTGTTAAAATCCTTGATATTGAGAGCCGTAAATGCGTGATAATTAGTATTTTCACTTAGACTTTATACCTGCTCATAGATAAATTGTATTTTTAGAAAGCAATAAGAAAAGAAATCGGTGGGCAGATTCTTCCTCAACTGTATATGTAAAACTTATACGGTACCAAGTTTGATGCACCAGATGCGCATTTCGACAAATAATGTCTCTTCAGTGATGCTCAACCGAAATGTTTGAAATCCGAAATAACTATGAAGTTTTAGATCTAAATATAGCCAAAAACAGCGTGCCAAACAAGTGGAGCCAAATTCGTCCAAGGATAAGAGCTATGCATGAGGGAGATAATCCTTAATTTTGAAATGAATTTCTAAATTTTATAACAGCAATTAAATATACATCCGTATTTTCAAGCTAGTAACGAAGTACTTAGCTACTGGGCTGTAGAGACCCTCGGGGACTAACAGTCCACCAGCAGAGGCCTCGACCCAGGGGTCATAATGTAAAACTTATACGGTACCAATTTTGATGCACCAGTATGTACAATACATTTGCAGTATTTTGGCGTGTAATTTCTAAAGTAATGCGTGAGATATTTCATCCATACCGTTAAATTAATCTTCTGTTTTGTACTTTACAAATTCATTAGAATTTCCCTATTTGAAAAGTTAGGGTCGCGCTACCATAAAAACGATTATGTTGCAGTGTAAACATGAGGCTTTAGAATAAATGTACATGTAGTTTATGAAAAAGGCGAAGATAACGAGAAGTGATATCAATCTCATAATTCCCATAAAGAATATGAAATTAAGAGCAGGGCAAATATAAATTCCTGGAAACACCAGAGATGGGATCAGGTGCTTAGGAGGTGTATTCATCCCCTGTTAAACGGTCACACCCGCCTTGAATCCTATATCTCATCAGATAAACATAGTAATCCATAATCAAAATCAGTACGTAAAGAACAGCCTAACAATTGGTATGAAACTATACCATATCTTTTTTCTCCTTTTGCGATCTGTTATCAAAAGTCTACATCAAAGCATTTAATGAAACCAAACTGAGATGAACAGCAAAATGCAGAAATAAGTCTCAGCTGTTGATTTTCCCTCAAAATTGAATCATTTTACAGGTAAACTTAAAGAAGAATGAAAGTAAATCTTGGTATAGCGCTGTAGACGAAAGCTGTTCAATGGAGAAATTAATATCAAATTTCAAAGGCCTAGGGAGAAACCTATAATAATTAACGAAAATATTCTCCATACTTCCAAATGATGATGGCATGCTGGGAAATCAGGGATGCATCCAATCAACCTGTGCGTTACTACAGAAAAGCATTATAAATTCTACATTTAAAAACTGCATACAAAGCGATTTTTGTATTGTATATACGATGCGATAAGCCTGCACACAAACGATGGACGATGAAATTATGCTGTACCTCTGGTAAGTCTGGCCATTTTTCAATGGGTAAGCCAGGTCAAAAACCTTCTTGAATGATGTCTGAAATGAAATAAGTAAAATCAATGTTAGATCTTTAATCTACTTAGATCAAAGACGATTTCCAATTATATATGTAACCGGAACTGCGAATCATGATTTGATATTTCATTATCACATGACATACAATGTACATTGCTCCCAGATAATCCTTGCCACTCTTTAGATGGTCAGGGGCAAAATTCAGACGACAACATGACGTCCAGAACGTCTTTTTAATTGTATATCTTTCTATTATTATTATATGTTAAACATTGGTCTTCGACAATATAACAACACTTAAATGTATCAGGTTTGTTACTGACTGTCTACAAAAATGTGTTTGGTTGTTAAAGTGTTTCGCTTTCTATGAACTTTAACAGCCCGACTTTCTGTAGACAGTCATTTATAACAAACCTAATAAGTAATATTCTTTCAAAAACAAATGAACTGTTACATAATGTAATGCTATTCACCTGGTCACATTCTAGGATGTCATTCCGTAATTTTTTTTTTTTTTTTTTTTGAAAATAAAGGTGGTACCGTGAAGACGTGGATAAAAACGGACAACAGTACTTTTCAAATGATGTAATGAAAGGAATACCAACATATATGCATTATGTGGAATACGTATTTGATAGTCACCCAACAAAGCATCAAAGAATTTTACAGCGTATCTAGGAGAAACCCCGTCTCAAGACGCGGTCGACCCACATTCTTCTCCCTCCAAACGAAGCTAATTCAAAGATTTACTACAATCTTACTAGAAATCGATTTTCATGTCACACAAAGGTGATATTGTAAGCAACCCACGTATTATTTGCAATTTCAGTAGATATTAGAAAAAGGGGATCACATTTTTTGTATTCTCTACTTATGAAAACCTACTTTCAGGTGATAAAATGCACTCTTACCTCTGACGAACCGTCTCTAAGCAGGACTGAACAGCGCTCACATTTCAACAAGATCTGAGCTCGCTG
This sequence comes from Ostrea edulis, assembly GCF_947568905.1. Classification (NCBI taxonomy): domain Eukaryota; kingdom Metazoa; phylum Mollusca; class Bivalvia; order Ostreida; family Ostreidae; genus Ostrea; species Ostrea edulis. Next base: position 30,089,069 of record NC_079169.1, read on the forward strand.
CATAATCTTGAGTATTACGTTTTCTACTGATGTTTGCTCCTCAAACAAATCATGAACAACTTCTAGCAAAGCCTGAAATGAGGGGGTCAGTTTGTTTTATGAATTACATGTTGTAACAAGTAAATAGTTTTTGTCGCACTATGAAATTTCTTATTTCTGTGGGAGTTAAATATTTGTAGATAGTCGTTGAAAGGTCGTTTTTATTAGTATTTCATCACTTTTCCCTGTTCGAGGAGAATCTGAATTCTTACATCACAACTGTAACAAAAATTAGACCACACCAAAATGAATTAGTTATAATTCCAAATTATTTTGCCTCGGACTAGAATGACGCTAATACGAGATGTATATGCGTCATTTAGACAACTCTTGCACACAAATTAGTGATGGCTAAAGACAATTCATTTCTGATACAAAAACATATGCCTGATTTGAAGGTTATTTTTCACAATGTCGCAAGCGAATACGCTAGTACCAAAAACGTGAGTTTGATGGTTTGGTAGCGGAAAACAACACACAAAAATCACAGTACTGTTCATTTCCTCTACCATATCTGGATATTTACTCAGTGAAATTTTCTCAAGTCATTATAACAACCGACCGCTATGAAATGATATCATCATAGATAATCACATTTTATGCATCAATCTCCAGGCATGTACATGAAGCAACGGGTGGGGAAGGATGAGGGAGCTTCACCACCCACTTTTTCCCTCCTCCCCTTTTCTTGACACATGGCATACTTATCGCGCTATTATCACATACATGCAAAAGTTCGTTATTTTTGCACGCAAAGAGCAATTCATAAGCTGGTCACTTTGAATGGTGGTGAATGGTACTGGATATGCAAGGTTCAAACCCAGTACTGAAGATTATCCTCCCCCTTACGATTTTGGGATTTGAGCTGCCAACCAAGACTTTTGATAAAAATATAAAGGCAACTTTTTTCTCCATTTACCCCCACTCTTCCACTTTTAAAAACAACGCTAAATGCTGAGCTCATATCTGATAGTTACGTGTGCTTGTTTAATGAAAAGTTGCTAAAGTTAACGCAGAAAACGAGATCTCATTGGACATACTACAGTGTAAATATTTTAAAAACCTCGACGGAATCGGCGATGAAATTATTGTTCCGATATTCTGTACTGCATTTTTAAATTAGGTTTGTTGCTGACTGTTTACAGAAATGTGTCGAGTTATTAAGTCCTCGTCTCGCCTTCTATGGATTTTAACAACCCGCCTTTCTCTAATTTCTGTAGACAGTCAGTAACAAACCTAATAAATATTATTATACTTTCATGTAAAATACTCGAACCTGATAGGTCGAGAAGAATTTGAAAAAACATACTGTTACCCTCTGAGAACAGAAACCACGCGCCACAGGGTGATAATATCTAGCAACGGGTAACAGTACTTGACAACGGGTGATATTATAAAAAATTATCACATGCGTCAAATTTATGCGTAGCCGAGGTTGACAATGGTTTCTCGAGGGGTGAAAATTTCAATGTTATCCTCAACTACATGCAATATTTGTTTTATTATACTGAATGTTATGTAAACAGGAAAGCAGAAAAACTTACGTCTGTTGACATTTGATCAATCACTGTCATGCGATATTTTGTATATCAATGCGGGTATTCCCGTTTATTACAAACGCTCAAATGACGTCGTCTAACAATCTACGGCGAACCGTACGTGCATAAATTTGACGCATGTGATAATTTTTTATAATATCACCCGTTGTCAAGTACTGTTACCCGTTGCTAGATATTATCACCCTGGGGTGCGTGCTTTCTGTTTTCAGAGGGTAACAATATGTTTTTTCAAATGCTTCTCGACCAATCAGATTCGAGTATTTTACATGAAAGTATAATAATTAATAATAGTATCTTATTCATTGTTTTGCCAACAGTTCTCAATATTCATTATATAAATAGGCTAATCATTTTCAACTGAGGTGGGATTGTGATTAAATGAATCGTGCCTGGTATGAGGTCTTTTGCAACATCTAACTTTAATGTATATAATAAATACATACGGTACAATTGAAACACTTAATGTTTTTCATCCTCTAAAATTGTTGAAATTGTATGAATACATTGGAACAAACTTAACTTTAGATTATCTTACCTTATTTCTTTCGTATTCTTTACTGTATGCTTCAAATATCTGGGCATTGTATATTGCTATTCCACAAAAGGTTAGGTAAGTTCCCAAGAGCTAAAAGAAAAGTTATATCATATAAAAAATCATGACTCGTGTTCCCTGAAATAACATCTTCATAAGTCAAGGGTTATTGATTCGTTACCTCGCACTAACCCTTGACATCAGTCGCTATTTAAAAGTTGGGCTCGAGAAGAAGCACATGATTGGTTTGCAGCCTGAAGCTGCAAACCAATCAGACAACGGCTTTTATAATCGGTCGAAAACAAATTGTCCAAAATAATGGGAACAACTTCGTAAGATAGCGATTTACCACTGCCGGTTTTAGTCCCCATAACATAAAAACATATTTTCCTTCTCTGATATATGATATCGAAAGCTTTTGGTTTTCAGTCAAATGATCGATTTGATGCTTTTCACATATCTTTTCGTCAACGGACGCCATTTTTTACTTTCTGTTTATTCCCTTACCAAACTTTCATCTGAAAAAAGAAATCCCATTGGCTGATTAATTTTAGCGTATTGCGTCATCCTTCTTCTCGAGCCCAGGGAATCAATAACCCTTGACTTGTGAAGATGCTGAAATAAAGACAGCCTCGCTTTCCAAGGAGTCTTAAATACTTTGAAAAGTCATACATTACGTAGGTTGCGAGTTATTTCCCTTTAGAGAACTTTTGTACACAGTAAAGCGTGAAATAGTTTACATACGGGATAGGACAAATGTCCATCACTGCATAAGTAAATGTACACAGTAAATTTTCCATACGCAATCTCATCACTTCAGTTTGACACAAAACTAAGTAATCAGTATTCAGGGGTTAAATAAGAACATGAAATTCTGATTACGTTACGTTATTTCGTTATTCGTACATACCATATCTAGAACCGGCCGCGGTAGCTCTGTGGTAAAGTGTTCGCTTCGTAACTAGAAGGTCGTAAGTTAGCCCCGCTCGTGTCATGACCATATCAAACCCAAGATGTAAACATAGGTAGTGGTTGCTCCTTTGCCAAACGCTCGGTATGCTCGGCATTTTAGAAGTGAGAATCACGGATCTTACGGATACGATCTTTTAAAAAGAGGTTCTTGTCATGGCAGGAGTTGGCACGATAAAGAAACCCCATGGCCCCGAGTGCTAAGCATAGGTCTAAATTTGTGGTACTTCATCTACAGCTGGTGACATCTCAATTTGAGTAAAATTCTTACGACGGGACGTAAAACAACCAACCATATCTAGGGTATTACTTGCAAATATGGCAAATTGTTTTTAAAGATTTCATTTTAGTAAAATATTTTTGATAATAGCGAGAGCAGCGAACGGCCCTAAGCGAGTTCAAATGGTAACACGTGTATAAAAGAGAATTGGTTAAGCATCCAAAGTTTGATCTACATTGTTTACCTAATTTTCTTTCGTTCGAGTCACGTGACTTATACAAGACGTCGCCGTAACACACTTTCACAACTCGAACCATGATTTTTCCATTGACTAACGTTCAAAAACGAGGCATTTATGTTTTCAAACACACATTTAATATTACGGAATTACACACTGTTAAATAGATTTAAACATTCTGATGACTTAAAGCTGCTACAGACTGAGGTATTAGAACGCAGATTTCTATTGCCAGAGGAAAACATAAGCAATATGAAACCCCCCGAATGGCCCCGATATGTTGTACCATGCAATTCTTTCATAATTCAATAAAGGTATTGACTATATGTGTAGCAGTGATGTCGGTACTTTTTTTCGAACATTGCATTAGGCAAAAAATGTAAATATATATATATATATATATATATATATATATATATATATATATATATATATATATGATGTCAATCAGAGCTCACTCGTCCTTTTCAATAACCAGATAGAAAACTCGAACGTGGATCGCGCGCAAATATTACATCAAATCGAGGCAATTATTCGCCAGGCGTGTGCATATGGATGAAGTTAAAAGACTAGAACTGAATCCTATATATAATGTGTTATTTTCACAACAGATTCATTTTGGTATCACTCTAATACATAAACATATAAGTGGAAATCTGATAGTGGTAGAATATATTAGCTATGTATGATATCATATCTGCATTGTTTAGCCCTGAATCTCGTGTTTCATACCGTAACGTACAATGTTCTGTATGTCTGTGACATCATATAAGTACATTTGTGTGTAAGGTGAAGATAACGAACAGTCATCAATCTCATAACTCCTATAAGCAATACAAATATATAGTTGGGCAAACACCAGAGGTGGGATCAGGTGCCTAGGAGGAGTAAGCATCCCCTGTTGACCAGTCACACCCGCCGTGAGCCCTATATCCTGATCAGGTAAACGGAGTTATCCGCAGTTAAAATCAGTGTGCCAAGAACGGCTTAACAATCGGTATGAAATACGTCATACAGCATTTGACCCAATGGTTGTATTGACGAAGTAGATCGTTATAACGACCATAGAATTTGCGAAATGCTGACTTCAATCGAGACTGTTGAAACCCCTGTACCATCAACTTGTTTTTCAATAGCTTACCTTAAAAACTGACTATACGCAGAACAAACTCTTGCATATAGAATCAGTTGAGATTTAGCTCTAAAACTTCATAGTTATTTCGTATTTCAAACATTTCGGTTGAGCATCACTGAAGAGACATTATTTGTCGAAATGCGCATCTGGTGCATCAAAATTGGTACCGTATAAGTTTTACATATATAAACACCATATGCAGGTGGTAATGGAATATTGCTACATAAATGTGGTAAGTTGACGATGGAGAAGCTGAAATCATCCCGTTTGTCATACAGTTGAGTTGTCAGTTTGCCGTTAATGTCTACTTTCAATAAAATATCTAAGTATGAAGCAGAAGTGGACGACTCTGTGGTGTCCTTTATTTCGAGCTCACAGGGATATATCAATTCGACATATGAATGAAAGTTATTATTGTTAATAGACAAAACGTCATCGATATATCGAAATGTCGAATTGAAGGCCACAGTGAGAGATTTTTTTCTTCTCACGTAGAAGGTTTTGAATAATTTCTGCTTCATATGAATATAGAAACAGGTCAGCTAACAAAGGAGCACAATTTGTGCCCATGGGAATTCCAACAGACTGTTGGAAGACCTGATCACCAAAGACCACGAATATATTGTCAATGAGGAACTCTAGCATATTTTTTATTTCAATTTCAGAGTACTTGTGCGTGGAATCCGAGTGGTGTTTAACAAAGTAAGTTTTTTAATGACTGATCACTAGATATGATTATTTCCGTTTTCCATTTTTGTTGAAGAAGCAACTATCTATAATAGCGAGCGCAGCGAGCCAGCGCGGATCGCTGGCTCGTACTGCGAGCTCTAATGACTAGAGCGCGGGAAATAATCCGAGCTAAATCTCAACCTCTAACAAGAATTTTTTTTTGACGCCAATCCCAGAAGTCCCTCGTACAAAATGGCGGATGCTTCGATTCGTAAAATAATAATAAAATAAATCTTTGAAGTATTACAAACCTTTCTTATTTGAAAGGAAAGGATGACAATCATATTCTTCCCCCTTTCTTTTTAAAATATTGTCTAAAGAAATGTAAACAGTCACGTCACAACTACCAGGCTACGTCACAACACGCTCGTTGCATTTCCCGCTAAACTGGTTCCTACATTGGCGAGAAGAGCAAGACAGTAATCCTACGTATTGACAGTGAACCAGATCAGTTTTCCTTGTTTTCAATATAGATTTTTTGAAAATGTATTCAGATATGCTGCGCTCGCCCCAACGGTCACATCGTAATCATATTAGTGAGCGAAGCTCGCGTCGCGACGAGCTCGCTCCAATGATTACGCAATTGAGTCACGTGGTTTGGTCTTCATCAGCTGAAAAATGATGGGGACTACCCACAATGCCTCCGGAAAAATGTCGCCGTCACTGCGGTATACTTCATTGACAATCCCGTAATTAAAATAATTAGATTGTTTAGAAAGTACAATTAACGTTTTTAAATTCCAGACAAGCTTTCTCATAGCTTCAAACGTTTTGTTTTTGCTTGGTTTGAGAGAAGAAAAAACATTGCAGCTAATATGACGTCACAATTTGTAACTGTTTACACCAAGCGCGTTATATTTCCCGCGTTAAATAAAGAGGCGGATAAAAGTCGTGTTGCAAGATGTTAATGGGCTTCGCTCGTCTCAACGGTCACACCGTACAACATATTATCAATAAGTCTAGTCTTTGATTTATCGTGAGGAATGGTCGTGTATAGTGTTGAAAAGTCATAGGTTTTAATGTTATTGATTTGGGAAAAATTCTGCGATTTCAAGTTTACTAAAAGTTCTTTAGAATGCTTTAGAATCCACATTTGATTAACACCACTTCTGGCATATGTAGTCGAACAGTAAGTTTGAAGTTTCTCCTTCACAGCTGTTAATATTTTCGTGAGGAGCAAATATAGGGGCTTGGTAGAGCACTTACTGGATCCAGCAATGTATCTTTGTTTGTAAGGATTTTTGTGTAGTTTAGGAATCCAGTATAGGTACGATAACTCATATTCATTCGATCCATTGACTGGGATATTAAATGTGTCTAAAACTGAAGCATGGTTTTGAAGAATACAGATGGCGTCGATCTACATGCGAGGTTTATTTTCAGTTACAAAAATAACCGAGTAATTACAATTGATATGACGTCAATTAAAAAAAATTCCATTCGGATATACTCCAGTGAGAATCCTGGTTAGAAAATGTCCTCAGTATCTCTTGCTTGTCGTAAGAGGCGACTAAATGGGACGGTCCTTTGGATGAGACCGTAAAAACTGAAGTCCCGTGTCACAGCAGGTATAACTACAATAAAAATCCCTCCCTTATCAAAGGCCACAAGCGCCGAGCTCAGGCCTAAATTTTGCAGCCCTTCACCGGCAATAGTGACGTCGCCATATGAGTGAAAAATTCTCGAGAAGGGCGTTAAACAGTATAAAACCTTAACCTAAATCATATGAGTGAAATCAAATTATCTAGAGGGACGTTAAACAATAAGCAACTAACCAAATCCATTCGTATATAAGTGGATTATTTTCACCCAACGTATTTGTTTCGAAAAACCGAAACTATTCAATTGTTCGTGCTGAAGAAAGACATCATTACACTAACAACTAGATTTATATTACTGAATTTTATACAGTTCACAATCAGTTATATTGAATTAACGTCCCTTTCGATATTATTTGATACCTCGTTGTTGCAAACTCTGGCGGAAGTTTACTCGTTGTTGATAACAGCATATAGCTAAATATGATGTCACAATGTACCGTTTACACCAACTGCGTTATATTTCTCGCGTTAAATGAATAGGCAAGATGTTTTAACAGCTGTCCGTACACGTTCGGATAACTTCGGAATTTTCTGATTTTAAGTGCCTATTATGGGTAAATCTATACATAAAAGTATACAATGACTGCGCTCGCCCAACGGTAGCACTGTAAACATAGTATTTTGTATTTCCCACATTTATATCTTTAAACAGCAGCCTTATTTTTATTGTTTTATCGTTTTACTCACTGACTGTAATCTGTAGGTGCATGCTGTCCCACTTAGGCATTCATAGTACTGTCAACTTGGAAATTTACGAGTGGGGTCATTTACACTGAATACATGATTGTTAGATTTTTGTGTAAATTACCATACGCGTAGTATTTCCTTAGTTATGCAGTTTACTATTTGATGATACTGACATCGTGTAATCAAACCCTACATGTATGGTTTGCAAAGGAAATACGCGTAAATTAACAACATGAGGACATATCCATGTTTACAGTAGCACTAAATGCACCTTCTACACAGAAGAACTATTGAAACTTGCGTATTTCAATGACTTCTTTGATAGTAAAGAAAATAGCAATAAGTATTTTATATCCATTCCGTGAAGATGAAAAGATCAACTTTAATATTTGTTTCTTTAACAAATTATTCACTTATTTTATACTGTAGGGATTTATTGTTGAAGTAAAGTGACAGCACTAATCACGAGATTGGCTTCTCTAAATCTAATTGTATCCTTACAATTCAGCCGTCGGATTCGCTGTGTCAGAACCAGTCTCTTCCCCTGGCGTTCCCTTTAAGTCGTCTTCTCCTTCCGAGCACGAGATCCTAACAACATGCCAATTATCAGCTTTCTCGTCCGCTCGATAACTTCTTCTACAGAAGCTATGTCGGATTATTCTATACTCCATCACCTATGCAATTACGATCGAGTAGTGACAAATTGAATGCAGCAGAGTCTGGCGTGTTACTGATGCCCATTGAGAGAACACTAACTATGATTAAAATTAACCATCGTAAATTGATATTTCAATTTTAAATTGTGCACAATTGAAACGTATGAGATTTAAAAACTTTATTTATTTTAAGTTTTATCAATTTTGGTTTTTTCTTCCTTTTCTCTATTCTTTTTTAAAGCTATTTTTCTTATTTTGTTTCTGTGTTTTATTTGTTTTTCTTTTCTTTCTGGTTTTTTTTCCCTTTAATTTTCTTATCGAGATACGTTAACCCATTGAATGAAAGTTCATATGTGTGGGGACTATTAGACTACATGTGTATGTGTGTAGTTTCCTCATTCACATACAAATCATTAGTAAGAGACGACCGTCTTTCTCCTATCAAAAGATCAGTATCGATTTCCATAATTATTTCTTACTATTCATCACACAAATGCCTCGTACACATAACATTTTATTTGTGCGATCTTGTAACTCAGCACGTGATTCACACCGGGTACTCTGTTTCATTGTAACCTCTTCATGGGCGTTTCTCCTATTCTGAATTTCGTCTCGAATCTTCAGCTGTGTTTCACAGCTCTGTCCTCCTCCCATGACTTTCTTTTCGTATAAAAATATATTTGTTACAGAAACTCTTGATTTGTTGTCTTGTCATTTCTTATAATAAGTTATTAATCCATTTATTTTTTATATTTTCTTACTTTCATTCATATCAGCTTTTATAAATACACAATCAATATTAACTGATTAATCATGTGATTTCGACGGATGATTTTAAAGTACCTCTAGAGTATTAAAAAAAAATTCTACTATGTTGCTGTCAAGAGAACACTTTACTGATTTATCCAAAAACGTGACTGATTTTACCACTTTATAATATCTCTATACATTCTTTGGACAGCATAGACCTCAAAGTTCCACACATACAAATACTTGCAACCTTCCTGTATATGACCTTTTACAGTAGTAGTTTGTCCTTATCTTTTCAGGATCTTGTAGGAGCTTTCTCATGTGTGCGTCATTGCAGAATTAGTGAGCGGTCAGAAATATAACTTTGATTAGATTGTAATTAATGTACCGGGCTTCTCTACTTTAAATACCACCTATTGCATGACAAAATAATTTTGATAGGATATATTTTTACGTTGATTTGAACGCCATTTAGGTCTTATTATATACACTGTACTCTATCCAACCAAGTATCGTGACGTCATAATAAGAAAGTAAGATGAATTCTTACAAGACCGACCTAAGCCCAACCAAAGTGAAAAATTAACTTCCACGATCAAGGGACAGATCTATTGAATATCACAGCTGAATATAAAGATTTTACTCGTTGTATTGCCCACTATTTCTAAGATATGATTAATGTCTCGGCAAGGCTCATTTCGGATTTACATTCATACATCCTTTCCCGGTGTATTTATCACCGCATGTTTAGATTCGCTTGAAAGAGAATATTCCCTAGGTAACATCTTCGAATTAGGTCGTCTAGAAATATCCTTACTGACCATGCAATTTGAAGATTTCTTGCTTTACATTCTTTTTAATTATAGATCTGTGAAAACCCCCAGCTCGTAAATTCAATATCAATGTCTTTAATCAATTACATATGTAGACAGAACTAAATAGTAGCTTGAGGATTTTAATGTTCAGCAAGAACATTTTGTTTTTATCAGTCACTTGACGACCTGGAAGCCCAGGAATTTACCCTAGAAAATGATGAGAGCTGATTAGACTTACGCTATTGTATTGTTATTTAAGAGGCATTTTAGAGCAAGCATCAGTAACGACCAACATTGAGGGTGTACTACTAATGCCTCAAGGTTAACTTTCTTGCGTTATCAAAAAATTTAACCATAATTACTTACCCCCCCTTGCTTCCGCTTTTATCTTAAAATGTTCTTTGTTTTGCTACTTCGTTCCCGCGTCCCTGCTTTGTTAATAACCCGCTGGTTCCCTTTTCAGTAAACCGTTTTAGTGAATTTTGTGACCGTTTCTGTGTCCCCTGTATTTTGTGACCGTTTCTGTGTCCCCTGTGATTTGTGACCGTTTCTGTGTACCCTGTGCTTTGTGAACCATTTCTGTATTCCCTGTATTTTGTTAACCGTTTCTGTGTCCCCTGTGTTTTGTGAACCGTTTTTGTGTCCCCTATGTTTTGTGAACCGTCTCTCTGTCCCTGTGTTTTGTGACCGTGTCTGTATCCCCTGTGTTTTGTGACCTGTTTCTGTGTCCCCTGTGTTTTGTGAACCGTTTCTGTGTCCCCTGTGTTTTGTGAACCGTTTCTGTGTCCCCTGTGTTTTGTGACCGTTTCTGTGTCCCCTGTGTTTTATGAACCGTTCTGTGTCCCCTGTGTTTTTTTTAACCGTTTCTGTGTCCCCTGTATTTTGTGACCGTTTCTGTGTCCCCTGTGATCTGTGAACCGTTTCTGTGTACCCTGTGCTTTGTGAACCATTTCTGTATCCCCTGTATTTTGTTAACCGTTTCTGTGTTCCCTGTGTTTTGTGAACCGTTTCTGTGTCCCCTGTGTTTTGTGAACCGTTTCTGTGTCCTTTGTGTTTTGTGAACCGTTTCTGTTTCCACTGTGTTTTATGACCGTTTCTGTGTCCCCTGTGATTTATGAACCGTTTCTGTGTCCCTGTGTTTTATGAACCGTTTCTGCGTTCAACGTGTTTTATGACCGTTTCTGTGTCCCCTGTGTTTTATGAACCGTTTCTGTGTCCCTGTGTTTTATGAACCGTTTCTGCGTTCAACGTGTTTTATGACCGTTTCTGTGTCCCCTGTGTTTTATGAACCGTTTCTGTTTCCACTGTGTTTTATTAACTGTTCCTGTATCCCCTGTGTTTTGTGACCGTTTCTGTGTCCCCTGTGTTTTATGAACCGTTTCTGTGTCCCCTGTGTTTTGTGAACCGTTTCTGTGTCCCTGTGTTTTATGAACCGTTTCTGTGTCTCTTGCGGTCTGTGAACCGTTTCTGTGTTTCCCCTGTGTTTTGTGAACCGTTTCTGTGTCCCCTGTGGTTTGTGAACCGTTTCTGTGTCCCCTGTGGTCTGTGAACCGTTTCTGTGTCCCCTGTGGTCTATGAACCGTATCTGTGTCCCCTATGGTCTGTGAACCGTTTCTGTGTTCCTGTGTTTTATGAACCGTTTCTGTATCCCCTGTGTTTTGTGAACCGTTTCTGTGTCCCTGTGTTTTATGAACCGTTTCTGTGTCTCTTGTGGTCTGTGAACCGTTTCTGTGTTTCCCCTGTGTTTTGTGAACCGTTTCTGTGTCCCCTGTGGTTTGTGAACCGTTTCTGTGTCCCCTGTGGTCTGTAAACCGTTTATGTGGTTTGTGAACCGTTTCTGTGTCCCCTGTGTTTTATGAACCGTTTCTGTGTCCCCTGTGGTCTGTGAACCGTTTTTGTGTCCCCTGTGGTCTGTGAACCGTTTCTGTGTCCCTGTGTTTTATGAACCGTTTCTGCGTTCAACATGTTTTATGACCGTTTCTGTGTCCCCTGTGTTTTATGAACCGTTTCTGTTTCCACTGTGTTTTATTAACTGTTTCTGTATCCCCTGTGTTTTGTGACCGTTTCTGTGTCCCCTGTGTTTTATGAACCGTTTCTGCGTTCAACATGTTTGATGACCGTTTCTGTGTCCCCTGTGTTTTATGAACCGTTTCTGTGTCCCCTGTGTTTTTATGAACCGTTTCTGTATCCCCTGTGTTTTAAGAACCGTTTCTGTGTCCCATGTGTTTTGTGAACCGTTTCTGTGTCTCCTGTGTTTTGTGAACCGTTTCTGTGTCTCCTGTGTTTTGTGAACCGTTTCTGTGTCTCCTGTGTTTTGTGAACCGTTTCTGTGTCTCCTGTGTTTTGTGAACCGTTTCTGTATCTCCTGTGTTTTGTGAACCGTTTCTGTGTCCCCTGTGTTTTGTGGACTGTTTCTGTGTCCCATGTGTTTTATGAACTGTTTCTGTGTCCCCTGTGGTTTGTGGCCGTTTCTGTGTTCCCTGTGGTCTGTGAACCGTTTCTGTGTCCCCTGTGATCAGTGAATTGTTTCTGTGTCCCTTGTGTTTTATGAACCGTTTCTGTGTCCCTTGTGTTTTGTGGACCGTTTCTGTGTCCCCTGTGGTCTGTGAACCGTTTTTGTGTCCCCTGTGGTCTGTGAACCGTTTCTGTGTCCCTGTGTTTTATGAACCGTTTCTGCGTTCAACATGTTTTATGACCGTTTCTGTGTCCCCTGTGTTTTATGAACCGTTTCTGTTTCCACTGTGTTTTATTAACTGTTTCTGTATCCCCTGTGTTTTGTGACCGTTTCTGTGTCCCCTGTGTTTTATGAACCGTTTCTGCGTTCAATATGTTTGATGACCGTTTCTGTGTCCCCTGTGTTTTATGAACCGTTTCTGTGTCCCCTGTGTTTTTATGAACCGTTTCTGTATCCCCTGTGTTTTAAGAACCGTTTCTGTGTCCCATGTGTTTTGTGAACCGTTTCTGTGTCTCCTGTGTTTTGTGAACCGTTTCTGTGTCTCCTGTGTTTTGTGAACCGTTTCTGTGTCTCCTGTGTTTTGTGAACCGTTTCTGTGTCTCCTGTGTTTTGTGAACCGTTTCTGTATCTCCTGTGTTTTGTGAACCGTTTCTGTGTCCCCTGTGTTTTGTGGACTGTTTCTGTGTCCCATGTGTTTTATGAACTGTTTCTGTGTCCCCTGTGGTTTGTGGCCGTTTCTGTGTTCCCTGTGGTCTGTGAACCGTTTCTGTGTCCCCTGTGATCAGTGAATTGTTTCTGTGTCCCTTGTGTTTTATGAACCGTTTCTGTGTCCCTTGTGTTTTGTGGACCGTTTCTGTGTCCCCTGTGGTCTGTGAACCGTTTCTGTGTCCCCTGTGGTCAGTGAATTGTTTCTGTGTCCCTTGTGTTTTATGAACCGTTTCTGTGTCCCCTGTGTTTTGTGGACCGTTTCTGTGTCCCCTGTGGTCTGTGAACCGTTTCTGTGTCCCCTGTGGTCTGTGAACCGTTTCTGTGTCCCCTGTGGTCTGTAAACCGTTTATGTGGTTTGTGAACCGTTTCTGTGTCCCCTGTGTTTTATGAACCGTTTCTGTGTCCCCTGTGGTCTGTGAACCGTTTTTGTGTCCCCTGTGGTCTGTGAACCGTTTCTGCGTTCAACATGTTTTATGACCGTTTCTGTGTCCCCTGTGTTTTATGAACCGTTTCTGTTTCCACTGTGTTTTATTAACTGTTTCTGTATCCCCTGTGTTTTGTGACCGTTTCTGTGTCCCCTGTGTTTTATGAACCGTTTCTGCGTTCAACATGTTTGATGACCGTTTCTGTGTCCCCTGTGTTTTATGAACCGTTTCTGTGTCCCCTGTGTTTTTATGAACCGTTTCTGTATCCCCTGTGTTTTAAGAACCGTTTCTGTGTCCCATGTGTTTTGTGAACCGTTTCTGTGTCTCCTGTGTTTTGTGAACCGTTTCTGTGTCTCCTGTGTTTTGTGAACCGTTTCTGTGTCTCCTGTGTTTTGTGAACCGTTTCTGTGTCTCCTGTGTTTTGTGAACCGTTTCTGTATCTCCTGTGTTTTGTGAACCGTTTCTGTGTCCCCTGTGTTTTGTGGACTGTTTCTGTGTCCCATGTGTTTTATGAACTGTTTCTGTGTCCCCTGTGGTTTGTGGCCGTTTCTGTGTTCCCTGTGGTCTGTGAACCGTTTCTGTGTCCCCTGTGATCAGTGAATTGTTTCTGTGTCCCTTGTGTTTTATGAACCGTTTCTGTGTCCCTTGTGTTTTGTGGACCGTTTCTGTGTCCCCTGTGGTCTGTGAACCGTTTCTGTGTCCCCTGTGGTCTGTGAACCGTTTCTGTGTCCCCTGTGGTTTGTGAACCGTTTCTGTGTCCCCTGTGGTCTGTGAACCGTTTCTGTGTCCCCTGTGATCAGTGAATTGTTTCTGTGTCCCTTGTGTTTTATAAACCGTTTCTGTGTCCCTTGTGTTTTGTGGACCGTTTCTGTGTCCCCTGTGGTCTGTGAACCGTTTCTGTGTCCCCTGTGTTTTGTGAACCGTTTCTGTGTCCCCTGTGGTCTGTGAACCGTTTCTGTGTCCCCTGTGGTCTGTGAACCGTTTCTGTGTTCCCTGTGTTTTATGAACTGTTTCTGTGTCCCCTGTGGTTTGTGGCCGTTTCTGTGTTCCCTGTGGTCTGTGAACCGTTTCTGTGTCCCCTGTGGTCAGTGAATTGTTTCTGTGTCCCTTGTGTTTTATGAACCGTTTCTGTGTCCCCTGTGTTTTGTGGACCGTTTCTGTGTCCCCTGTGGTCTGTGAACCGTTTCTGTGTCCCCTGTGGTCTGTGAACCGTTTCTGTGTCCCCTGTGTTCTGTGAACCGTTTCTGTGTCCCCTGTGTTTTGTGAACCGTTTCTGTGTCCCCTGTGGTCTGTAAACCGTTTCTGTGTCCCCTGTGGTCTGTGAACCGTTTCTGTGTTCCCTGTGTTTTGTGAACCATTTCTCTGTCCCCTGTGTTTTGTTGACCGTTTCTGTGTCCCCTGTGGTCTGTGAACCGTTTCTGTGTCCCCTGTGGTCTGTGAACCGTTTCTGTGTTGCCCCTGTGGTCTGTGAACCGTTTCTGTGTCCTCTATGGTCTCTGAACCGTTTCTGTGTCCCCTGTGTTTTGTGACCTGTTTCTGTGTCCCCTGTGTTTTGTGAACCGTTTCTCTGTCCCCTGTGTTTTGTGAACCGTTTCTGTGTCCCCTGTGGTCTATGAATCGTTTCTGTGCCCCCTGTGGTCTGTATTATTAACGTATTTACTTATAATTACCCTTAATGTTATAGCTGAACCTCTCCCAGAGTTTTTAATGATTTGTTGATTTGCTCTCATGTGACCGCATGATTTATAATAAAATCTATACTAGAATAGATTATAAAATCTACACTAGAATAGATTATATATTTTTGGTCAATTTTCATGTTAAACTGGATGTATATATGGTTTTCTTGTCTGTACCGGACCAATGTCTTCTCATTCCATTATAACTTGGAAATCTCCTTTGCGCTCTAACGCTCTCTATGATTCATCATCATCGATAATTAACTTTTCCAGAAAATATGCGCGTTTCTCGAAAAAGTGTCATCAGCAAGCAATGAACAGAAATTTTCACATCAAACCTCATATCAATCCGAGACCCCTGTATCACCCCCATGGTTTTGTTATGCTTATTACGTGCTTAAAACATACCAAAAAAAGATCATATAAAAAAAAAAAACAAAGAAGATTTCAATATTTTTTTTCAAAGAAATTGATTTGTGTGAAACATAAAAATTACAGCATTTGTGTAACACGAGACATGAATTAGAATTATAGGATTTACAGAAGAGTATGAAGTAAACTCTGCAATGCGCGAACTTCATGATTAAGGACCCGTGATGGCCAGGAAAGTATCGCAAATGCTAAAAGTTTGCATTTACTTCTGAGTTAATAATTTAAACTTAGAAAAACTGGTATTTTGATCTGTAATATAAGGTCTTCCTCTCGTGAAAAATTTCTACCTATTTCAAACTCAATGACCATAGACGATACAATCCTGTGGACGATCAGTAGTACTTTACGGGTTCCCTCCCTCTTGTTCAACTTTTAGATGGCAATTTATTATTAAAAATAGATACTTTGTGCCATAATGAGGGACAGCCATCCCATTTGTGGGGCAGAATAAACGTCTAAGGTGTATCGGCACCTTTCCTCCTTGAAATTTTCGTCTCTGCAGTGGTCAATTTACTTGGATATTATCAATTATCAATGACGTCTGTATAGTATTCTATAATTTTTGAAATCATCCAGTTTAATAAATGGTGAGCCAAATGAACACGTGTAAACTTACATTTATTGTGATAGACACAGAATCATTAGCATTTCATTCATCATCACGCGGCCACACTTATACTTGTTTATCGTCATTACTGAACCCGTCCCGCACCCCTTTGTATGAAGTTTATGCTGAACCCCAACCCTTTGTATGAAGTCTATGCTGAACCCCTCCCGCACCCCTCTGTATGAAGTCTATGCTGAACCTCTCCCGCACCCCTCTGTATGAAGTCTATGCTGAACCCCACCCCTCTGTTTGAAGTCTATGCTGAACCCCTCCCGCACCCCTCTGTATGAAGTCTATGTTGAACCCCTCCCGCACCCCTCTGAATGAAGTCTATGTTGAACCCCTCCCGCACCCCTCTGTACGAAGTCTATGCTGAACCCCTCCCGCACCCCTCTGTATGAAGTCTATGCTGAACCCCTCCCGCACCCCTCTGTATGAAGATCCCGCTTATAAGTCAAACTGGCCTGATTCCTTCTATACAAATTCTTTGCTATCCATAAAACTATTTGCCTTCAGTTAGGTCCACTCTTATGCTGTATCTTCTGATCAAAATCTCAATTTTCCAAGAAATGGACTTTTTCCTAGATGCTTTTAAATGCAAGTTTTATTTTACGCCCTGTCGAGAATTTTTTACTCATCTTGAGACGTCACCAGCTTTAGGTGTTTAGCGCTCAGGGCCGCAGCAGTGAGAATTCTTTAGCGTGCCAACACCTGCCGCGACACGGGACCTCCGTTTTTAAGGTCATATCCGAAAGACCCGTATTTCTCACTTCTAAATGCCGAGCGCTTGGCGAAGGACCAATGACTACCTATGTTAACGTCTTAGATTTGACGCGGCCATGGCACAAGCGGAACTCGAACGCACCACCTCCCAGTTACGAAGCGAACGCTCTACTACTGAGCTACCGCAACCGGTACAAGTACATGTGATTCGTTAAAAATCGATGAAGAGCATGTCTTTGTTGTTGCTGTTTTTGTTTGTTTCTGTATTGTTTTTGTTTGTTTGTTTGTTTTTTAATTTGACAACATTTTATTATCACACAACAACAACAATATGAAAGAATATACATGTACGTGCAATAATTGCAGTTGATTGTTCGGACATATCATTCGATATATACACGTATATTAAACATATTATCTGTCTCATAATTTTTTTTAACTATCATGCATATTATAGAATACCAGTTTTCGAGTTTTTTGTTGTTGTTTTTTTTTTCAAAGAAAAAGTTAAATGTTGATGGACATATACATTATATATCGATAGGCAAAACATATATAAAGAAGGCTGTCATTAGGGGGTAACGCCTCACGTATAATACAGTCCATTCAGAACCCCCATGGCAATACTACAGGAGGACAGGTCTCCTCCTTGTAGTTGAAAGAAAAACATTTATAAGCATATTAACAAATCATAAAACAGTTTCACATTTAATCTAATTTCTTATAAATTTCGTAGTAATTTAAAAGATTGTTTTTTACGTACACTTTAATCTCCATATCTGTTTCTGATCTCTGTACATATCTTAATTTCCTTTTTATCTTGTATATAAGGAATGCAATATTAGATAACAAAAGATTGAGAAGCTGTGTGTTTCGGTTTTCGACGAAAAAAAAAAAAAAAACCCACTAACAATATACTCAGTATTTCCACTGAATGTTTAAATGGCATATATTTCGCGTGACTTTCCATATTTGTTTAACATTTTTACAATCAAATATTAAGTGTTTTATATCTTCCGTCAATTTACAGTTATTGCATAAATTTGATACGTTTTCATTGCAGAAAATCACGGATTTATTATTGTTCAATAAATCATGTAGAAGTTTGGAATTTAATTCAGCAAGTTGTTTATCTTGCATTTTATCATATGAAGTCCACATAACGTTTCGTCAACGTTTTCTCAAAATAAAGTTTAATGATTTTTTTTTTTTTTAGAAATAAATAATCTTATATAACATCTTACAACTAAATTAATCTACAGATACTTTTCCATTGTTGCTCAATAAGAATTTGTCATTATTCGTTATAATGATAAACTTGTTTTTATTTGTGTCTAGCTTCTCTTCTACTTGTTTTAAAGTTCGTTTTTAAAAGTAGATTATACTCACAAATCCAGTTAGATTTATTTTGTATAACATTAGAGAAATATTCTATGTCATGAAAATTTTCCTCTTGGTCAAATAGACCCTTTACGTACAGAATCCTTCCTTTTGCCCAAGGAATGTAAAATAAAGAATGGTTTTTTTTGGAAATTTTCATTTCGCCAGATAGGTTGTGATAGAGCCTTGTCTGCTGATGCATATATTTTTTCTTTAAGTTTGCATTCATTAAACGCACACAAAATTTCACAGTAAAAAGTTGGTAGTTATTTAAAAAGCATTTTTAAGACCACAGATATTTGCATTGCTAGATTTTAAGAGATAAATCAAATCTATTGATTTTTACTTGTACATGGTCCGAAAAGGGTTTTTATTGTAGAATTATTTTTGGATAAGCGCTTAATCCACATAGCTTTTAACGATTTGAATTTACTTTCCACATCGACAATCCCGACTCCACCATCAACAATATTCCCAATTACGGTATTTCTTTTAATTCTATCGCGTTTCCCCCATAGAAAATTAAAAATAAATTTTTGAATAGTCTTCAAAGTTTCTTCATATGGGTAATTCAGAATCGTGCCACTATGATATAATTGAGTAAGTGCTAATGTATTTATGACAGAACATTTTCCAAAGAGAGTAAGTTTTCTGTTTTTCCACACGTTAATTTTTTTTTCCAATTTCTTATCATTCCCGTTTTTCTCATAGCATTTTTCAATATCATGACCTATATATATTCTAAGGCATCGGACTGGGTCATTTGTAATTTCGATATCGCATTAGTTTCATATCTATTTTAAGGGATCCTGGTAAAATCCCTTCTGTTTTCTTCATGTTTAATTGCATACCTGAAACTCGACTACAGATATTAGCGTTTTCCATAGAATTTACATCTAATAATGGCAGTGACGCATCATCTGCATGCTGTAGAAGTTTTATTTCGGTGCCCATATTGTCGTTTGTGAAACCTTTTATATTTTCAGCGGACTTAAATTTTAGTGACATTATTTCTACAACAAAAAGAAAAATCATTGCTGAAACTGGATACCCTTGTTTGATTCCCCTTTTTATTAAGCATTTTTTAGAGATCCAACCATTATTTTTTATTCGAAAGACTCGATTTTCATATAGAATGTTTTTCCATTTCAAAAACTGAGGACCAAAAATAATTAAAAAAAAAAAAAAAAAAGAAGTTCCAATCTATAGAGTCATAAGCTTTTTGAAAGTCTAAAAATAAAAGAATACCTTCTTCATTATTAGATTCGCAATATTCAAATATATCTAACAGAAGCCGTGCATTTGTGCCAAGTAAATCTACCTTTGATGTATGCCGTTTGATCTTTACTTATGAGTTTATCAATGATTTCCTGTAACCTTTTTACGAAGATAAAGGCGAGTATCTTATAATCGCAATTAGTCAAGCTAATACATGTAGGTCTATAATTATGTAGGTCAGTTCTTTGCCTTTTTTGTGGATCAATGATATTATTGAGAATCTCTGTGTAAAGGCATTTCGTTGTTTTCAAAAGTTTGTTTAAGCGAATTGTAGTAAAAATCTTTCATTTCATTCCAAAATATTTTGTGAAATTCAACAGGTAATCCATCTGAGCCAGGGAACTTGTTATTTTTCATTTGTTTAATAGCGTGTTCACCAGTTTTATTCAATATTTCATTGTTTCCTGTTTTTATTTCGTGCATTACGTTTGATGATAGTTTTTGTGTTGTTGTTGTTGTTTTTACATGAAGAGATATAAATGTTAAAAGTGGGAAAAAAGACAACTGAAAATGGAAATAGAAAATGATTTCCTTCAATTCGCAATTTTACTGGTTACTTCAAGAGATAAATAATCTGACATGTTTTCTGTTGATGTTTTAAGTATTATTTCACTACTGAAGCATATAGAAAAATTGTGCTCTTCCTTTCAAACTTTAACATTGTTCTTTTCAATCGGCGGGTGTGACCGGTGGACAGGAGGTGCTTACTCCTCCTAGGCACCCGATCCCACCTCTGGTATATCCAGGGGTCCGTGTTTGCACAATTCTCTATTTTGAATTGCTTGTAGGAGTTGTGAGATTGATCACTGTTCGTTATCTTCACATTTCATGCACCCATCATTCTTTGTAACAACATATAATATAATATATATATATATATATATATATATATATATATATATAATTATATAACTTAGTAACTAAGTATTCTGAAATAAATTTTCTTAGAAGAACCACGTCAGTTTGAATTAATCGATACCTACCTAAAATCTCATCTTTCACTGAACCTCTCTCGTGCCTCTTAATTTGTTGATGTTATGTTGGTTAGTGTCCTTTGTCTTTGCCTTATCTATCCCGTGTCTCAGCTTTGTTAAAGACCTATTGGTTTCTCACCTTTTCGTCGTCTTTGCTGAACCCCTCCCGTATCCCCGCTTTGTTAACGACTTGTTGATTGGTTCTCACCATTTCGTCGCCTTTGCTGAACCCCTCCCGTATCCCCGCTTTGTTAACGACTTGTTGATTGGTTCTCACCTTTTCGTCGTCTTTGCTGAACCCCTCCCGTATCCCCGCTTTGTTATCGACTTGTTGATTGGTTCTCACCTTTTCGTCGTCTTTGCTGAACCACTCCTGTGTCCCTGTTTTGTTAACAACTTGTTGATTGGTTCTCACCTTTTCGTCGTCTTTGCTGAACTCCTCCTGTGTCCCCGCTTTGTTAATGACCTGCGCCACTGCTACCACCTCGTCATCAGCATTTCGTATTGGCATACAAAGCAGGGCGTCGGTCCGGTACCCCGTAATTTTGTCCACATCATCATTGTATCGGGTATCCTGTAAAATGAAATAATAAAGAACCATAGCTGGAAATGTATGTGTCGGAGCGTATCTCTCTCTCTCTCTCTCTCTCTCTCTCTCTCTCAAAAGAGAAAGGGAATAATTAATAATAAACTGAACAATATCAAAAGGTCTTGACAGAGGGGGGGGGATAGGTTATTGAATTCACCGGCATGTGTTTAGTCTTAAACAGTATGTCAATTTTAACTAATTTCTGGAACAAACACGAAGTTTTAAATATTCATAATGTTTATCCAGTCTGACCGCACGCTAAATAACAATTAGTACGGAAAGTGTCTCCCCTTAGTTGTTCTTTGTAAAAACTCCAGGGAAATCATACTGAGGACAGTAATTGTGAGCGTTATCCAATTTGCACTCTGGCATGTGACTTCCCATTGCAGTACTAACTAATCCTAACTTCTTTATGATGTATATTGTAAACCGACGCTCTCTCTCTCTCTCTCTCTCTCTCTCTCTCTCTCTCTCTCTCTCTCTCTCTCTCTAACTATACAATTCCACAAGAAGATGATGGATTTCCTGGAATACCAAATCAAGACTGTTTGCAGTAACCCATAGCAACATTTAGTCTGGGAAGAACCGCGTTTGAGAAATTCGTTGTTATATAAATTCATCTCTTATCTGTACATTGGCATACAACACAATCCATTTTTAAAACTTATTCATCGCTGTTCAATTACCAAATAGATAGTGGTTATCATGTGTTTTAGGTGTACATGTATTTCATAGTTTACTCAATGGGCTGTCTCTCTCGTGTACGATATGATATGAAAAGTGAAGTAACGTCTCATAAATCCCATAAAGCATACATAAGTAAGAGTAGGGTAAATACGGACCCCATGACACCAAATGTGGGATCAGGTTAGGTGCGTAGGAGTAGTAAACATCCCCTGTTGACCGGCCACACCCGCCGTAAGCCCTCTACATGCACTCCGTATCCAATCTCTCACCAGAGGGCGTATTACGCTGCGCTACAACACCTCTGTCAACGTCTGAATGTCAAGATTCTTGGCAAAACTTATTTCTACCTATTGCATTATAAAGTATGATTTTACAAGTTTTAGTGTTAAGCTTAAAATCTTACAGCAAGTTCACAAAAACAACGAATTCAATGATTATTCTAGTATTATTGGATGAATGAATATTTATATAAAACCTTTTAATTCGCTCAGGTGTCGCATATTTACCAGCTCCTGCATTTATAAAATTCAGACAAGTGTTTGATTTGCTTAGATATGATCATTACAGTTTGATATGCTAAGTTAGTTTTAGTACAGTTTGATATGATTTGTAGACGTTGACAGAGGTATTAGTGGAGCGTAGCGGGAACGATAACTCTGGGTAGAGATTGCTCCGTATCAGGTAAACGGAGTAATCCGTAGTCAAAATCAGTATGTAAATAACGCTCTTACAATTGGTATGAAATAAGTCAGACAGCATTCGGCATAGCGACAAGTTGTGTTTGCAAATAAGATCATTATATACTACCATATACATGTACTAGTAGTATATGAATGATCTCTGATCAGCTGTTGAAATGTGTAGCTCTTTAAAAAGAACATATCGCATGTTACTAAACTTTTCAGTAAAATTAATTCTTTGTATGCCAAAAATGACTTTCAATGAGTTTTAAATGAAATAGTTTGCGTAGTTTTTGAATTTGAGAGCGACGAAATTAAATTTTTATTTACTGTCGATATTTTACGCGTCATAATGTGGGCCTCAAGTGAGAAGGTTTGCAACCAGCTGTTCGCAATTTTATGAACGGATTAAATTTAATCGACAAACAATCCAATTATCACGTTAACTACTTGTAGATAACATTGCATTGGGGCGTTATGTACCGCTTACGTGGGTATTAGCTGTCAAAGGAAGGGGTGTCGACTGATTTTCTCTCTCAATTTTTTCAAATCGTGAGGTATAAGACATGCGTGATTTTTTGTCGGGGTAAGGACATTGCCTTGAAAAACCAGTCGCCTTTGACCACGCACTTTTCTAAATAGCAGCTGGACAGAGACCCATTTAAACTGCGAGAAAAAAGTTATTTAGAAGCTAAGCACAGCTAAACATATGCATTCTGTTCTGGTCTTTATCATTTGACAAAATACACACTCGCGCCTTGGGAATAAAAAATGCCCTTGTAACAACACCTCAGTTCTTACCAAGTTGTAGATTTACATAACTTTTAAAGATCAAAAATATTATAGATAATAAAATATTGTATTTTGGTAAAACTTCATTGTTTCCGGTTAAAACTTCATGAACCCGAGTAGCAGATAGCTTAGGAACTCTTCTTTTCATGAAGGTAACGACTTGTAAGTCACAATTTAAAGTCACTTGCGTTAAAAATAAAGTATTGTGATTTTATCTTTGAATTTGATTATTTTTATTTATCGAAATGCACCCGTGACAGTCGACCTAGTTGTCAACGATAGTACATTGCACGTATATCATACTTTTTCTGATCCAAAAATAAATATTAATCACACAGTTTACTATAAACACAACGCCAAACACAGAAGTTTAAAGGAATAACCGTATCAAATAGTGTTTAGACTTGAGCGACCCATGGAAACGTTTATTCACAATTACAGAGTTCATACTCGCTATATTCTTGGGTATTTACATCGATTATTTTCCTAAAACACATACGGTTTGAATGTTAATAATCTGGAAATATATCAACATCGAAATGTTGTCCATGGTGAATAATGGTTAATAGGAGATTCAGTTTTTAAAGATTTTACAATCAGTTATCGAAGAATGACACATGTGACGTCACTGCACCACGTGACTACCAAACTAATCAACGAGATTTCTTACATATCGGGGCTCAGATTTAAATCCGAATTGTGGCTAATTATCGCAATATTTCTACGAACTAACTATTAGAATTACTAGTAATGGCTAGTACTATATTCATAACAAGACAAGTTGCACATAACTTTGTGTACTTTGGAAACATGCTTGAATATCATCAATAGATATAAGTGAGGTCATTTTCCCAACTTTAAATCGTTGAATGTTTATTGTGTATGGCACGTACACGTACACTAGTAACTGATTTGATGAAACCAACAATACAGGACTATAATAAATTATATAACAGATGCCAATAGTAGAACTGTGGTCATTCATATATCTCGTGATCATTAACGCCTCCTTCAGGTACACAATACTAAGTGTAACGGTGACTGTCCATTCCACTGCTTGAAGTTCTCGATGTCTGAATAGCCCTAATGAAGTATGCGTTAGATACACACATAATAAGTAATACCGGTACTATTCCATGATAAAGCCGGCAGATGAAACGCCCCGTTCATTACCCACCTGTAGTTGACACAGTGAGGTTGAACAGTTTCTTGAGCAATGCTTAAACCTTTTACCTTCAAATGTCGCACAATTACCGTAACATTAATCAATATAAATGGAACATTACATCTCATCAAAACAACGATTTTTATTCTCAGTGCAGAATAACTTTATGTACATCTCATCGGCATCATCCTAATAGACAGATCCTAGAAACATCTTAAATATTACCGTATAAATACTTCACAGAGGTCCTCAGCTGCTAACTAATGTTGTTAAACGGAAAGCCATTGTCTCCAGTAAACCTATTAGGAATGTATCTTCACTGACAGTGCATTCAGCAACAACAGCTTGATGGAGTTCTTATCAAGCGTCATTGCAGGTCCCTATCAACTAGCTTCCAACTCTAAGGATTCCGTATTTAGTTTTGTAATCTCTGCAAAACCTTACCCTCTAATGCAAGGACACGGACAGAAAAATATTCACTCTATGCAACCAATCACGTTTTATTTTAGGGTGAAAACGAGGTTTTGAGACCGTGATCCACAAAGTGACTTGATCAAGGTCATAGGTCAGGCTTCATTTCCTGATACTGACCTGATGGTGAATGGTTCGTGTTTTACTATGCTAATACTTACTCCTGATATGATTTGATCCTATTTCTAATCATTTTTGACATATTGAGACCTCTTTTTCCAATTTTGGCAATTATCATTAAATTAAAACTTTACCAATTTTTTTTTCCAGCTGCGCACAAATACACTGTTTTCAGGATTTGGTCCTCTGGAAGCCCGCAACTGAGGCGTTCGTTGATTTCTTCATCAATTGTGAGCCCCTTTCCTTTGTACTTAAGTTATATCATTACAGCAGAGTGTCACTGAATCGTGCGAATGTCGTTAGGTTGACCTTCAATCCGCTGGGTTTTTTTTCAGGAATGCTACCATGCATTTAAAGATTTGCTATCAAATTGTAGGGATATTTAAAGGTCATTAGAGGAAAACCGCATAAAATCCTTGTATACTAACATTTTATACCCAAGGCTCCGAGTTCCTATTGATTTCCATATTTTAGAATCGAAAGACAAGATCATCAACAAGTACTTTTGCAGATGTCCCGCTATGCACAGCTAATGTTTCTCTCAGCATCGAGGTTATCAGATACATTGTTAATTAATTCTAGCTTGCACCACATTCCTTTTACCACCACACCAACCTAAGAATTATGAAAAATCGCAGACTATTACTTTGTACACAACCATGGATGACACTATCCTCGTTTGTACTAATTCTCTCGTCTTAGTCTGGATTAACTAACCTCACTGGATGACGCTAACTAGTAAACAAAAGTACGGGGGTACTACTAAAACAATGTGTGTACGATGGTGCCCGGTGTAAAATCTTGGGTTCCTTGTATGAATTCTAAATAACGATACTTATCAAAGGTAGTGGGGGAATTTTTGTTGTTGTTGTAAACCAGGGTTAAACTGTCACATTCAAGTTAAAGGAAGTATACATAAAAAAAAAATACAATGCTGCATTATAAACTTTTAAAACATCCTGAAACTAAATAGTGTGGCTTGATTTGATCAATTAAACACATTTTGGAGGCCATCCATTATTTCCCAGCATGCATCTGTGCTCTGATGTAGATGAAAAACATTCCTGTTGGTTACTGGGTCACTAGCAGCATAAGAAGATCATGGATTCATATTAGAATTGATGGAACAAAATAAATTGGATTCCAAAAGTTTATAATGCAGCATTGTATAAATCTAAAAACAATGTATCAAGAAAAAGAAGAAAACACTCCCACAAAATATCTCCAGCTCCTAAACTTCTTGACTTTTTCAGAAGCACTATATATTTCAAGATTGAAAATCAAATTAATTCTATAAGATTTTAAAATATTTGGAGATAAATGAGGTGATTGTGTCATATAAAAGTACTGCAATACTTTCATGCAATTTAGATATTGATAATAATTGATGTACATGGTCCACAGATAAAGTTTGGAAATACAATTTACAATTTTACTATTTGTTTACACACAAAAAATGTATTTATTCGGAATCTGTATCAAAGTCTGAGGTTTCAAGGAATCCTTCATAATTGCAGTGTTCATTAGGATAGGTTTCCTTATTTTTTGTTACAAGAAATGAGGCCAAAACTACTTTGATTTTTCCCCAAGAGGCTGACCTCGTCTGACCTAGTTCATAAACTGTCTGTAGGCCATAAACCTTGATTGCATGTCTTCCACAGAATTGTTACTGTATTCTATCACGTGTGTCTAATTGGAAATGTTTACACACAAATGGCATGTTATGTTTAGATTTTAATACATGTGAATACAGAAGGTGTATTTCATTTTTGTGTTTTTCTTACTTGCTATTTAAGTCTTATGGGACTCTTTTTCTCTGGATACCTAAATGTAAGCTGTATCAATTGTAACAGGAATTAGACGATCGACAGTTTTTACAGATGAAACAATTAACAAACCAAGTATATAGGCTCTTTCGTTTACATTTTTTTCCTAAGCAGGTTTTAAGGGGAAAAAACTATTTTTAGTTGCGATAGTCCTAATAGATAACACTGCATCTGATGTACGAATTGAAAGTGTGTCTAAAACAAACGAACAAGGACAGTGTTACAAATACTGGACACAGAAAGATCTTTACATTTGATGAATAATCAGATTTCCCTCACTAAGATTTAATACGTTTTGAAATAAATCATACTTATTTCATCTATGATTACTTGGAATCGCTACCGCTCGTCGGCTTACACGTTTTCTAGGCAAATCTCATAAACTGTCAAACGCGACCGAATTTCCTCGCATTTGCATTGTTGTACGTCGTGATCATGCACATAAAAATCGAAATAAAAACTTCCTTTGAAAAGTGAGGTAACATTCTATGATCATTAATTCGTATATTGAATATATTTCTTCTATAAAAGTATGAAACTTGAGCAAGCATGCGCACTTATCTTATTGATTGAAATTTAACCGAGAAAAAAATTTGAAAATCTCCCCCAAAAAAGACAATTTTGGATTTAACATGCTTTATTTCGATAGACGAAAATAAAAGAAAGCCCAGATATATTTAGAATGAGTCCTCTTCTATTTGTTGATGTTTCGATTTCAGTTTCATATTTCGACATAACCAGGGGCATACATGTATACTGGGGCTTGGCTCTTACAGCAGTTAGCCCTTTCTTTAATGTGTACGTAAAGTAAGCAAATTGTATTTACAAATGGTACCCTCAATGACATATTTAATCACAGGACCAAGGTTTGTACCGTTCATTGTATGTCCTCGAAACTTAAGGGATCTAGATTGCGACAGAAGTGAAAAACGGAAAATGTATTTGTATTGCTTGTAGGAGTTATGAGATTGATCACTGTTCGTTATCTTCACCTTGCATGTGCTAGTACAACCCTCTAATAATTCATGTTATTTATTGTTTAAATCTAATAAAAGGGTTGAAATGCTGTCTGCTTAGCATCTTTTAAAATATACCAAGTTGCACCAGATTGAAACCATCATTAAAGCTAGCATGTACGTTTCCGTATCTGCATCCTTTTTCTCAATCTGCTTTCAAGAAATTATGCCAGATTACTGAAAAGTAAAAGAGGATAAAGGCTGTATTTGCACGCACACGCACCTCCACAATTTTGGAAACAACAACGAAAATTATGCGTTACATTACATTTTGGTATGTAGCCTTTTATGTAATTACCGAATTTTTAAAACTTTATCTGTCCTATTTCACGAAATTGGATCTCCCAAAAGTGTTTAAATTAGACGAAAATATTCAAAATCCCACAAATTACAGGATAATTTTGGTTTTAAAAAATTACATCATCTTGATTCTGGAACTTTTCCCCCCACATCGATGGTACTTTGAAATGCGTAACGTCACCCTAAGTACTAGTATTTGAGGTGAAAATGAGCTCCAACAGATGCAAAAATGTGGTCTTATAGCTAAGGTTACTACAGAAAAAGGTCAGTTTTATGTCGCAACATTTACTTTCATGATATTGCCAACACAAATGCTTATGTCTTCACCTCACCTCACAACTGCCAATTAGGAAATATGATATCATTTTGAGTGTTATGGGGATATGTCATGAAGTTGGTCACGTGATCAATTACTATAACGCCCAAAGGGCGTAGCGCACTGATGAATTTTTTTGTTCCAATTTTCCCTATGATACCGCCATAGAGAAAGGAAGCATAAGATTCATTTTTTATCATTTGATCATCATTTAAATATTTTAAAACATTGAGTTTGAATAATAAAACATGATTATATTTTCAAATTCATTACCATCTTCCAAGGAAAACGGTATTATATAGTTGAAGTATTTTACAGTCTTAGGACAATACACTCCCACTCCTTTGTAATTGATAGAAATTATATGATGTGGAAATTTTAATTCATTTCATTGGTTGAAATTCTGTTCAACGCAAGGGAGATAATATTGTGATGATCTAATTTACGTACGACTTAACAATTTTACAGAATTTTCAATCTTAAAAGGGAGAGAGAAAACGCAGAGAAGAAAGAAGAAAAATTGCAATAGAATGATTGATTGATTGCTGTTTTACGCCGTTTTGGCAATATTTAAGCCATTTTACGGCGGTTGACTAATTGAATTATGTTTGGTTGTGAGTGTTTGGGTTTCCCTGACGGCCCCAATGAGCCTACTCTTTTTCGAACATCAGGGAAACGGTCTTTTGCGTGCCAAGGGGGTTGTGATCCTTGACACGGGACACCCTTTAACGTCCCATCCGACGGACATAGCAATATAATGAAACTAACATTTTAATCTTATTCATAACAACTATCAAAAACATTTCTATAATTCAACAAATAACAGAAGTGGTCTTCATCGCACGTAAACCTTAAAATTCCTCTTGACACTGTGAGGAACTCTGTACTATTTGCAGAGGACACTGTGAGGAACTCTGTACTATTTGTAGAGGACACTGTAAGGAACTCTGTACTATTTGTAGAAGACACTGTGAGGAACTCTGTACTATTTGTGGAAGACACTGTGAGAAACTCTGTACTATTTGTAGAAGACACTGTGAGGAACTCTGTACTATTTGTAGAAGACACTGAGGAACTCTGTACTATTTGTAGAAGACACTGAGGAACTCTGTACTATTTGTAGATGACACTGTGAGGAACTCTGTACTATTTGTAGAAGACACTGTGAGGAACTCTGTACTATTTGTAGAAGACACTATGAGGAACCGCTCTTTGGTGGTACAAGTTACAATAAATGTTGTATACTGTTTTATAACTATCCATCTTTTTGAATGGTGTGTCGTGAGTAACAACTTCTTTGATCATTACGAAACAGAACAAGAAATGATGCCACAAGGTGGATATACTAAACTGTAAAGACATACATGTACAAATTTCTCTCTCTCTCTCTCTCTCTCTCTCTCTCTCTCTCTCTCTCTCTCTCTCTCTCTCTCTCTCTCTCTCTCTCTCGATCATCCTGGCCCTTTTAGACCAGAGATGATAAATCATCATAATGGATTTCGCATCTGACAACATATGTGGATGGTATATAGGGCTGTGTGTAAATTTTATACAGGCTCTGCATGTTATCACCAACGTAAAACATGTTACATCAGCAATGTGGCAATTTTGAACCTTAGAAGATCAATACACAATCACTCATCATATTTTTCAACATCTGTCACAAGAAGTCATTTTCTTTTCTTAGGACTGCGATTATAAATTTTGAGAGAAATTGTGGGACCGTTAAACAGATATGATGAACTGTGGGTATGCGCATGGCAGCTCTTACATTCCAGTCAGATTTTGTCATCACTCGTCCATATAGATAAAAATTTAATGATGGCAAACATGAACTCTCTCTCTTCTTTCTGAGTTTATGAAAACAGATATTTTGACAGAATTCTTCGCGTCGTTATTGTAAACAAGCAGACTTTACGACGAGACGTCCTTTAATAAAGAAATAAAGAAGGTCAATCTTTGAAGAAATACAGGTTCTCCTCTTTCGTGCGATGTTTCACATGAAAAGGATGTGTCCTTCCCAGTACATTTTATCACAAAGCACACAATCTACTGATAGCTGTCTGGCTCCCCTTTATCATCTATTTTGCGTGTTACCGCAATTTTCCATTCAAAGTTTCTTCTGATGTATTGCATTAGTAGGTTTCCATTCATCTTCCCGAAAATACCCGATTAATCACCAAATAGCGGAAGCTATCATTTAATATCTCCATCACACTTTATCCTCGCTGTTTTAAGATGACAATATATTAAAATCGTCGTCATTTGTGAAAATAAAAGTTTATCAATTTTCAGTAAATTTCCTTAATAATTTAGATGGCTGCTGTATCATGTTTCTATATTATGTAGATAGGGAAGTCCCAGTATTGACGTTATCAACCTCCCTACCGCGCTAGATACAGTGTTCTGACAGGAAGGCCTGAATTTCAGCTATATTATACATATTGGGGGAAATTTAGCACTTTGAAGGAAATCAATTGCAGATATGGTGCGATTTAGCAAACTTAGCAAAACGGAGTAACCTTGAGATTTATTTATTTATGTAGAGTGATTCTGACAGTCTATGTAGAGTGATTCTGACAGTCTATGTAGAGTGATTCACACAGTCTATGTAGAGTGATTCTGACACAGTTTATGTAGAGTGATTCTGACACAGTCTATGTAGAGTGATTCTGACACAGTCTATGTAGAGTGATTCTGACAGTCTATGTAGAGTGATTCTGACACAGTCTATGTAGAGTGATTCTGACACAGTCTATGTAGAGTGATTCTGACACAGTCTATGTAGAGTGATTCTGACACAGTCTATTTAGAGTGATTCTGACAGTCCATGTAGAGTGATTCTGACAGTCTATGTAGAGTGATTCTGACAGTCTATGTAGAGTGATTCTGACACAGTCTATGTAGAGTGATTCTGACACAGTCTATGTAGAGTGATTCTGACACAGTCTATGTAGAGTGATTCTGACACAGTCTATGTAGAGTGATTCTGACAGATCTCTCTACATATTATCAAAACAACAGTATTTCAATGATATCAGAGATTCCAATCATAATCTTTGAATAACACAAAACTTCAGAAAAACTGTACAGAATATGTGGTAGATGTCCTTGTATGGTGTGTGATTTTGTAGAATAATTTGTCATCTTCGCTTTTCCTTTAAATGAAAAAGGTCTGTCCTTTTAGCTCTGTCTGGCTGAGATTCTGTTAACATTTCAGCAACTTTCAAGTCAAGGACTACTCCTGGTGAACAGTGTCATAAAAACAACGTGACGATAACGAACCAACGACTTCTAAACTCGTCACGGTGATGTCGACAATAGGAGACATCTCTTGCAGTCTGGAAATTGATTTTCACTCTTTTTGATGTAAAATACTTATAATGACGAATTCCCTTGGGGGATATCTTTTTGTTGGATATTTCAAAGAAATGATTAAAGATCATGGTCGCAAAAAATCATAAAAAAAACCGAAGTCATTTGTATGAGTACAATCTTTCACGTTAACTGTCCGACTTTTTACACAGTGATCACATCACGTGACTAACAATGGCGGTTCCTTCTGATGCATTTATCTTTTACGAAGAGAGGGCCGTATTAATTCTTTTAAAAATCATATACAGAGAAAATGCCGACTTGTAATTGCATAATTAAAGAAGGTACATTTTTGTAATTTAAAAGTTTAATATATTGATACGGAGTGAACAGGTTTTTATTTTATCACCAGGTAACATGATGCGATTGGTGGTTGTCCGTCGTCGTTTGTCATGTTAATCATCAACTTCTTTAAAAATGCATAGTAATTTTTGTTCAAATTCATTTCGAATATATTTGGGGTAAATAAAATTTAGATTTTATGGTCACTAAATGACTTGGTCCTGAGGGGTGGAGTCAAAATCTTTAAAATGTTGCAATTAAAAAAATATTCTTCTGTATCTAGGATGGGGTTCAATGCCACTGGATCAGGGGATCTGTATCTAGGGAGGGTTTTATGACCTTGGGTCAGAGTGTCTGTATCTAGGGTGGGTTTTATGACCTTGGGTCAAAGGGTCTGTATTTAGGATAGGTTTTATGACCCATGGGTCAGAAATTCTGCATCTAGGGTGGGTTTTATTACCACTGAGACAGGAGGTCTAAATTGAGGGTGAGTGTGTTAAAACGCATTATTTCTTTAGATATATTTTTAACCCTCGGACCGGTCTCTGTAGCCTAGAGGTTTGGGCGCTCCCGTTACTATTGGGAAGTCTCCTTCGACTTTGATGAAATATTCAGAATAAGTTTGATTTGCGTAGTTCTTCCGTTTGTTTTTAGATTTTGATAAGCCTTGAGAGTACCGCTTAACGATGTTCTGTATTGTGAGAGTGTACAAAGTTCATTGTCGCCTAGTTCAGCATTAAGGTAAACTTTCAGACTTCATATTGCCATGACGTATTAAGTACATAGAAATATTTTATTTCATTAATAGATGTGTTTAAAAAAAATCATCGACAAGCTACCCCCCTCCCCCAATCACATAAATGTGTTTGTAACAATAGTGATTTGTATTGAGGGCCCCCATAGTAAGATTTTACCAGTTATGGGAATCATCACAGATATCTGAATTTTAATCAATACTGTACATGTAGATATGAATAGAAAAAAACCTCTATCAATATCTATAAATACATCAGGTGTGCAACAACATTTGATTCATTCTTCGATTCGGCTCCGATTTCATTATCAAATTCGCTGAAACCAACCTGTATTTTCCGACACGCTTAAGGTATTCAATGTACATTGTATAACGAAAGGATACTGAACAATTTTGAAGGATTTAGATGAAAATAAATGTTTATAGCGAAATAATTTAATTCTTATTGTATCCTTGTCTCTGATTGGTCAAATTCAAATTGAGGAATGCAGGTTATTTTTGAATAACCTGGTTTGGTATGGGGACACACCCTCTTGACAACCAAATACCGGAACTATTTTTTCTCTCTCTCTAAATTTACATCGTAGCACTGTTTGGGCCTTCTATGCAATAGAAAGCCAACGTGTGCAATAAGATACGGTTTAATACACAGATTGTTTTCTCGTTGTCAAGTAAAACCTAGAAAATTAACTTGTACGCAAATTACTCTTGTAGAACATCTTTCTCTGTATTATGATCGAAAAATAGATTAAAACAAAGATACTATATTCGAATTAATGATTTACCAAGTAAAACATTGCCATGTTCATTTTGAAATACATTTCTCACTGGGGAAAGGGGGATTGCTTCATCCGCCTTTCAACAAAGCAAAAAAAAAAA
This sequence comes from Ostrea edulis, assembly GCF_947568905.1. Classification (NCBI taxonomy): domain Eukaryota; kingdom Metazoa; phylum Mollusca; class Bivalvia; order Ostreida; family Ostreidae; genus Ostrea; species Ostrea edulis. Next base: position 30,122,912 of record NC_079169.1, read on the forward strand.
CGATACGTCGCATCAATCGTAACTACTCAGCTATTTCCGTAACCGGAAAAAGACGAGCGCGTGATCCGATTGACGTCACATATCAGATGACGTTAGTCATAGGAGATGCTTACTCCTCCTAGGCACCTGATCCCACCTCTGGTGTGTCCAAGGGTCCGTGTTTGCCCAACTATCTATTTTGTATTGCTTGTAGGAGTTATGAGATTGATCACTGTTCGTTATCTTCACCTTTCATTGACATTGGATCGCGATTTGTCACTTGCTTATAATTTCTTGTGTCGAATTCACTATTAGCGATAACGTTGCATGCAAAGGGAAGTCTTCATGTAGTAGAAATTTTCATAGTCAAAAGCCGTAAATTATTGCATTTCTTGATATTTGATTACTTATTTCGAGTAGGCCTAAACAATACAATTTCCCGTATTTTCTCTGTCGTAGCCTAGCTGAGCGATTTCAAAGTCGATCTTTAAAGGGCAGCGAAATATGCATTGCATGCATAGCCTACACATATTTTCTGTCATGACAAACTTCAAACTTCACGTTCAATAGGCCTAATTACGTTTACAATATTTTGATAAATAGGCCCCGTAGAACTAAGATGGCTGCCTTCACAGCCTAGACACGCCGTCGTGGTTGCTAAGTGAATCATTGCGCGCCTCATAATTTTCAGAATTTATATACATTTTGATAAACGAAAGTTGTCTTTTACATTAAATCATAAGGAATGACTTTAATTCTGGGGCATATTATACGAGTATAATCTGGTTTGGATCAGTTTACGCTGTTTAAAGCGTAAACTGAACCAAACCAGGTTATACTCGTATAATGTGCCCCAGGATTAAAGTCATTCTTTGAGTAGTTATGAAAGTGAAGTAGATGAAATTCACATGACTGGTAAATGATTATAAGATAATTTTTTTTTTTTTTTTTTTTTTTTTTTTTTTTGCACTTGAGACTTTTTAGCTAACCTGAGCCGAAGGTTCAAGTGAGCATTTCTGATCAAAATTTGTCCGTTGTCTGTCGTCGTCATCGTAAACTTTTCACATTTTCATCTTCTTCTCCAGAGCCACTGCGTCAATTTCAACCAAACTTGGCAAAAAGCATCCTTGGGTAAAGGGCTTTCAAGTTTGTTTAAATGAAGGGCCATGCCCCTTTCAAAGGATAGATAATTTTAAAAAATGCAAAAATAGGGTGGGGGTCATTTAAAATCTTCTCAAGAACCACTGGGCCAGAGGAGCTGAAATTTACATGAAAGCCTTCTGACATAATGCAGATTCAAGTTTGTTCAAATCACAACCCCCGGGAGTAGGTTGGGACCACAATAGGGGATCAAAGTTTTACATGGGAATAAATAAAGAAAATCTTTAAAAATCTTTTTCTTAAGAGCCCCATGGGCCAGAAAAGCTGATATTTACATGAAAGCTTTCTGAAAGAGTGCAGATTCACGTTTGTTAAAACCATGGCCCCTGGGGTAAGATGGGGCCACCATAGGGGATCAAAATTTTACATGCTAATATATAAAGAAAATCTTTAGATATGGGCCAAGGTGACTCAAGTGAGCGATGTGGTCCATGGACCTTTCTTTTAAAGAATTATCTGCCCTTTATGAAAATAAGAAAAATCTAATTTTCTAAAAATGTGCATGGTAGATGATTAATTTTATATCATATTTTCATAAAGAGGAAGTGTATGTAACTTTCTACCAAGAGATGTGTATGAAAATATAATTTTTATTAAAATATTTTAATAGAACATGCTCTTCCCATAAACTTCAATGTTAAATTCTAGGTGAAATAAGTTAAGCAGAAAACAAACTTTTGAAAATCCCTATGGTGGTTTATTTTTATTTGATGAACCCTTCAAAGTGATACCATGATTACGAAAATCCCACCATCCATTTCCTAGATATGAAATGTGGTCGTTATACATTGAATACCTTAAGCTCAGAAATGATTTCCCTTCTCATCCGGCGCTTCAGAAGTTTAAACTTCCTCGTAGCAGTTCCAAAACGGATATATTATTATAACGATATCTTGAATAATCTGACTCTACCAGATTAATCAAATTTACGTAAAATTATTAACATATGATATTAATTGTGATGAGAAAAAATAAAGAGATTTTATTTGCGTGTTGTTTGTTTTGATTCTGAATTAATAAATATATTAAATCAACTAGCTCTTGTGCAGTTATGGTTTCCCTTCTATAACATTATTTGGTGCGGAGATGTGATTTCGTGACGGTCACAGCATGGTGGTCGGGTCTTGCGTTCGGCAAATTCCGGTATCCTACATTGGAATCGGCCGAGGTGATCCGATTGCGGGCCTTAGTCAAACGTAACTACTTGGCTATTTCCGTAACCGCAAATGAACATCGTATGTGGATCGACGACATCAGAGTATGTTGCCATGTGTACACAAATGTAACTATGGCGTCACAGTCGTACGTTACAATATGAAACGCGAGCTTTCAAATACATCTAAGATATCATACATAAGGTATTCTACCAATATCAATTTCCACTTATATGTTTATGTATTAGAGTGAATAAGACGTTAATGATACCAAAACTTAATTTGTGGTGAAAATCGAAATAGCACATTATACAGTGATTCGGTTCTGGCCTTTTAACCTCATCCACAGGCGCGCTTCCGGCGACGAAATGCTTCGATTTCATGCAATCCTTGCCCCGATCCACGTCCGAGTCTTCTTACCGGTTACGGAAAAGGACGAGCGCGTGATCCGATTGAACCTTGGTGGCAATCAGAACTCCTCGAATGTCTCACGCACTATGTTGAGTGTGCGAAACATTCGAGGAGTTCAGATTGGCCTTGGTAGGAATGTTAAAAATATCGTTAAAGTAGGGTACCTGTAAAGTGCGAAACGAAACGAAATCTACCGAAACGAAACGAACCCCACCGAAACGAAACGAAACCTACCGAAACGAAACGAAACAGATTGTATAATCGAACTCTTTTAATTATAATAATTTAAAATGGTATCTTAGGCTCCTATGAAAGTTACCACATATAAATAAAATTCGCCTCCCCTTTGATGTTGGCTTTCGGCTTGACTGATACAAAGTTTTAAAAGTTGGAATGGGGGGGGGGGGGGGGGGGGGTGAGTGAGCACAAAGTACATATCCGAAGTTGATTAAATACCATGTGCAATTAGTTTCGGATCCATTTTCAAAACGGAGGGTTACAGTCTCAGAGGTCTGGGGAAATACACTAAACGAGGTGTGGGGTCGCCGGTGTTGGATCCGCGTTTTGGCATAGATACATTGTTTGAAGAAGCTGGTGTCTGAGAAAGTTGAAAGCAGGAAGAGCTCTTTTCTCTTATTTTATCTCTAACTGCTGAGGTGCGAGTACTTTCAATTATGGAAAAAATTAAATAGTATACCATATTATATGAATAAAATTCGGTAAGATATATATACATGTATTATCAAAAATTATTATTGATATGTAGTGAGTCTAAAGATAACTCTATGTACATTTGGGGTGTTGCTAAGACGGGGAATTGAAAACGGGACGGAAAACGGATTTTTTAAAAATGCAATAATATCAGGAGGAGGTCAGCATTTTGTAAAATCTAAAGGCTTATGAACAAGGGAAGCAGAAATTACAAAGAGAACGGGAGAACATACTCAGAATACACCGTTTGATATACTACATACAAATACACAATATCCACATGTATACATAGATTTGTCTTTAGAGCAAAAAATAATGAAACATGTATTTATGCCCAAACGCGGATCCAACGCCAACGAGCCCATCCCTCGTTTAGTGTGTTTCCCCAGACCTCTGACCTGTGGGACTGTAACCCTCCGTTCTGAAATTTATGGATCCGAAACATGGTATTTAATCAACTTCGGATATGTACTTTGTGTTTACTCACCCCCCCCCCTTCCAACTTTTAAAACTTTGTATCAGTCAAACCGAAAGCCTACATCAAAGGGGGGGGGGGCAAATTTTATTTATATGTGGTAACTTTCACAGGGGCCTAGATACCATTTTTAATTATCATAATTTAAAAAGTTCGGTTATACAATTTGTTTCGTTTCGTTTCGGTAGGTTTCGTTTCGTTTGGTAGATTTCATTTTGTTTCGGTAGATTTCGTTTCATTTCGTTTCGATTTCGTTTCGCACTTTACAGGTACCCGTTAAAGTACATGTATGTATGTTGATTAAAATTTAGATACCCGTGGAATCATCAGTTGATAATTCATTCTCTTTTTAATTTGCCACTGCCTGTCTATCCTTGATACACTTCTATAAAATACGAACAAGATCATACACTGCGCGATATCATGAAACGTGGAAGAATCGAGAAATTGTAAATGGTATGAATATTTCATTCCGTAGGTTACATGTCAGTAGTCCCAAAGGATTTCAGCAAACAAGGCCAAATTGCCCCCAGGAATTCGTGGTGACGGTATTATTCTTTTAATTCTTTCAAATCATCGCTTTACATATAATAATGACCTGTCATGTGTACGTTGTCTATGTACGCTCAATATACTGTACATACGTATCTTTATAAAAAGACACCATGAGTTCAACGAACACAATGTCTCGTTTTGAGAGTGCATGGGGTGAATGACAACATTCTTTAGATAACATAACTGTCAATGTGGGGTCCCGTGAAAAAACGTTCGTTCAATAAATCAATAAAAATAAAAGTTTCATTTCTTTTCATATATTTAAGTTATCAAGAATGTCTTTGAAATTACCCTCTCACTTGAGTATATTCACGAGATGCAACAAATTGACGCTGGCCGTTAGGTCTGCGTTGCGGCGATAGGACAGAGTGAACTTTAAAAAAATTGAATGAGCACTGGACATTATTGTAATTAAACGTGGCACTGTGCATCATTGTTATGCTCATGATTTTAATTTTATGGTAGTGTTATGTTTTGATTTTAATTTTACGGGACATTGTAGGATATTATTATACTTTGATTTTTTAAAATTTATTCGATGGCAGTAAACAAAAACAAAAAAAATGACAAAATGATAATTCTTATTTTCAGTTGTTAAATATATTTTAATCGATGTGGTTACGATATCGACAAAATTGAATCGATATCACATTGATATCAAACCATACGAGTTCAAACAGTTGGTTGCTATGATTGATTAATTTAGCATTTAAACAGTAATTTTCAATCACGGAATTTCTCTAGCTGTCAATATCGACGACATCGAATCGATATCGATTTACAGTCGTTTAACATATGCTCGTTATCGCCTGTCTTTCTGTGTGTTTAGTACTTCTGTATATATAGGTGTAAGTTTCCCTTGCTGTCGATATCGTATCGATTAATGGTAGTTTAGCTGATGGTCGTTATTGCCCGTGTTATATAATCGTCCTGTTGTCCATATGGACGGTATCATCGCATCACTCAGTCTTGTGGTATTCATTCACTTCAATTACATTGTGCCAAAACGGCGTAAAACCGTAATCAATCAATTACATGACACGGTCGATATCGATACGATATCGACATGATACTGTCGACATTGCAGTCAGTTGTGCATAAGACATGTATAACTTTCAATTAAAAAGGCATATATGATCACATTAGATATCGATATGAGTATTAATTAAGATGTTGTCGATATCAACATCGCACTAGGTCTTGGACATGCGTTAAAAAGCATACCCGGAAATGGTTTACACATTCCGTGTCAAACATTCCAGCGACAAAAAATACTGCATGCACATGACTCTTTTGACATTGACCTACATACGAGATTTATTTCCTGCAATGGAAATGATTATGTGAGAAAAAAATCATTACACAGTGTGTAATGGATTCGTAAATTGGGTTCCAGTGGCGGATTCCAGATGTGTTAAAGGGTGGCAATAGGCTGGGGGCTCCAGGGGTTTTGAGGCTTTTTAGTTTACTTTTATGTGTTTTCTAGCTATACTTTATACATAATAAAATCAATAATTGATTTGTTTGTCTACTTGTTTGTATGTGCAATGTCAAATATTAAATCTATGCTGTTCTACTAATTTTTTTTTTTGGTCACAAACATGGAGGACCTTGGCTCTCCGCCTTGTCTGAATCCGCCACTAGGTTTGTAACTAATAATAGCACAGCTGCTTTAGAGAAGCATTTGGTTATTTTAACATTAAATCATGAAAAGTTTATTAAATCACATTCCTTCGAGAATAATTATTTCAAAATAGTTTTGAATTAAGCAAGAGTGCGTCGGTATGAAAATTGATAGATGAAAGTTTTACCGGCTAATTTTACTTAGCGCCATGGGCAGTAGCTCTGAATATTCCATTTACAGTTGAGCACATACTTGGTATCAAATTGTATTTAAAATCTAAAATTCTTTGAAGCATCGTATATCAGTTTTTCGTTTTCAGAGGGGAAAAAAGACGATACACTTTTTCATTATATTTGTGTCACTCCTTTTTATCCCTCCAGGTCTGCCCTAATTCTTCCGTTGAAGCTGTCTCTATGTAAATACATTATGAGATCTTAAAACAAGATTTTCGTTCGCAATTTGAATCCTTAAAGAGCAGTATCGTGTAAATCAACAATTACATAAGATTTCTTTCTTTCCTTTTTCTTTATTACATATCAATGTGAAATAGATTATAACAGTTTTCTGACTAAGTATTCATTCCTGAAGAAAATGGAGAGAAGGAAAATACCAGGTTTAAGAGACTAAGCATAGATATTCGTTGATACATGTAACAGACTGGGGTTTTCTTATCATTCATATTCTTTGATTCTTTTGGCTTAACTATTATAACGTGAGGAATATCATCAAATATTAGGAGATTGGTGATTTCAATATTAATTTCAAAGACAACTGGAGCAAACGACACGATTTATATAGCATCAAAAATAGTAAACTAACACAGCTCTTTTGGGGTAGGTAAGGGGCCTTTGATGTGTGATCAAATGCAGGTGGGTTTTTTTTAAAAAGTCGCTTGATGTTTGTATTTTATGCTGTGTTTAATTATAAATGACGTTTGGGAACGAGCGTTTAGAGATACACGCAGCAGACAACACATCCATAGACTTCGTCAGAGGCTTATCTTGTGCTCTTTTGTAAGTAGTGGTTTTTCATCAAAACATGGAAGAAAATGTCAACTTACTTTAAAAAGCAATATGTTCAGACATGTTGTTTTTAACGAAAACTATTTTGTGGGAACCCTCATTCTAAATTACTCACAATGTAATCCATTACATAAACATCCGAATATCAAATTTACAATAACAACAAATCGATGCTTTCCCCGGACCACCACCCGCCGGCAAGACTAGTTGATCATGAAGATAAAAAACCGTCTGGATTTCTGAAAGGTACTGAACATGTCTGCTCAGCAATCTGATGTTCTGTATTATAGCCTTATTCGGAGGCACGCAACTTCAATTAGTACACGAATCTAAGGAAATGTCTCCTAGTGCATTTATGCATGTTGCAACTTCGGCCGTCGTCAATGGATATTTCTGGGGAATATTTTCTCTGAAGTTTAAAATTTGAAATTTTCATCAATGTCAAAAAGTTCAGATACTTACATTTATGACATTTATAAATAAAGCAAAGGGTACCAGGTATTCTGAAATACATGAAGATAACTACATACATGTATTACGAGGGTGAGTCAGTAAGTAACCAGCCTATCCCATTTCTGATTGACCAAGACGGTCACGATTTTCATGCCTTGTTTCAATACATGTTTTATACCTGGGTAAAAAAATGCACGCGTATCGAGTCATTATTTGATAAGATAGTGAATGTCAAACATGGCTAGTGATGCAAAGGCATGCTTTTCATCTAAAGTTGAGTACCGTGCTATAATTCGGTACTTGTATTTAAAAGGTAAAACAGGCAAGGGAATACACGGCGAGTTAGCTTATGTTTATGGGTCTTCTGCGCCATCTTATGCTGAGGTTAAATTCTGGGATGGGGAATTCAAACGGGTAGAACGTCTTTAGAAGATGAAGCCAGGTCTGGACGCCCACTGGATGCCACCGACGAAGTGTGTAAGAAAGTTCGGGATCTGGTATACTCTGATAGGCGAATTCAGGTGGAAGAAATAGCGGAGGCATTAGGTATTTCATATGGTAGCGTTTCAACAATCTTACATCATCGTTTAGGTATGCGCAAGTTAACAGCCCGTTGGGTCCCCAAATCTTTTAATGATGAGCAAATGGCAACTAGAGCATTAGTATGTAGCGCCTTTTTTGAAGCGTTTTAGGTTAAAAGATGATTTTCTTTTTCGACTGGTGACTGTAGACGAGACTTGGGTTCATTATCATGAGCCAGAGAATAAAGCTCATAGTCGTCAGTGGGTAGGGCCTGGGTCCCCGAGGCCAAAGAAGTTCAAGACGCAACCATCTGCTGGCAAGGTGATGACCACAGTATTTTGGTACGCAAAATGCGTTTTTATGTTGGACTTTTTATCCAAGAGAAGTACAATAACTGAAGTGTACTATGCAAAGTTGCTAGACCAGTTGAGAACCGCCATCCATGAAAAACGTCGAGGTAAACTCTCTAAAGGTGTTTTGCTGCAACAGGACAACGCGGGAGTCCACACTTGCAAGTTACAATGGATGCCATAGAGCGAAAAGGTATGAATTAATACCACATTCTGCCTATTCGCCTGACCTAGCTCCTAGCGACTTCTTCCTATTCCCAAGCTTGAAAAGGGATATCCGTGGACGTCATTTCCGGTCTGACGAAGAAGTCATGACGGCAGTTGAAAAGTGGGTCAATGTAAAGGACCCTGGCTTTTTCAGTTCTGGGCTGATGGCACTTGAACACCGTTGGTCTAAGTGCATCACACTAGAGGGAATTACATCGAAAAAGAAGAGGTGGATCTCAACCGGAAATAAGTTAGGCTGGTTACTTATTGACTCGGCCTCGTACGTATATTATGCAGAACATTTACATTAATTTGTTGACTACGAACGAGGGCAACATACGTATATGTTATACACCTTATTTTTTCCTATATACAACTAATACGATTTAGAACCAATATTTCAACTGTAAAACCAACTCTCACACTCGTGGTCTATGGACCAGTTTACGAACTGTTGACCAGGCAATAGTCTGTCCTATTTCTATTGGCTATTCAAGTCACGTTATTCTCGGCCTGCTGCTTGGTTTATATAATGGCGATCGAGGTTCACTGACATGACTGATAATGAAATACATAATTTATCATGTATTCTCATTGTTACCTCTTCAACAAAAATGGAAAACGGAAATATTCATATCTAGTGATCAGTCATCCAAAAAATTGTTTTGTTAAACACCACTTTCATTCCGAGCACAAGTACTCTGAAGTTGAAATAAAAAAAAAATATGCTGGAGTTCCTCAATGACAATATCTTCGTAGTCTTTGGTGATCAGGTCTTCCAACAGTCTGTTGGAATTCCCATGGGCACGAATTGTGCTCCTTTGTTAGATGACTTGTTATTATATTCTTATGAAGCAGAATTTATTACAAACTTTCTACGAGAGAAGAAAAAAATCTGCCTTTCAATATATTTACACATCAACGACATTTTATCTATTAACAATAATAATTTTCATTCATATGTCGATTCCATATGAACTCGAAATAAAAGACACCACTGAGTCGCACATTTCTGCTTCATACGTAGATATTTTATTGAAAGTAGATATTAAAGACAAACTAACAACTCAGCTTTATGACAAACTGATGATTTCAGCTTCTCCGTCGTCAACTTTCCATATTTATGTAGCAAAGTTTCATTATCACCTGCATATGGTGTTTATATCTCTCAACTGATTCGATACGCAAGAGCTTGTTCCACGTATGATAAGTTTTTCGATCGAGGCAGGTTGCTGACGAACAAGTAGATGGTGCAGGGTTATCAACAGTTTCGTTTAAAGTCAGCATTTCGCAAATTCTATAGTCGCTATAACGATCTAGTTTGCAAATACAACCTATCATTTGGTAGACTGTTGTCTGGTGTGTTTCATGCCATTGTTAGGTCGTTCTTGGGACGCTGCTTGTGACTACTGATAGCTCCGTTTACCTGATCGGGATGTGGGGCTCACGGCGGGTGTAACCAATCGGTGGGGATGCTTGCGCCTCCTAGGCACATTATCCCACCTCTGGTGTATCCGGGGGTCCGTGTTTGCCCAACTCGCTATTTTGTATTGCTTATGGGAGTTGTGAGATTGATCACTGTTCGTTATCTTCACCTTTCATTAGATGAAACACAGAGCAGAGACACAAAAATGTAAATCATTGCTAATCAATTAGGAAATTGAATATGTTTTCTTTTGAATTAGTGGATACGTTTAAAAAATACACACAATCACATTGTCTTGATTAAAGTTCAAAGTCAACAAACCATGTGCATCTAGTAAAAACAACCTTAAAAATGAAGGTGTATATAGACTTTAGACTTTGTTCTCGGACAACAGCGGATTTGTCTGACCCGAGAACGGATCTGTTCTGCAGTGCTTGCTACCTTCATCACGCGATTAAACAACAAAGTAAGCATTTTATTGTTTAATCCAAACACCAATTTTGTGACGTCATATATGATTTTGATAATAAGAATCAGTTTCGTAACAAAAACTTCTTACCATTTCAGCAGGAAATAACTGAATTTCAATTAAATTGTAGAATGTATAAATGACTGTTGTCACATCAAATACTTCATTCTTTTGAAAAACAATTTGACCAAATTTATAAATGAAAAACAGACTCATAATCTTTCAATTATGATTCGATTTATCTAGGATTCAAAATAGTAAATTTCTATGTCACTTCTACGCACTGTCGGCTGAAATTTTCATTCGTGTTAAAGGTTTCTTTACTTGGACCACTCAGCAAATTGTGTTAATAGTCGTATGCGAAAATTCATATCGTTTCCCTCCCGTGTGAAGTGAATGTATTGATAAGACCTTCGAGCACTTAAACAATTATTTAAGCTGATAGTGTTGTTCTTCACGAAATAGTTTGATTTGTTGATTGTAATCAATACAAGAATCCTCATACATCTAGTCTGACAATTGAAACAGGTCCAATATATCAGAGTTACACGTGAAGAGGAAGCAAAGCTATTGAAAAGTAACTCATTTGAAGACGAACTTAATACAACCACGCGATGGTGTTGGCCAGGCAGTAAAAACATAACCATGTTCCTTCGATCGGAATTACTGTGCTCAATGAATGATTCTGATGTGCAAATTATTTCATTTTTGTTTTCCGTGAGTGAGGAACGGCATCAAATCAGGAAAAGCTTTTTCTCTCGTTGTTTCTTCACTCCGGCGCAGTTTTACTAAAATGTTATGAAACATCTGAGACGATTCTGATTGGTTCTTTTTAAGTTTTCAATCTTCCAACTTTTCCCTCGTGTATTTCATTTTTACAGATCATCGACAATACTTGAGTCTATTACGTATAAATGAGTTGACATCAACTGAAGAAAAGACGTTTACTTAAAAAAAAAAAGCCACCCCACAAGTGTATAATAGGAGAGAAGGGTCTCTTTCGTAACAGTTTTTTCTCAAACTCTCTTTCCTTATTTTTTTTATATTTATTTTCAAGAGACACTCGGTAACACCAATGTCTCTTGAAAATTTAAAAAAATAAGTAACTTACATTGAGAGAAAAAACACCTGCTACTAACTCTCACTCGTTGTGCAACCTGTATGTATTTGAAATATTGTATACAAGTGTCTTAACAACATACGCATTTGATTCTCTGAGTAAAATATCAAAAAGCGTGTTTTAATATAACTCTGAAATATGATTTATATGATATCATGTAGAATTTTTGCACTTGGGTTTTTAATGGCGTCCATGTTGAATTCAAATGTAAATGTATTTGAGAGGAGTCCATCTTTTTCTTTTCGAAAGCCTAATTATTTGGAAATTATTTAAACAGTTATACTTTCAACTGATCTAAATATCTATTTTCAATTCTACTCAAATTGATTACTTCTTTATATACCATTAAAGTGTTGTTGGATAGGTTACAAATATCGCATATCAGGTCATGTTGCTGTTGGATAGGTTACAAATATCGCATATCAGGTCATGTTGCTGTTGGATAGGTTACAAATATCGCATATCAGGTCATGTTGCTGTTGGATAGGTTACAAATATCGCATATCGGGTCATGTTGCTGTTGGATAGGGTACAGATATCGCATATCAGGTCATGTTGCTGTTGGATAGGGTACAGATATCGCATATCAGGTCATGTTGCTGTTGGATAGGTTACAAATATCGCATATCGGGTCATGTTGCTGTTGGATAGGGTACAGATATCGCATATCAGGTCATGTTGCTGTTGGATAAGGTATATATATCGCATATCAGGTCATGTTGCTGTTGGATAGGGTACAGATATCGCATATCAGGTCATGTTGCTGTTGGATAGGGTACAGATATCGCATATCAGGTCATGTTGCTGTTGGATAGGGTACATATATCGCATATCAGGTCATGTTGCTGTTGGATAGGGTACAGATATCGCATATCAGGTCATGTTGCTGTTGGATAGGTTACAAATATCGCATATCGGGTCATGTTGCTGTTGGATAGGGTACAGATATCGCATATCAGGTCATGTTGCTGTTGGATAGGTTACAAATATCGCATATCGGGTCATGTTGCTGTTGGATAGGTTACAAATATCGCATATCGGGTCATGTTGCTGTTGGATAGGGTACAGATATCGCATATCAGGTCATGTTGCTGTTGGATAGGTTACAAATATCGCATATCGGGTCATGTTGCTGTTGGATAGGGTACAGATATCGCATATCAGGTCATGTTGCTGTTGGATAGGGTATATATATCGCATATCAGGTCATGTTGCTGTTGGATAGGGTACAGATATCGCATATCAGGTCATGTTGCTGTTGGATAGGGTACAGATATCGCATATCAGGTCATGTTGCTGTTGGATAGGGTACAGATATCGCATATCAGGTCATGTTGCTGTTGGATAGGGTACAGATATCGCATATCAGGTCATGTTGACGTACTGGATATGTTGGTTTTTTCGGCGGATGAGAAAAGATTCGACAAAATTGAAAGCGCTCAAATTTCTATCAATATACTAGTAAATCGTACAATTGTTAAATGAAACTGCGCTAAAAATTAAAGCGTTGAAATTTCAAACTAGATAAAACTCGTCATATATTCTCCACGCCAAAATTACCTGATAAACGATAGGAAAACTTTATAATGTTGCCATATTTCTGCTCGCGTGCTGGTGTTGTTCCGTATATAAATAGTAAACTCAGGTGGATATTGCAATTGGTTGTCGTCCGTCATCGTGCGTTAAAAATTGAACATTTTTAACTTCTTGATAACTACAATTCCTATTCATTTCAAATTTGGAATGAAGCATCTTTAGGACAAGGGGACATGAATTGTGAATTTCATGACCCCTGCATCATCCTCCCCCCTTGGGCCTTAGGGGCGGAATAAAAACTGTCAAAAATTGACACAATTTCAAAAACATTCTTCTCTACAACCACAAATGTGATGTAGCACAGGACCAAAATTGTAACTTTCAGGATCCCCGGGGTAGGGGTTCTAACCTCAGGACAGGGCTAAACTTAGGATATAGTGTTTGTGTAAAACACTTAAATAGCATCTTCTTTAGTGCTATTGATACTAAATTGAAACTAAATGGATATTTAGAAAGAGCAGGTAGTCCTTTACTAAAATTGTAAATTTGATGATCCCAGGGATAGGGATTTTGGTATCAGGGTGGGGCCAAAAGGGTCACTTATTAAATGTGTGAACAATAGAAATTTTTAACTTTTTGATAATAACTATTCTAATTCTATTCAAATTTGCTATGAAGCATCTTTGGGACAAGGGGAACATAAATTGTAAATTCCAGGACTCCTGCACACCTGTGGTCCTAAGGGCGGGGCAAAAACTGCCCAAAAATTGACAAATTTTCAAAAATATTCTTCTCTAGAACCGCGCATGTGTAGGAAAAACTAAATGCACAATGATGTAGAACGGGAATACCTCTACCAAAATTGTAACTTTCATGATCTTCGGGGTAGGGGTTCTGGCCCCTGGGCGGGACCAAACTTACTATATAGTGTTTATGTGTAAAACACTTAAATAGCATCTTCCTTAGTGCTATTGATACTAAATTGAAACTAAATGGAAGAAGGAGAATTATAATAACGATTTGAAGGCTTCTTTAAGTTTGCTGTAACTGTATAAAATCTAAATTCATACTTAAGAATAGCAGAAAAGGATGTACAAAATGGGAAATTTTACAACCCAGGGTTTTTACTCTAGGATGGATCCAAATTAGTAATCTTTTAATGTTAATACATATATTTTATTATGTAAAGCCTTTCATCAGTGTATGCACTTTTGAGGGTATTGAAGATTTTAGAGTTCTTGTTTTATACTGTTGCTTAGCATTAGAATTTAGCTTAGACATTCAGAACAGGAATTTTTTTTCTAGATTTTATAGCCCTTGGGAGTAGTGATACTTTTCACTAATACTCAGGTGGGTCCTATGGGTCCTGTGGGTCTCTTGTTTCAATTTGGATTTTTTTTCAAAATGGAGGGGCACAATATCTATGAGAAAACAAGAATTGAAACAAACAATTTGATATGCATGTAAAGTTTCACAGACAGATACATTACGTAATAAGCTTTCCTGAATTAACTTCCGGTTAGTAGCATCGAACTATGGAACATGATATGGTATGTTAACAGTTTTGCTGGGAAGTTAGAGAAAAGGCAAGATTTAGTACATTCCCAAATGAAGAATATTATTATCACAGGCAATTAAATCGCCTAGGTTCGAATTTACTATTAAAGAGTAAAGGTATAGAACTCTAAATATAGGGTACCCAAGTTCGCCGATGTAAAAACAATAAACCAAATAGTATAAAATCTACATTACTACCAAAGTTCATCCAGTAATTCCTTATACTTCCCAAGATATGCTGAAATGAATTAAGAAAAATACCAATTATTTTTTGGTCGAATGTTAGCTGGGCCCTGGCACTATACCACTAAACAGAATGTTTGAGCATTGCAACGAGCTATTACATAGAATGTGAAGCATTCAATATCATTTCTAAGTTGAAATTCTTACCTCGATTCATAAACTGCTCCAAGTGACTAAAATTGTAAATCCGTGTGCACTTTCACTTGTCACAGCCATTTCGACTGGAGCAACTAACTACACAAATTAACACTATTATTTTAAATCGTCTCAAACTCGTGTTAATGTGGTTTCGATATAGATAGACATAATAAGTCATTTGTATCTTTATAAAAACTTGTTATTAGCATAATTTATGTATCGAGGCAGGCTACTGACAAACAAGTTGATGATGCAAGGGTTTCAACAGTCCCGCTTAAAGTCAGCATTTCGCAAATTCTAAAGTTGTTATAACGATCTAGTTTGCCAATACAACCTATCATTGGGTCAAATGCTGTCTGATGTGTTTCATACCATCAGGGTTAGGGTTACATACATCTACGCTATGTAAAATTTTGTTCGATGTCAAGAAACATTATAGAAGCAACCAACAGCTTGTTATTCATTCTACCAGGGAAAAACTACATGTAAATTGAAATTATTGAAAAGTTTAATTATAACATCGTATTACCAACTTACTGTCAGTTTAACATTCAATGCTGACATTGGCTGAACAAGATGGATACGATTCTTTTTACAAATGGCTATGCGATGTACAAAGCAATTTCTGGGCGCCATAATATTACTATGGCTAAGCATTTTTTCATAGACTAAATCAAATTCACATTGACCAGTATAAGAAAAACTAACTGCACTGAGACAACTCGATAATTGCCCTACGTTCACCATTTGAAATATCGAACCCGGACTTAAGTCAAATCCGGTCGTAAAGTACAAGTAAAATGTATTTGATGCCTTCGTCTGATTACATACCTATGTCAGCAAACGAAGAGACCGCAAAAACCGAGGTCCCGTGTCGCAGCAGGTGATCTCTCCCTGCTCAAAGGCCTTAAGCGCCGACCATAGGCCTAAATTTTGCAGTCCTTCACCAGCAATGGTGACGTCTCCATATGAATGAAATATTCTTGAGAGGGACGTTAAACAATGTACAATCAATCAATCAATCAATGATGTCTGCACATTATTGAAGTAAAATAATTTTACGTTTTGTGGAATGTTTCTAGCAATTTATGTAACGTTTGAACCCCTATTTTAGGCCCCCCCCCAATCCGCCGTTACCCCAAGGATGTTTAAACAAACTTGAATCTACAATATGTCGCGAAGCTCTCATTTAAGTTTCATCTTTTCTGGCCTAGAGGTTTTGAAGAAGATGGTGAAAGAGTGAAAAGGTTTTTTTTTGTTTTTTGTTTTTTGTTTGTTTTTTGTTTTTGTTTTTTTTGTTTTTTTTTTTGTTTTTTTAACATAATGACGGACAAAAACAGAGAGCAATATTAATAGGTCACCTGAGTGACTCAGGTGACTTTTAAGATTAAGGATATGTGTAATAAATATATAGGTATGTGTAATAAATTTTTCGTTTTGGAAATTGAAATCTCACGAAGCAAAAACTCGCAATCTAAGTGTAATATCATAATGGGGAAAAAACAGGGGGACTCAAATACACGACGTATGGATTTCAAAACGGCAAAGAATGTATTAAAATCAATGGAGAACTTCTGTTTAAAAAATTATTAACAATCCTTGAAGGAAAATATTCCCAGAAGACAATTTTTATCTAGAAACTAATTTGCAATTAGATCTTTCTGTTTACCGTCGTTTCTAAGAGATCTAGAATGACGGAGGTCCTCAACTGTTTACAGTCAGAACATCTATCTCCCTGATAAGGTATTCTATAAAGTGTCCTCCTCACTCCACCCTGACGCATTAAAACACAATGCTGCATCGTTTTAAAAGTTGTTCTATTCCATATAGCATGATGTAATAGTCCAATATTACCCATGTTTAAGCGAGAAAAAAAAAATAATTTCATTACTGTTCTTACAGCCATAACTTTAGATATACTGCATTATAACACTGAATTTCACTTACTCCATAAATCGTTAGACGGTGATTGGTAATTGTATCTAGACTTAATGATATGATAACCAGTTCTTCCTCAGAAATCAAATATGTCTTTGTTAAGCGTGACACGTTCGTATGTATTGTGGTTTTGTTTTCATGCATGCTTCTGCCATCATACTCCCTTAATTCAAAACAAATGAAAAAGGATGTCCTTCCCGTACAGTGATCATCACGTCTTGTTTAGAGGCAAATTATGTTAGGATATTCCATTTCGTAGACCTCTAGACATATTGGAGTAAGCCGCGAGATTGGTCGATTTTTATGCGTTTTGACTTCATCTAGTGGAGGGTTATAAACTGCATTAAACCATGTCAGATTTGAATACTGTCCCACTGAGAACTAGCCATGATTCACGAGAAATTCAATTTTAAACAGTGACTCTCTGATACTCCTGTTAATTTCTGTCCCAGCCATCTTCCATTAGCCGATATCATCGGACATGATTCCCTGTGCATTATGGGGAGAGTGGAATTGACACAAAACAGTTTCATCTTACTTTTCGGCACTGTAGGGATGCTTTTTTAATTAACAAACTCAAGGGAAATATGTCGAAAGGTATATATTGCCCCCCCCCCCCTCACGCTCCCATTGGTACCCTGACTTTTCGTGCCCACCTTATTTAGTCTCTCACTTTCAATTCCTTACCCCTTTTGGAATTGCTTTTTCACAAATCGCTTATCCTCTCTAAAAAAAAAAATTTGGGCCATATGTATTTCCTACATATCTCGATCTTCAAACTGTTCAGATTTCTGGTAATCAATCTCTGTCGCTTTCCTGACTAAAAATACGAGAGGATGGACCTTTGATGTACATAACATGTATATTGTCCTTGTTATCAAAGAATTAAGGATGTAAGCTACACCAGAGAAATTTGATAATGATTGAAAAATGGAGGATATGTACAACAATACTTTGAAATTGAAAACTTTCAAAAAATGCTTTTTTAGTAGAAACCAATCTGAGAATAATTAAAATCCCCTGCTGGACTCGAACCCGCAATCTACAGTTCAGTAGTCAATTGTGCCAACTTACTGTGCTACTCAGCTAGGCGAGAATTTTTCTAATGAATAGACAAATATTGCTGATATTTATATTTTCATCAATGTTTTGAAAGGAAGTCAGACATTATGATGATGTAGAGTACATCCTTAAAAAAACAATTCGATCAAACGTTACATATCTTTTGAGAGTTTAAATTCTTATAAGATTTATTTATACTATCCCTTTTATACCTACCTTATGTCTTCCCCCTAAACATCTCCAGGAGTCTAATACTTATCTACATTTGATTTATTTTTCCCAACAAAATTACTGATGGTAATGCCGTCTTTACAACATACAACGCATGCAAATAGAACGCCGAATTACTTTCATAATAAATGACGATAATTGATGAATAAAAGTTCATGAATGAAATTTGATCGAACTTTCGTTCAGGTTTTATGTGTTGAGCTTCTTATCTTAATGTTAGCATTTTCCTTTTAAAGGTAATATCGTAAGATTAAAGGAAAGGCCACTTGCGTAACAGTTCTTTCCTTTCTTCTTTTCCAATTATGTCTGTACCGCGTGAGGTTGCTGTCTGCTGTCACTGTGTTGAAGATCGGCTTATAGAACACAGACGAAGCTGTCCCGGGGCAACGCTGGTGACCTATGCTTATCCCTTAAATACACGTACTATACCTCATTATCTTCTGAATATGCCACGCATAAGTACTGATTTAGAACTCGGTGTAATATTTGTGATGGCTACCAGAATATCATTTTATAAAGATGACAGGAAAGGAACACGAGGAGCAAAATAAATCATAGTATTAATATATTTACTTGTAGAAAAACGTTCGAAGGTATCATCATATTATTCCGATTCCACGCAGTTTTGAAGTCACCGTTTTTTGTCCATACAGTGAACATACCGAAAATTAACTTGCAGCGAAAATAACGTCGTGTATAGTATCTTAGAACAAGTAGAGAATTCTTGTCTCGAACGTTCGTCAGCAATATGTAACACCAATGACCGCATTCCTTTACATGTAATTGGTCTGTCTTAACGACGTAGTATCTTCCATTTCCTGTTGTACTTCATAATTTAATCAATTTCTTTTCGTGCAGAAACTCATTTGTTTTGATATAAATTACGAAGTCAAGTTCCATAGAACAGTGTTTTGTGATGAAATATGCAACATTCGTTTAATAGCGAAACAAGTCACCGGCTCGGTAAATTACTGATGTACTCCTAAATATGATGCACGTCCTAACATCTACATCACTTTTACCGAATCTGCCATTTCAAACTTTTTATCAAATGTCTTATAAATATATATACAGTTCTTGGTTTTTTTTAAATTGTGTTCATACCTGGAAAATCCCATGCTGCAGATGTAACTTTTATGAACTTTGCATTATGTGTCATTAAATTACCCAATTGTCTTTATCAGCTAAACTTCCATCCCGATGTATTCGCTTGCTAGGCATGTATAATGGAAATATGCACACAAAAAAACCCAAGGTCTTCGCTAAGATAATCACTCTACACCACAATGTATGCCTTGCTATTTATTTTTGAAAAGATTAATGATGTCATCCAAAAGTGCAATTATAGTAATATGACTTTTGGATATGTTAACAACTGTTAAGAAACCTACAGTAACTGTAATGTAATAATCATTAAGATAACAGTATAGCCTCTTCACAATCTGTACAGGTCCTGTAAAGTTTTCCTTTGTAAGCAATTTTCCGGTTTAGTTATTATGAGATGGGTTGTTATTAGTGTACAACACAAAACTTTGAACATGATAAAAGAGATTGTCTTTTGTGTTAAAATGGATTTCTCAATTCTCCGAGGAACCTCTCTCTGACCAGATCCACCAACCGGCGTTTAAATGTTTTAGTCGATATCATAAAGCCTTGTTCAAGGACGTTGCAATCATGTTAATAAATATTACAACAGCAGTACAGTTTTTAATATGCTTCAATAATTTTCGTCGAAATCGACAGTTACGAAATTTTATGAAATAATGTGTCTCTAATATTGCCGACAGACATATAATTGGGCTGTTTTTTCTGGCCCACTCTGGATTTCTGCGATTGATAACATGTCGAGCTGAGTCCACGCTGTATCAACACACAGTTCAGACTAACTAAGTCATTAAGTTCTCCTGAAACTCCCCATGGTATAAATCATAAACATTTGTTCAATTCCACTGATACGTCACTCAAATTATGTCTACAGGCAAATCAAACTGTTACACAAATACCTCATGGCTTGTACACCAATGGTTTGGGTTTTGTATAAATTTTTATAATTGAAAAGTAAGCTTACCTTACTGGCGTCCCTTAGAGAGATTGTTTCCCCTGTCTCCGCAACGTGACCAATTATTCCCTTTCCCCAGGGCACGGTTATACTTCCATCCCCCATGGAAGTGGGGAGAATATGTGCTCCCGCGTGAAGATCAAACAGCTTGGACACCAGGGACGGTTTTCCTGTCCCTCGACCCTCCACCACAAAAACGGACCCTGCATCCCCATCAACCAAAACGCTTACATTGGCCACAATTTTCTGGCTCAGCGACCTTAAATCCAAATCATTTGAGATATCTTTTACAATTTCTAAGAAAAATTCTCTCTCATTTTTCAGGCGTAGGTCCCTCTTGATATCTATGTCCTTGCTAGGGTATCTCGGTAAGCGCACACGTGACTGGATCAGAATGCTAAGCATATTGACAGAGTTCGGTGGAAGTGATCGGAACATCCTCATTTCCTTCAAACTGTTCCTTCGGGATTCGGTGGTTGCTTCCGCAGAACACATGGTTGGCTCACAAGTCCGAAAAATGTTTTTTCTTTTAGACTTTGCAAAGTCCTGTCTCAAGTACTTCTTTGAATTTGTCCTGCAATGTCTGCTATCAAAGAAAACATCGTTCTTGTCATTGGGCGAAGAGGGGCTGCTCGTGTCTGCGGATAAGGATCCCCTCTTGGGCTGGTATGTGGATTGTTCAGTGGCCGGAGAGTAACCGTGGATTAACAACCACTTATTCACCATAGCAATATCTGCCTTCCTCAGGAAAATATCTACAAATGCGTCCTTATTGGATTCGAACCAGTCTTCAACAACAGGCTGTGTTAATTGTGTCATATTTAACATTCACCTTATTACACTGCCTTACAAACAATAAAATAACAGCTTGAAATTAGCTATGATCCATTTAATGGATGAATAGAAAGCTAAACAACATTTGAAATATTGGACAGGTTGATGGATTATGCAGAATGGTATCACATTTACACTTCATAAGTTATAAACTACAAACACTTCTCGCAATGTCAACAATGTTAATCCTCGATAAACATTCCGGTATTTGTGTAGACAGAGGGTTCTTTGCAGGATGGGATGAGCGACGTCTTCACCTGTTGAATTGATCACTGAATTTGTTCATTAATTCCAATCGACTGCAGGCCTTGTCACCGTATCAATGCTTCCTTTCCGATGCTATGCTGGTGTTCATCCATTGAACATCGCGGCGCACACTGATAAGGTTTGGCGCGCGCTTGATCACTGATTGACAAATAATGTGACTTGGAGACAAAATGTTCATTTTCATGTCACGTGACTGGTCCAGATCAATATATAAGCTGGAATTAATTTCACAAGAGGTCGACGAGGCTTTAATTTATCATATTTGTTGCATTTGATGACAGACAATTGTGTAACGGCACAACATCTGCTTCCAATACGAGGTCAATGATAAAATGTCCATTTCTAACAATAGGTTGATAATAGATTTTGGTATCATAAAGCTATAAAATATCGTAATATCATGTTATCATCGTTCATATATCAAAAGTAACATGATAAATCAATATTTACATATGAATTGATTTTGTGTTCAAAATGAATATAAATACGTCAAAATGGATTATTTCATTGCATGTCGCTAATCCACAACTAAATAGAGAATAGATCAAACTTCATCGAACTGTAAGAATTCGAAGTCTCAAAAGAAACGTTTGAAACATATTTTTATTGCAATCAAAATAATTCAGTTTTTGATAACTTTGAATTTAGTGAGCTTACTCGAGGAAGTAAAGGTTATCTTAACTGAGAAAGGGATGCGATTGAATTGATACAATTATTCGTAACTACACAAATTGTCGTAATGAATTAATTGTTCTATCTGAATCTGTTATATCGTATCCACTATATAGCGATACGTGCACGCCGAGACTGACTGCGATTTTTTAAGTTGTTTTTTTTTTTAAATAGATAAATCATAAAAATAAAGAATAAATAAATTGATACTGAAAATAGAATGTTTCGGTACACGTACCGTCCTCCTGTCAGTAGGTCAGAAAGCACAGCACAAATCGCTTTGTAATTCATCAATATTTCATTCGGAGTAATTATTGACTGATTAACGTTCACACGCGTCCCATACTACGGCATTTAATTACAAAATTTAGAAT
Source organism: Ostrea edulis (assembly GCF_947568905.1). NCBI lineage: Eukaryota > Metazoa > Mollusca > Bivalvia > Ostreida > Ostreidae > Ostrea > Ostrea edulis. Next base: position 30,145,462 of record NC_079169.1, read on the forward strand.
AGTTGTAACGATCAATGAAGCAATCAAATTTTTTTTCCAAAATGAATGTTACAAATATCACAGGATTCATTGAGAAATGTCCTTAATATATGTTTTAAAAACATGTCTTAAGACCAATATATTTTTCTTTTAAAAATATATAAGATAGAATGTTATCTCCAGTAAAATTTCGTAAATTTGTGTGCTTGTTTTACGTCGCTTCCAAAACTTTTCATTCATATCAAAACGCCACTTATCATATAAGATCAGAAGTTTTTTTTTATCGTGCCAACTCTTGCCGTGACACGTGACCTCTGTTTTAAGTATGTGTACATCACCCAAAAGACCCGCAACTCTCGCCTCTAGACGTTTGGCGATGGAGCAGTCTACAAAATACGGGGCCAGATGACCATATTAGAACTTCTCTCCTCCGCCGCGCTTTAGAATTATTCGGTAAATGATTGTGAGTGAACTACACAGCTCGTGGTGAGAGATATAAATCACTTCTACTTCAAACAAGAACACATCAAGTTCAGCACGCAGGTGTATAGGAACCTTTTGATGTGCTACACTGGTCATGACGAGGCACGTTTTGTGATTTCATCATGTTTCAATAATGGTAAGATGTAGAGTATACAAAGTTATATTCATTTAAAAAAAATGTTTTATGAAAGTGTAGGAATACCTTTTAACATTCTCTGTCATAATATATTTACATGTATCAATGTTTTGCTGTTTATCGATGAAAAATACTGCTATGTTTCATATAGAGCTACATGTAATATAGATTGATAAATAAGGGATCTTATGTAGAGCTATGTGTACTATAGATTGATAAGTTAGGGATCTTATGTAGAGCTACGTGTAATACAGATTTGATAGGTAAGGGATCTTATGTAGAGTTATGTGTACTATAGATTGATAAGTTAGGGATCTTATGTAGAGCTATGTGTAATATAGATTGATAAGTAAGGGATCTTATGTAGAGTTATGTGTAATATAGATTGATAAATAAGGGATCTTATGTAGAGTTATGTGTAATATAGATTGATAAGTAAGGGATCTTATGTAGAGCTATGTGTAATATAGATTGATAAGTAAGGGATCTTATGTAGAGGTATGTGTAATATAGATTGATAAATAAGGGATCTTATGTAGAGCTACGTGTAATATAGATTTGATAGGTAAGGGATCTTATGTAGAGCTATGTGTAATATAGATTGATAAGTAAGGGATCTTATGTAGAGTTATGTGTAATATAGATTGATAAGTAAGGGATCTTATGTAGAGCTATGTGTAATATAGATTGATAAGTAAGGGATCTTATGTAGAGTTATGTGTAATATAGATTGATAAGTAAGGGATCTTATGTAGAGCTATGTGTAATATAGATTGATAAGTAAGGGATCTTGTGTAGAGGTATGTGTAATATAGATCGATAAGTAAGGGATACAAGACGAAGATGGTCTATTATGTCAGATACGGGACGGGCACGAGCCGCGTAGCGGCGAGTGATCAGTCCCGTATCTGACACAATTGACCATCGGAGTCTTGTATCTTACTTAAAACATTGTTCTATCTAAAAACAAATGGATTTAAAGGCAAAAAACCCACGTACAAATATACATTGGTATAGACAGATATATTTACACCTTTCGTTTCTGATTTGTTTTTAATATTTAATATATTAGGAATTCATAAACTTTAATGGCACACAAGGTCAACTCTTGTCTTTAATTAAAAAAAAACCTGTTAGCTCATCATTTCAATTGTCATAATACGATACTCCTCAAAACAGGGTTTTGTTCTTCATGGAAAGCAATTCGAATGCTTCTATTGTCTGAAGACTGTACTCAACAAAACTGGTTTTCTTTTTTGGGTGAATGAGGCTACGTAAAGGGTGTTCGGAAAGAATCTTTTAGAAAAAACAAAACATTGGTTTCCCACATTCCTTTCTGGGAACCCTGATATGATACTGACACGTAGGCCTATAACTGGTATAAAAACAGAAGCCGCAGCCCTCTTTTAGCATTTAGTCCGGGTGCCTTGAAGAAATGGATTCAGATGATTGAAAAGTACATGAGTTTGCGGTAAGATTATTCATTATTTCTACAGATTCTGCTAAATATATTAACAATTTTTTTGCACATTTATTTTGCTTGTTTCATTTTTGTTGTATACAAATTTCTTTTTAATCATTTGTAGCCCCAGAAGTGGAAAATGCAATGCATTTTATCTCAGATCAAAAATCGCTCCTAAGGGGAATGTATGGCACGACGTCCCAGTCGGGGTACATCAACTGCAATAGATTGGGGCCAAAATGTTAAAGAGGCAGGATTACAAATCTCTCTTCGGGCTACTGCCGCTACACGCCTATATGCTGCGGGTGTTGACGGGCAACTTATAGCGGGAAAAAGTGGTTACAGGTCATCTGTGATTCGCAACTACAAACGCACCTCCGAGGAACAATTACAGAGTGTAAGTGATTTGATTCAGAAACTGTCCAGTGTCCCCGCCGGAGCCGAAGAAAGTGAAGCTCAATGAAAGTGTTTCCTATGGATCAGAAAAAGAAATAAACATCACTGCCGGGGATGTAACAGTGAATTGGTGATTTTAATGTGCATGTGTTTAAATGAATGATTGTGACATGGATTTATAACTGTGGTACCTAAACGATTTCATATACGGTAAAATCGGATTATACATGAAACACTCATTTCGTATAATTTACTGGAATATTTCACGCCTTGAATATTGTATTTGATGTATAATAAATGTTTTCTCGCACAACGAAGAGTGGTCTTTGTTCCTGGTTTTTACTGTCAGTCCAGTATTTCTCATAATATTGGCCTGCTCTTAATAATACTGGACTATGTTCAGTACAGTATGAAAAATAAAGTACTGTCATGACAAAGAACTGACGTCACAACAATGTTTTAAGTAAGGGATCTTATGTAGAGCTATGTGTAATACAGATTGATAAGTTAAGGATCTTATGTAGAGGTATGTGTAATATAGATTGATAAATAAGGGATCTTATGTAGAGCTATGTGTAATATAGATTGATAAGTTAGGGATCTTATGTAGAGGTATGTGTAATATAGATTGATAAGTAAGGGATCTTGTGAAGGGCTACATTTAATATAGATTGATAAGTAAGGGATCTTGTGAAGGGCTACATTTAATATAGATTGATAAGTAAGGGATCTTGTGAAGGGCTACATTTAATATAGATTAATAAGTAAGGGATCTTTTAACTGGACATAGAAACCTATACAAAAGATGTTCAATTACAAGATACAAATAAAATTCGCCGATCATAAAAATGAACCCGTGTTCCAATTGCTTTATATACAGCTTTATAACGACAACAAATAGTGAATTCAATTTAACTACATTTTGAAAAAAATGTTCATCCATTGATTTGTTATGGTAAAAACCAAGATATCAGATAGATCATTATGGTAAAGAAAAACTTTACTATGAGAATAATCAATGCAGCGAAGTTTGGTAAATATTTTGATGATTTTGTTCTTAATTCAATAGGATGACATACATAGTTCAGCACCCTGGAACAACCCGTGCCGCCACGATGTGATGAGTTAACTCTTCCCCGTGCCGCCACGATGTGATGAGTTAACTATTCCCCGTGCCGCCACGATGTGATGAGTTAATTATTCCCAAAGCAAGTACCTATGTACAGTATATAGAATGGATGTAAAAAAAAAAAAAAAAAAAAAAAAAAAAAAAAGATTCTCTAATAAATAGTTCCGTTGCTATTCTCCTCCATTCTTTTATGAACTTTAACCAAACACTTTGGAATCTCCAGCATGGTGTGTAAGCATTAGAATATTAAAGTCGAGTTTACAGTGTTGTCGCCAGCAGTTGTACATGTATCTGCCCGGATTGTAGTCTTTGGTTTGAGCCTCACTGACATTTTTTTTTAATCTTGCAACTGTTCCGGTTTTGCAACAAATTTTCAATACAATTTCAGCTTTATCATTGCTAACTATTTTCATATCATTTCATTCGAGTCGTGTATACTTTTACATATACTGCATGTTGTTAAATCCCCTCAAACGACCTGTGTTTATGTCAGATTTACTGACTTCCTGTTCTGATTAAAGTGATTTCTTATTTCAATTAAACGTGCCCAGAACTGTATATCAATTACGTTTTCTTGGGGAACATTTTAATAAACCCAGACTGTAAATATATGCCCCGATCCGACTAATAAAGTTTCGGCTCTCTCTCTCTCTCTCTCTCTCTCTCTCTCTCTCTCTCTGTGAACTTAATGCAATCGTGGCGTAGATAAAGTATGCGTTTATCTAAAGTACCGGTGTCGTGAAAATCTTGGATTCATAAAAGTACATCTACTAAACGAGCGTAAGTACAGGCAACATGCTCTAATTGACAAACTTTGACTCAAATAGTCATAAAATATTGTAATGTAAATTTTGAAATCACCTGTGGCACCATGACAAGTATACATTCAGAGATTACAGTGTGACAGAAAACTAGTAAAAATCCTTAGAAAAGTGACCACAAATATCAAGAACTGGGTAGGAAGAAGACCAGCAGAAAAGCTTGAGACCATACGCGACGTTTCTGTCATTATTACTATTTCTTAAGTTCCAAACCCATGAGTTGCGAAGCCTACTGTAAAAATCCTCATATAGTTTTCCCCGAAGACAGCGGCCAAGGATATAACTTTTAAAAGTTGTACATTGAACTAAGCGACGTACAATAATGTTACTACAATATTAAATTTAAACCTATGTCGGAAATCGTATAAAAACTCTTGACTCTTAAATTCTAATGTGAATCACGCCAGGTGATTTTCGGTAAAACAGCGATAAAAATTATATCACAATTGTGACTGACTGACATTTTTATGCATAAAACTCAAGTTTTAGGAAAAGCACGGTACTTGAAAAAATTAATTTGAATGAACAAGTGAACATAGCGAACCGTGATCAAATCTCATAAATCACGTAGAAAATACAAAATTAAGAGAAGGGCAAACATGTCCCTTGTCATACCAGAGTTGGGATCAGGTGCCTAGGAGGAGTAAGCCCCCTTTGTTGGTCGGTTACACCAGCTGTGCGCTCTACATCTTGATCAGGTAAACGGAGTTATCTGTAGTCAAAATCAGTATGTAAAGAACGGTCTAACCACAATTAGTATTTTTGTATTGGTATGTTTTATTTGGATTGCCCCAAGATGGCGATTTCTGTGAATTTATTGCAGTATGCTCACACATATGGTAGTATAGAGAAATAGTGTTTTATTCCCTTTCGACCTTTAGGTTGTTTTGTTTTGAAAATAATTTATTGAATAAATAAAAAGAACTGGGCACAATTTCTAACTTACTAGTCCTTCTCTTAACAATATATCAAAGTGTCATCCATATGAATTTAGTACAGTTGAACGAAATAGGTAGTACGTATAATAGTTGACCTTGCAAAGGGACACAACTCAATTTATTATTTGCAAACTGTAACGGTTTAGTTAATTCAGTGGTCAGATCACCTTTCAAGTAATGCAAGGTTCTTGGGTGCGATTTTTGATAGATCCAGATATTTTTCTCTCCTTCACTATAGCACTACAGTAACAATAGTCTCTCATTTTCTGTAACGCTAACCAGGAGCTATAAAAATATGGTAACTCTGAAACAGACCTTGTAATTTACCCGAGATTTTTTTTATACAATATAGGATGACAGTGAATTGTACCTGAAACATGAAAAAAAATATATTGTTGAAAAACGTCGCGTATGTCCTTGGTACTAGTATCTACACACAATGTCTGTTCAACAGGACAGGGTTCTCAAGGAGAACTTGTCTCGTGGGGATCCAGGTTAGAATAGGTCCTCAGTACCCTTTGCTTGTCGTAAGAGGCGACTAAATGGGGCGGTCCTTCGGATGAGACCGCAAAACGTGAGGCCCCGCGTACATCAGGTGTTGCACGATACAGATCCCTCCCTGCTCAAAGGCCATAAGTGCCAAGCATTGGCCTAAATTTCGCAGCCCATCACTGACAATGGTGAATGAAAAATTCTCGAAAAGGACGTTAAACACTTTACGGTCAATCTGACAAAGTAAATTCAATGTCTGTTGACACTGTATAATAGTATACATTGTACCGTACTTAACCTAAAGCAAAGCATCGTTACATAAGATACAGCTATAAATAGCATAGCAGCTAACGGTCTCTGTCGTCTAACATTGACTGTCCAATGTTTTGAAATCATTTAGCAACATTATTTCACTGTCGTCATCACGGTCATAATATTATCTTATTAATTTACACAGACCCTTCTTCTTTGTTGGTAAGAAACAAAGAGATCAGCTCCGGGGATGATTTTATAATCACACGGTGGGTACGTACTCTTCTATTCATCTGTCTGTCTTGCCTTTATTAGTTAGTGCATAATTCTCGGGGGGATCCTTAAATTCGATATTCGCATCTCGTGAGACTATAGTCTTTCATTAAATTGTCGTGTGATAATACTGTCATCATATAAGACTCTTGATATTTCACAATGCCGGTAAAGACAAGCTAGAATAACTTACAATGCAGTAAGTAGATTTAGTCACGTGACAAGAATTTTCCCATACGTGATTTATTAGCTTATCAATTATTACCATTGTTAGAATGTAGTATACTCTTGTGTTACATTGATAAATATCGGTTATTAAACTGAGTTTCCATTGTTCACAATGGCTACATTAAGTAACATATCAAATGCATTTGGACTACACCTTCATAAACTATATTTAAATTCGATGCATTAGTTTCTCCTATTCAACCAATGCACAGACTTTTGAGGGTTTAATTGTCAGAAGCAAGCCTCTTTATAAAAGTCTTATCAGTTATAAAAGTGCTACACAGAGATATCAGATGTAAAAGTCATAGTACACAGGGTTATCAAATGTAAAAGTCATAGTACACAGGGTTATCAAATGTAAAAGTCATAGTACACAGGGTTATCAGATGTAAAAGTCATAGTACACAGGGTTATCAAATGTAAAAGTCATAGTACACAGGGTTATCAGATGTAAAAGTCATAGTACACAGGGTTATCAGATGTAAAAGTCATAGTACACAGGGTTATCAAATGTAAAAGTCATAGTACACAGGGTTATCAAATGTAAAAGTCATAGTACACAGGGTTATCAGATGTAAAAGTCATAGTACACAGGGTTATCAGATGTAAAAGTCATAGTACACAGGGTTATCAAATGCAAAATGTAAAAGTCATAGTACACAGGGTTATCAGATGTAAAAGTCATAGTACACAGGGTTATCAAATGTAAAAGTCCAACACAGGATTACTAAATGTAAAAATCTTACACAGATCCCTGGATATACTAGAGATGGGATCATGTGCCTAGGAGGAGTAAGCATCCCCTGTCAACCGGTCACACCCGCCGTGAGCCCTATATCTTGATCAGGTAAACGGGAGTCATCCGTAGTCAAAATCAGCGTGCCAAGAACGGCCTAACAATCGCCATGAAAGACGTCAGACAGCATTGACCCAATGACAGGTTGTGTTGGCGAACTAGATCGTTATAACGACCAAAGAATTTGCGAAATGTTGACTTTAAACGAGGCTGTTGAAACCCCTGCACCATCATCTTGTTTGTCGGTAGCCTGCCTCGATTTAAAAACTTATCATACACAGAACAAGCTCTTGTGTATCGAATCAGTTGAGATATACACCATATGTAGGTGATAATGGAATATTGCTACATAAATGTGGGAAATTGACGACAGAGAAGCTGAAATCATCCCGTTTGTCATAAAGTTGAGTTGTTAGTTTGTCGTTAACATCTATTTTCGATAAAATATCTAAGTATGAAGCAGAAGTGGACTATTATGTAGTGTCTTCTATTTTCGACTTCACAGGGATATATCGAATCGACATATGAATGAAAATTATTACTGTTAATAGATAAAACGTCGTCGATATGTTTAAATGTCGAACTGAAGGCCATAGCAAAAGATTGCTTCTTTTCACGTAGAAGATTTTGAATAAATTCTACCTCAGGAATATAAAAACAGGTCAGCTAACAAAGGAGCACAATTCGTACCCATGAGAATTCCAGCAGACTGTTGGAAGACCTGATCACCAAAGACTTCAAAGATATTGTTAATGAAGAACTCTAGCATATTTTTATTTCAATTTCAGATTACTGGTGCGTGGAGTTGTATTTAACAAAGTAATTGTTTAGATGACTGATCACTAGATATGAATGAAGCAACTGTCTATGATGTCATTAAGTCTAGTATTGTGAAGAATGGTCGTGTAAAGTGTTGGAAAGTCATGCGTTTTGATGTTGTTGATTTGAGAAAGGTTTTGTGATTTCAAATTTACTGAAAGTTCTTTATCATTCTTTAGAATCCACATTTGATTTACACCACTTCTGGCATATGTAGTCGCACAGTACGCTTGACGTTTCTCCTTCACAGCTGTATACCCCCCTCCCCCTCTCTCTCCCCAACTCTACAATTTGACGAAGTGTATATCTTAAAAAGTTTTCTCCATAAAATTGAAGAAATCAAACCCTGGTTCTAAAACAAAATTCTCAATTTTGGTATAGAGGATTTTAAAAAGTACCGTCAATCCAGAGTCCTTAGATTTACAATCTATGTTCCCCTTGTCCCAAAGATGCTCAAAAGAAATTTGAAAAGAATTGGAAGGGTGGTTATCAAGAAAAAATATTAATGTTCAATTAACATCTTATGATGACTGACGCAGACAAATAGCAATATGTAGGTCGCTTGAGTGATTGTCAACATTGACCTAATTAGAATTAATCAATGTTACAAATGATACTGAGCTCATACACATGTGTACATATATATGTGCGTCATTGGCAACAAAACAACTAGTCTTTTTGAGTATGCTAAATGAAGTATAACATTTTTTAGGAAGTTGTGATGAAAACGTTTCAAGTCATCATGTCGCATAAAAAATGGATGGTCTCATGTGATTATTCTAGAGAATTCAGTTTCCATGCAGGCTCTAACCAAGAAACTAAACCCAATGTACCACATTCCCCACATCTATTAATTTGTTTTAGGATTTCTAATACTGGGATTCAAATTTGAATTTCAAATTATGCACTCAATGTGTATGTATTAATGCTGAATACTTACCTCCTCAAAGTCAGCAACTTGGTCAACTTCATATTTAGGTGATTTGCACAAAATAATGCTCATACAGCTGAAACACAGAAAAGCACACATTTTAAAATTACATAAAATAGTGGTCATGTACTTTGGCTAAAATATGTGATTATTGGATGAAAAAGTAAGAATTCAAAAGTGTTTGAATATTTACAATTTACATTTAATTTTTTTTTTTAATTTACTTGAGTTGACAGGACCTACATGTATTAAAATTTGAGGGCCCAGTTACAGGACCCAATTCAAAATCATCAATATTCCCCTACTTTCATCATTTAATTTTTCCCAATCAAGTGTCCTAAAGTTCATAATTATAGAAATGAGAAAACTTTAAATCATAATAGTATTTTTGTGATTTCTTCTGTAGATTAGAACCATCACATATTAGTGGGGGTTACCTCAGGTAAACAAACTTGAACGTAGCCTGGCTCACCAATATATATGATTTTAACAATCTTTATCTAGAATGCACACAGGACATTCACATGTTTGTTTTTATTGTAAACTTGAGAGAGAGAGAGAGAGAGAGAGAGAGAGAGAGAGAGAGAGAGAGAGAGCTACAGGTCATCACTTAGGATTACATGTATTATCATAAATTAAGCCTAGTCCTTTTGAAAATGTCCACATGAAACATGCTTTTACAAGTATTCCCCAATTTTACAGATCCTGAACTCTGTGTAAATGTGATAGGAAACTCCCTGAGTGAATGTTAGGTAGGAGACATACTTAACTAGTATTCTATATTGTACACCCATGCAGTAAATGACAGGACTACTTACAATGTTCAGTCTACATGTATACCACTATAGCTGACTAGCCTGGCTGGCAGTATAAAATAAATTGGGGTTCTCATATATCTCATATACTATAAGCCAAATTTTCTGATACATTTTATTCAGCCTTTACTATAGAATTTGGATTCTAAATCAAATAGAATACTTACGTCAATACAAGTTCCAACACGGCAACAGACAGGGCTTTTTCATATTTTCCATGAATATGTCTGTCAGCCTTCTGTTTCCCTGGTCATTTTTTTAGTCGGATGTGATGCAATAAAGCGTCAAATTCCACCACATTTACTTTTTCTACGACTACGTAGACGATTGGATGCTAGAGTCCGTTGACTATGGCAAAGATCAAACGGATTTGTATTCCACGAAATAAACCGGAATCCTTTAGCACAATTGAAGATAAAGATCGTGGTAGTGAATTAAGTGAGCAAAGAACATCTGATATTGATAAACTTCTGAAGAACAAATTGAATAAAAACTGCAATTTCCACCTCCTGTCATACTGAAAACAAATGAAGGTTGTTCATATCTCCAATGCAAGAGAGTGTTACAAAGGGCAATAACTATTTCTGGTGTATTTTGGTTTGTGCACCAGGGGAAAGTATTGGTTTATGTGTTTATCTTTGGTTTCTCCACAAATGTTTTTATGTACTTTTTAAAAGTCAGATTTAATACATTTTACTAGCATGTGAGTTTACACCAAATGACTGGGCAAATATATTTTATCCCTCTCTAAAAATTACATATATGAAACCCATAAATACATCATAAAAATAATTATTTCTATTGTTTTCAAGGATTAAATAAATACAAAAAAAATTCTAAAAGCTAAAACCCAGCTCAAAATAATTTTTACAATTGTTGTTTTAATAAACAATAGCGATTAATTTTTAAATATAACAATAAATGTACAAATCTTGCCCAGCTGTTGTTAGAGGATCGGTTTCCATGGCAACCGTTGCTAAGTCAAACCTTTGCATGTCCTTTTTTGTTTTATATCTATCATAATATTGTTACACACAAAGTTTCATCAAAATCTGTGACATACTGTGGCCACTGAATTTTGATAGTTACATAGAATCAGTCTTAATATTTATATGAGGAGAAAAGATAGGGGCTTGGTAGAAGATTTACTGGATCCAACACTGTACCTTTGTTTGTAGTGTTTTATGAAGTTTAGTAATCCAGTATAGGCACGGTAACTCATATTCATCCTACACATTGACCTGGGTATTAAATGTGTCTAAAAGTATAAGTACGGTTACCAAAAGTGGAATTAATTTAAAATACAGTTGTATCGACACCCGGGAAAATTCTTGACCAATCAACGGACAGAATTAAATGCAGAACTGACAAAGACTATTCCTATTTTTCTAATAGATGAAAACAAGTGCAAATGTATTCAAATTGATTTATATTAATTTTTGAAACCTTCCGGCTGAAATAAAAGCATAATAAAAATCCAATACTACCACGTAATGACCCTTACAAACAAAGACAATAATATCACAAGCCTTATCAGCTGCAACCAAAACATATTCCTCATGTAACCCATCTAATTGTTTTATCACTTCTCATTTACTAAAAACAGAAGGATAGATGGGACGTACTTTTGTTTTGATGTGTCTAATGCGGAATTTTAATATTCCTCTAACACTCTTAATCCATTCTGACAATGTATCAAGTTCTTTTTCATATTTAGTCCATCGTCTGGCATAATCTTCGACAGAATTCATAATAGCAATGAAGTTCTGTCACCAATTAAAAGACCGGGGTTCTCTGTATTTAGGACGTTATAAAATAAGGATTTGAGGTCCTCATTTTCAACTATATCAACATCACCAGTAATGACATGTCCACCTGGACTATAATTGAAAGAACACTCAAAGTCAATAAAAGTGTGCAGTCGATGTCGCCGGCACTTTATTAGAAAATAAGCTATATCAAATCATATATTTTGTGTGCTATACATTCATGGACCCATAGCCTCCCTAGGCATGGTATACTTTTTATTTCCCCTTTACTTATAAACTTGGTAGGAAGCGTAGATATCCTAATTTTGTAACATACGTGACTGTCGCCGACTCAATTTTTAAAATTGAACAAGCAAATATAAAAATCTGAGAGCGTGTTTTTTAATTTTCGTTGCGTTTATATCATTTGTATTTCCTAAATTTTCATTCAATAAAAGTTTAAAACCTTTTGCGTATGATTTTAAGCAGTTGTGTATATATTACTGCATGTCGCCAGATTATATTATGTGATCATAGGGTCAATTAAACACCCAATGTACGAACAAAGATTTCGTATTATCTTTATGTTTTTGATCTATTTTGGCGCTAAAATATTCAAAAACTTTGGGAAAATATTCATCAAGCGATATTTGGATATGGCATTGAGAAAAAGTCATCATTATTCTCAAAATTTTGCATTTCGATTTTAGAAATGTAACATACGATACAATAATTTTTTTATGAAAACGTATTTGCAGAGCAAATGTTACCCCTTTTATGAAAATCTCGTAGTGTACAGAGAATGAAAATATAAACATTTCTTTTGCAGAAGTCATTGGTTGGTCTGAAATTTGACAAACGTGTCAAGATGTAACATTCGTTACCGAGAAATTAATTAAAGGGAATGATAGAATAATTTCCCGCGTATTTTTGCTCTCTGTCTGCATGATGTGGTATACGAAATGAACGTCTACTATGAACATTTGAGTTTGAAAGTCAATACGTGTTGAACTTTGAGAATTAGGATTAATTTTCTCTTACGGTAAGTACTGTTACAACAACTGCAATGTTTGATATACAATATTGATTAAGCAGATGGAATGTTTTGGTCTTAATTTGTTCTTCTGATATCAAAGAATGTATATCGTATTCCAAATATATCGAAATTCCTCTGGTGTAAGAATTACATTGAGTAGAACGATGGTAATATACGTTACTCAAAGTAACGTATGCTACTTAATGAAATGCTTGATTAGACATCAAATATTGAACTACATATTGACAAAATATCATCTTTAATGATATGTTTGTTGAATATCAACTATGTTATGAAGAAACAAATGTGTTATTGTTCTCGTATTCACTAGCATATACAGATATCCTCTGCAAGAAATACAGGCCATGCTTTTCTCTCCTACTGTCTTATTTATGATACATGTAACTATGCAACTCTACATTTATCAATTTGCTAGAATTCAGCATCTTTTCATAATATATCTTAGAAATGAAGGGATTAATCTCTGATGATTGTTCTATGCAATCTTATAGAGAAATCATTAAAAAATATTTTATCTGAGTGTAACGTATGTTACCAGAAATTCCGTTACGTAATATTATTCTACTTGTTTTTAATTTTTTATTTATTTTCTCAGAAATGGCGCTTGTGAGAGCAGAAGTACAGAATAACTACCATGAAAAAAAATGCATTAAAACATAAGAACAACCATGAAAAAATGTTTTAGAAATAATATTATATGCTCCCCTTGTGGCAATACTGAAAAGGTAGAATGTCTGTATAGAGATTGAAAATAAAGGTTTAACTACCGGTCAAAGGCTACCATAATTATACATGTAAGTTTTGTCTCTCAAAATACTTATAAGCAACTGGTCATTTGAGTAATTTTGTATGACCTTTGACCTTGTGACTTGAAATCCAATGGGGGTCATCTATTCATGAGGGGGCACCAGTGTTTCAAGTTTGATGTCTATCAACGAAAGACTTCTCAAAGGACAATAGCGTATGTCCAGAGTAGTTTAACCGTTGTCCTTTTGACCTCAAAATCAATAGGGGACATCTATGTCTTAAGGTTCACGTTAAATATTCATTCATAACACCGCGTGGTGGATTATACTGACAGTTTCTATGGAAAGGTATTTCAAAAGAAGCAACAAAAACATAAGATTCGGTATACATTTAATCAAAATGTTGGGAAATTAAACATTTTCTTTATATCATTATTGTAAACAGATTGTTAGAAATGGGTAAATATGTTTCTTTCCATTTTTTTAATAGAAATGATGTGTTTATAGTAATGAAAGGAAAAATAAGAAACATACGTTACTTTCATTGTTTATTATAACAAAGAGCAATCCAGGTTTCAAAACATCTGTCTGTTATTTCTATAAGAATCATGAGCATTTATATAGCGAAACATCAATCTTTTACTTTTGTTTTAATCGCATATTTATTGTAAATTAACAAATTCAGAAGAAAAGACACATTTGGTAAACGTTTTTGCTTGTCTACGTTATATTTCTATTAAAATTGGTATTTCCATTGAATTAAGTGATGTCGTTATGATTTTGCAACATCAATCGTAAAGAATAACTGATGATGGCATCGTTTTGGCATAATATTTTCATGGATGTACTGTTGTGTAAGTGTTGAAACATACGTTACATAATTATAGCGCTACTTCATTTACATACAAAAAAGCTATCGTTCGATATCTATTGCTAGTCTTTTGTTTTCATGTTTCATACATATTGAACTGTTCGAGAATATTTGTTAATCAATTTTATTTTCTGCCATTTCAAAGATATTGAAAGTGATATCTAGTCGTTTATTTTGCGCTCTTAAAATCTTATTGCTGACTTTTACAGCAGATAATTTCTTGTTGTGTTGATTAAATATTTTCTTTGAAAACCTGTATTTATTGTCTTTCGCAAATTAGACAAATATATGCTCAGTCAATTCCAATACAAGTTATGGAATAATACATGGAAAATTAATGTTTATCTGACATATTATCATGTCAAGGACTCAGTAACGAAGGTTACATGTGAGAAAAATCTCGAAAAATATACCATACTTTGACCTACTGTAAAAAAAAAATCTGTCATACTTAACTTGAAACAATTTGAGGTGAGTGTTCAACAGATATTTACCATTAATAAAGGCATGTTACCATATATATTTTGAATGGTCGATAAACCATGATTTTGAAACCCTCAATTGCACGCTTTTATTGACTTTGGGTGAGAAGATGAAGAACAAGAACACGTAGGTGGATTAAGTATAAGATGGTCTATATCTAGGCACTGCAAAGTTTGTTTATGATTAAAAAGTTTGGATGCAATAGTACAAGTATATCTTTAGGAAATACTGGGTGTGGACTTCAACTTGAAATATGTTGGAATAGAAGACTGAACTCTTTTATGACGGAAAATATTGCTTATATTGACGGCATCTATTCCTATCTATATAGGAATAGAAAATAGATATATCTACATTATGTATGTCTTAGAGCTTGCAGTTGGGTTTTAATTTTAAAAACCATGATTAGAACTCAGTAGACCTAATAGTGTCTACTCAGACTGTCCCAGACTTCCGTTTTATAAATTTTGGCTGATTTTGTAATGAACATTATTGTTGCCTAAACAAATTGTCTGATCGAAGAATATCCGAGAAATCGCTATCATGAAAATCGCAAGAAAGAGTAGGCGTATATATCTTACGACTAAGCTGAAAAAATAATTCTGTCTGATAATTAAATTCCGATCACTAGGTCATAAGTAGGTATTCAAGTTTTATAAACCATGGATGTACTTTTCATATTAATTAAGAAAGTCTACAAGACATGAAAAATAAGAAAATGACAGTGTTTGTAAATTTTGATCTTAGTCGTAAGATATTTTGAGAATATGTATGTTCACAATCGGCTTCGGCACAACAAAATACTCTCTGTAGTCTTCACAGGAAGACATAGCTGTAGAAGAAACGTCGTGACTAATCCCTGTTTACAAATCAGTAAACATGTGACATTCGTATCAAAGGATTTAATAAAATAACTGTTCAAAATTATCATTATGTATGTATTTCATATTAAATTTCTATTTACCTCAATGTGCCGAAATATGTACCGGTAATCTTGTAATAATGTAAATTGAAAAATTCTTTGACACCGTTTAATATAAAGAAATGCAACATCTGCTGCCATTTCTGGTACTTAGGAAGACCGTTTGTAGCTGCAGGGCTTGTTTTGGCCGTTCCCTTTACGCAATAAATGTCAGTGGAAGCGACGAGAAGCCGGATTGATTTCCAGTACCATCAGAAACCTATAACTATTATGTAATACGGTTTCACGGGGATTGCTTCAATCATATATCGCGTGGATGTTGGAATGTCCCGTCCGTGGACGTCCAGTACGTCATATGTAATGCATTCATTAGTAATGCTGGAGAAATTTTTATGGAAAAATTCTGCAGGTCTATCCGTAGAGGATGATTGATAAGTGCGGAAAATAGATTTCAAGCCTTGACATATTCTACTCCAGACGATTCTATAAATCATGCAATACTAATCTAGAGCTGTGAATATGCAAGAAGTACGTTTAAATCCTTTTTAGACATTGGAGAGGGTCAGGTTTCGCACTAGCATTATACTTGTATTCAGGACTGGGGTTAAGCCGAGGTTTAATTTCGTTTGGGTTACAGCTATCAGTGCTGTATTAAATAGTGTTGTAATTATGAGTATGATCAACTATAAAGATGAGTATTTTTTGACAAATTCGATAGTTGATGTTAATATGGTATTATCGAAGCACTTGTCTATCCAATGCAAGGGGAAAACGATGATTAAGGATTGATATTTATGGTGGATAAGTGCATGCGCGCGGAAAAAGTATCACTAGAACCATCACAAAGAAAGAAGATTTGTTTACAATGTGTAGTCGTGTTAAAAATGATTTTACGCTAAATCTATTCTTCAGATGTCCGTCGCTCTAAGTGGTACTCTGTAATCCGTTCTCTGCCGGACTGTCTTTTCTTTCTGTAATTGCAGAACTTATCCCGCCAACAGCTTTCAGACCGAAAATTGCGTCGCCAGTTTGTTGTCATCTGCGAATATTTCGTCATGCTAATGTAATTCTACTTATGTCTTTCATCTAAATCCCATGCCATCAGTTTTATTTGTCGTATTATGCCATTTATTTCACCGGACCCCAGCAACTACTAGTACATCCATTGACAGCCTTAAAGAAGGTCATGACATCACCTTTCATGTCGAGTTATATATGATTTACTCTTAGATCTTATGAATATCTCGGCACTGTGGGAATCCGAGTTAGAATAGTTCCGCAGTATCCCTTGCTTGTCGTAAGAGGCGACTAGTAGGTCGGTCCTTCGGATGAGACTACAAACACTGAGGTCCCATGTCACAGCAGGTGTGGCACGATAAAGATCCCTTTCTGCTCAATGGCCATAAGCGCCAGGCATAGGCCTAAATTTTGCGGCCCTTCACCGGCAATGGTGACGTCTCCATTTGAATGAAAGATTGTCGAGCGAGATGTTAGACAAGATACAATCAATAGGCCCTTTTTTGAGCATTGAACAAAAATAAACGAAGAGCTTTTTAAAACTGCTTTCAAGAAACATGACTGAAAGAAATTTCAACCAGATTATTTTATGGGGTAAAGTTAGTTTTGTAACATAATTTATATGATTGATTGTCTATGGTTTTACGCCGTCTCGGCATTATTTCATCCATATTACGGCGGGCATCACTTTATATTATCTAATTATTTGAGGAGGAGGAGGATCAAACGAAATTAATCAAGCTAAAATGTTTATCTGCAGTATGTAACCTTTTCTAAAATGATTGATTGTTTGTTTGTTTCAGGTCCCGTCGAGGATTTTTCACTCATGTTTAGACGTCACCAGCGGGGCTCGAACTAATGACCTCCCGGTTACGAAGCGAACGTCCTACCACTGATCTATCGCGACCGATTTTTCTCAAAAGATGATGCGAGTTAATTATAGAAGTGGTGCCATGTATGTATTCGTGAGCTTACAAAAAGTAGAAACTGACATCAGACAATGCAGAATAACTTATGAAGGTGATCGGCGGGGAAATCACATATTTTGGATAAATTCTATTTTATTTAATTGGGTAGAAAGGGGTACATAAGGTCTACATGTACACACGCCATCCCATCTTCACAAGTCGAGGGTTATTGATTCGTTACCTTGCACTAAACATTGACATCAGTCACCATTCAAAACATGAGTTCGAGATGGGGAATATGATTGGTGTTGTAGCGTGGAGCCAATCAGACAACGGCTTTTATAACCGGTTGAAAACGAAATAAACATGGCGCGGCATCGGCAACATGATACAGATTTTACGGCCGTCGATTGATTTTCGGAAATTTATTTTCATTGAAGAAACAATTAGACGAAATTTTAGAATACGAGCCACATGAAAACGATGGATTGTCCAAGTATGTTTGTCGATTGCCATCAACGAATTGAACAAGTTATTTACAATTCACTATGAAATATATTACTATTGTGCTCCTTTGTCAGCTGACCTGTTTTAGTCCCCTACCGACGAAGTCGAGGGGACTTTAGGTTTGCGCTCCGTCCGTCTGTCCGTCAGTCCAGTTTTCCGCACTTTTTTCTCTGTTCTTGCAGATATTTATTTTATATTTGGTATGTCGCTTTGCCATAATAAGTTGCAGATCAAGTTCGAACTCCGTCTCGGTCCGTTGATTTTTCACTTAGTTATGGCCCTTGGACTTAGAAAAAATAGAATGAATTATCAGTTTCCGGACTTTTTTTGGTTGTGCTTGCAGATATTCATTTGATATTTGGTGCATTGCTTTGTCATAACAAGTTACAGTTCAAATATGAATTTGGTCTCGGTCCGTTGATTTTTCACTTAGTTATGGCCCTTGGACGTAGAAAAATAACATGAATTGTTAGTTTACATCCAAGTTTCTTATCTCTTTAGATAAGAATTAAGAATACTACACTCATTAAAACTTCTAGCATAGTAATACTACAATATAGCTAAATTATTCATGATCATCTACATGTCACAGTTTATTGACTTGGTTAAAGACCTAAACCTAATTATAAATTTGTCTTTTTTCTTGGTCTAGTCTCTACTTCATATAGTAGTTGATTTCCAACCATTCCTATCCTGGTTCCCTAATTTTCCCTTTTACCATAACCTACATAATGAACTTTGAATATTGTTGTGGTACAGTGATCTTTGCAACCGGTAGGGGACTATGTATTGCCATACAATACTCTCAGAATGCTTCTTATATTTATATGAATCAGAATTTATTCAGAAACTTCTACGGGAGAAGAAAAAATATCTTGCCTTGGCCTTCAATTCGACATTTAGATATATCGACGATGTTTTATATATTAATAATAACTTTCATTCATATGTCGATTTGATATATCCTTGAGAGCTAGAAATAAAAGACACAGCAGAGTCGTCCACTTCTGCTGCATTCTTAGATATTTTATTGAAAGTAGATATTAACAGCAAACGAACAACTCAACTTTATGACAAACAGGATGATTTCAGGTTCTCCATCGTCAACTTCCCATATATATGTAAGACTCTAAAGTGCGATGATCGTTCCGAAGTGCGATGGTCACGCCAAAGTGCGATGGTCGGCGCCAAAGTGCGATGGTTTGTTAACGTTACGGACGCCAAAGTGCGATGGCCACGCCAAAGTCCGATGGTGCGGAGTTCAGTAACGTTTGTGACGTCATGTCATGGTGACGTCATGCTTTACATCTTTCAAAATAAAACCGAAGAAATGCAACATAACACGGACGACAGCAACGGCAAGGTATACAAGGTTGAGGATAGTGAGAACGACAAAGTACATTTGTTGTCGAACTATCTACTTTGCCCAAACATTGTTTGATTCATGATCATTTATTACTTGTGACGCACACGTAATAAAATCCTGGGGATATGCTATAATCCAAAACATTCTATACGATTTCGCGTTGTAAAATTTTGTGTTTAATAACACAACTAGATTTAGATGGTAATGAAATAAGTTGAACTTCTTACTTTTTATGAATGGATTTTGCACTGATATTTTTGTGAAACAACACACGGTTGGTTCAGTCTGTACCAAAAACATTGTGTCGCTTACAAACCAATGGATTTCGGCGTGTCACACCATCGCACTTTGGCGTGTCAGACCATCGCACTTTGGCGCATGAATGTGGACCATCGCACTCTGGCGTGTCACACCATCGGGGTTTGGTGCAGACCATCGGGTTTGGCGTGACCATCGCACTTTGGAGTACCATCGCACTTTGAAGTCTTACATATATATGGAGCAATATTCCATTATCACCTGCATATGGTGTCTATATCTCTCAACTGATTCGATAAGCAAGAGCTTGTTCTGCGTATGGTCAGTTTTTAAATCGAGACAAGCTACTGACAAACAAGTAGATGGTACAGGGGTTTCAACAGTCTCGTTTAAAGTCAGCATTTCGCTAATTCTATGGTCGTTATAACGATTTGGTTTGCCAGTACAGCCTATCATTTGGTCAAATGCTGTCTGACGTGTTTCATTCCGATTGTTAGACTGTTCGTGGCACACTGATTTTGACTACGGATAATTCCGTTTACGTGATCAAGATTTAAGGCTCACGGCAGGTGTGACTGGTCGATAGGGGATGCTTACGTCTCATAGACACCTGATCCCGCCTCTGGTGTGTCCAGGGGTCCGTGTTTGCCCAACTTTCTATTTTGTATTGCTTGTAGGAGTTATGAGATTGATCACTGCTGAGAAGCATACCCCACGTAAGACCATTTTTACATTCTGTTTTTGCTCCTACCAAACTTGCAACTTAAACAATGAATCTCATTGGCTGATATAATTTTAGCTATTCCATAAGAATATACATTATAGCATGCATAAATTAGCAGGCACAATGAAATGATCTGACGTTTAAAATGTTATCCCCTAATCTAAATATTGCATTACGCTTACATCTCACAATATTTCATTTTGATCGGTTGATTGTTTTACTTCTCGTCGAGAATCCCCCCCCCCTCCTATTGCGACGTCACCAGTTGCAGGTGAAGTACCACAGAAGGTCTACGCTTAGCCGTAGCAGTGATTGTTCTGTAACGTGGCAACGCCTTCCGCGACACGGGACCTCCGTTATTTAAGGCCATACCCGAAAACCCCATTATTCTTATTTCTGAGTGCCGAGTGTTTGGCGAAAGAGCAACCACTACCTATACTAACGTATTAGGTAGGACGGGGTCCATGGCTCGAACTCATGACCTCCTGGTTACAAAGCGAACGCTATACCACGGAGCTACCGCGACCGGTACTATTTCATTTATGAGGACTTTACAACTAATAAATGTCATAATACGTAAAATAGGCAATATATTCCATTACCTCTCTATGGGACAGATTACATTTCAACTTGATTGATTGATTGAATATTGTTTAATCAATATCGAGAATATTTCACTCATATGGAGACGTCACAACTGCTGGTGAAGGGCTGCAAAATTTAAGCCTGAGCAGGGAGGGATCTTTATCGTGCCACACCTGCTTTGACACGGGACCTCGGTTTTTGTGGTCTCATCCGAAGGACCGCCTGATATCTGTTAATAAAAATACACAATCTTAGGGCCTTTACTTTTATCGATATAAAACCACTCACTCATTCAACTTCTTTGACTTTAATATGAATTGCAAGAGTTTTCTTTCATTTCATAATTTAAATTTACACCCTTTATTCAAAGTGAAATTGATTAATAATTTAAAAAAATAAGGTGTCTAAAATATCTGAAGGATGTCTTTGTTAGAATACTAGGTCTTTGTCAACTTCCTCTCTTTCGGTTGGATCTCAATTTATCATTACCAACAAATAGATGTGGTGTTTGTACTTAATGCAAATGTTGTAGTATCTCATTATTGTATTACAGATTGGAATTCTATACAATAAGATTTTCTAATTTGCTCTTCAGAACATACGTCAATTCTACATGAAAATTATCACAAATTTTCAGGTTGTCGTTACCTTGTTATCAAATAGACATTTTTTTACCCAATGATGTGTGATTTCCATTTCATTTCAGTTTTCCTCGGTGGTATGTCGGTTAACCAGTTACAGGGTATGGTCCTAACATTGTTCAAGAACTATAGTGTGAATGTTACGTCAAACGTTGCAATATTTGATCTTTATTATTTATAGATATACAATACAAATGAAATATTGTAAAAATACACATGAACATTTATAAAACCCAAAAGGAAACTATACAACACAAAAGAAATATCATACAACACTGATGGAAAATATGGAAATCAAAGGGGAAAATATCCAATGCAAATGAAAATTATACAATATAAATGAAAACAAGAGGACCATGGACCACATCGCTCACCTGAGTAACCTTGGCTCATATTTAAAGATTTTTCCTATATATATTTGCATGTAAAACTTTTTATCCCTATTGTGACCCTAAATAAAAAAACCCGGGGGCCATGATTTTTTCAAAATTGAATCTGAAAGAGGTCAGGAAGCTTTCATGTTAATGTAAACTTTTCTGGTTCAGTGACTTTTCAGAAGATTTTTAACAAACTTGAATCTGCACTATGTCAGGAAGCTTTCAGGTAAAATTCAACTTTCCTAGCCCAGTAGTTTCTCAAAAGAATATTTTTAAAAAATTTCCCGATATATTTGTATGTAAAACTTTGATCCCCTATTGTGGCCCCATCCTACCGCCGGGGGCCATTATTTGAACAAACTTGAATCTGCACTATGTCAGGAAGCTTTCATGTAAATCTCAGCACTTCTGTTCTCAGTAGTTCTTGAGAAGATTATCCTACCCTGGGGGACATGTTTTTAACAAACTTGAATCTGCACTATGTCAGCAACCTTTCATGTAAATTTCAGCTTTTCTGGTCCAGAAATTCTTGAAAAGATTTTTAAATGACCTCACCCTATTTTTGCATTTTTGTGATTATCTCCCCTTTGAAAGGTACATGGCCCTTCATTTTAACAACCTTGAAAGCCTTTCACCCAAGGATGCTTTTAGCCAAGTTGAAATTGACCCGGTGGTTCCGGAGAGAAAGTCGAAAATGTAAAACGTTTACAGAAAGACAGACGACGGACAACAGGCGATCAGAATTTTAAGCTCACTTGCGCTTTCAGCTCAGGTGAGCTAAAAATATTGTTTGGCCGTTCTTGACACATCGATTTTGACTACGGATAACTCCGTTTACCTCATCAAGATATAGGGCTCACGACGGGTCTGACCGGTCGGCAGGGGATGCTTACTCCTCCTGGGCACCTGATCCCACCTTTGGTATATCCAGGGGTCCGTGTTTGCCCAACTCTCTATTTTGTATTGCTTATAGGAGTTATGAGATTAATCACTCTTCGTTACCTTTCACCTTTCATACAATACAAATGAAAATCATACAATACAAATGAAAATATACAATGCAAATTTAATATTATTATGTTTTGATAACACAAATGCAAAAATTATATAATACAAATGGAAAACATTAAAATATTGCAACCTTTGATGTCCTTAATGGCTTACATGAAACTGGACAAAACGTTCCATCTAAACTGCATACATGCGAAATATGGTTTTGGAAAAAATTACACGGGGTGGAACCCCTCACCCGGTGAAAATGTAGATCTGCGCATGTATATGTTCCTGTGCTCGCTCTAGCGGTAGCACCGTCGACATATAAGACCCCACTTTTCATGTACTGGCATTTTCATCTGATTAAAAAGGAAAGAATGATAACTCCTTATGAAATATTTTAAATCCACTTTCATTTCTAAAAATTATATATAAAGTAAATCAGACAAGGATATATCATATATTAAATGTATACATTATTTGTCGAGATGCGCATCTGGTGCATCAAAATTGGTATTGTATAAGTTTTACATGGACCATGATCTTTTTAACGCTGATACCTAAATGGACATCTTTTTAAATAGGCAATTATGGAAGGTTTAGTGATGAACTTGTATGTCTGAATCCATTTTATTATACATGTACCTCAGTATGAGAATGCCATGCAACGCGTAATCTGATTGGTCTAGACGGTCACGTGCCAGGGAGGACAATACTTCATATCTCCCTCTCAGACATCATATCTCCCTATCATATTTACCCCTTGGGCAGCCTCGTGCATTTTCCATAAATTTAACGTCAAGGTAGATGAAGTGTATTGTGACGTCACAATAAGCCCGAGTTATTCTACTTTCATAGTTCATAAGGCACAACAAGCTCCGGTCAGCCCAGTATTATAGGGTTATTGAACTTATATTGGTGAATATTGGCACGAGTTGACTGTTAAAATGCACGAGCTTGCGAGTGCATTTTGACAGCCAACGAGTGCCAATATTCACCTATATAAGTTCAATAACCCTTTCATTATATAGCTAAAGTATTTAGTTGTTAAATTATATCCCTTTTCACTCAAAATAGACGAGAATTCATCAATATTGCATCTGAAGGTGTACAATAACAGCATGCATTTCTTAACTGTTCAATATCTAACCTGTCATTAATGCATGAAGCAAACTGATTTTGTAAATGGGGACATCATAATTTATGTACAGTAAAACATTTTGCTTAAGTAAATATCAAATACCGGCTCTGTCAGATTCGGAGGACCGTCGTCTACCATTCTGGCTTGTTTACGTCGTTACGGTAACGTCAATATTGAACGCTCATACTCGGAATGTTTCGGGCGCATACAATTTACGCAATGCAAAGTTAACGTTCAATAAATTCTCAGGATATTGAACGCTAACATTCTCTAGATTTTACGCAGATTTTATATTAGACTATTTATTAGTTATACCGAGCGAAGCTCGGACGGGCCGAAGGCCCGTCCGCGAAGCAAGGCTCTAAAGGTAACACGTATGTAAAAGAAAAAAGCCAAAATCAGCAAAAGAAAAAGAGACAATCTCTATATACGTTCACTGAAATTTTCGTGATCCATATGGGCCCCGCCATTTATTTTTTCATTACCTGCTTCAACAGTTATTCGTGTTTTATTTTGAATGCCAATAATAGAAGACTCTGACGTGCAATTCGTAATTTAAACACTCAGTTTGTTCAAAGTGAATAGTATAATTATCATTGTAACAGGTTTTAGCAAATAATTACATATAAAATCGTAATACGACTAAATAGATGAACGAGTTCATGAGTTTCTTTTAATAAGAATATACGATAAAATTACGGTTACATTTTTACCATTTTGAATTTATTGGTTAATTTTGTTTAGTTTTATAACGGCCTTTTTCATTGCATACGGAATGTATTATTGTTGTTTATAATTGTTTGTTTTGAAAAAGAGAAAAAGGTTGAGCTAGGCTAAATGTGACGTCACAATACACAGTTTACGTCGCCTTCAAACTTCCGCCAGAGGTCGTTTGCACACAAACGCGGAGACGCAGAGGACTATGGGTAGTATGACGTCGCCTTGTGTTTTATTTCCCGCGTTCAATGAATAGGCGGATCCTGTAAAACTGTTGTCCCCATATAAACACCTTTAATATTGAGCGCAAGGAAAATTTCATTAAAAATATATATTTTTAAATGAATCATAACCTACCACACTTAACGGAATTATGATTACCACTTGGGACACTCCAATGACCATTACATGCTTCGCTCGGTCCAACGGTCACACCGTATACATATTATTATCACGCCTCAGACAAAATTGTTGAAATCTAATTGGTCAGATCTTGGTCACATGACGCCGTGAAAAAAACCGTATCATGCGAGTAAAATCCGTATTGGGCGAGTAATTTTATTTATCGTCGGGTTCGACTTGCAGCCGTGTCAAAAGGAAAGACATTTGACTAAGTTGTATGATATAGACCCCCCACATACACAGTTAGAGGTCTTCGACGTGATAAATTCGTTACACAGTTAGTTAGTGACCTGATACGGAAAAATACATGGTGTGAAAAGAAAACCCGTATCGCCCGATACGGGTTTTCTTTTCACACCATGTATTTTTCCGTATCAGGTCACTAACTAACTGTGTAACTAATATAATAAATTGCGTTACGCTACAACTCCAATATCATCGCTGCCACAGGCTTTCTGATATGAAGCGTTGACGGCATGACGTCACAGTTGCAAAAACGCGGTAAATTATAAAGCTGATGTTTAGAAATTCTCTGCATTATTCGTAGGGGAAAGTAGTCCCGGAGAATTTGATGCTGTACGGAGTTTGAAGGCACAAAATATGCGGGTCACTGATACACAGTTCAATCGCATGGTTTTGGTTGATACAAAAACAAGAAAGTAAATCAGCACTCAAGGAGAATGGAAATACAAAAACTGGTTATCATATCACTGTATTTTGTTGTTTGTACCTTCTACCGTAATACGTTGACGGCGCGGTGTGACCGTTCGGACGATCCCAGCTACATACAATGTAGATGAGCGGACTCCAATTTCAAACTTACTTTTCTAGTCTTGCTTTGTTTCGGTATAATAAACAATTTATTGCATGAATGTTTGGGAGATATGAAGATTTATTCACCCAAGAAAAATCATATTCCCCGAAGGCAACGCCCGAGGGGAATATGATTTTTCTTGGGTGAATAAATCTTCATATCTCCCTCACTATCATGCAATAAATGTATGATATTCCACGGGTGTTTAAAAATAGAGTACACCAATGATCAAGTTTCAAGTTTCTTTATTCACTCAAACCAACAATACGTGGTACATGGAGTCAAGTACATGTGATACATTCCAATGGGAAGAGAGATGCGTGGAAGAGAGACACCAGGGGCGGATCCAGGAATTGTGGTTACGGGGGGGGGGGGGGGCGCCACTTTATGAGGCATTGGGTCCAGGAGGTGAAGCTCCTGGATTTGACAGATTTTCTACGGCTTGAAATATTTCTCCTATTAAGTCATTTGTACTATTTTCTATCATTTTAATAAGGTGAAATTGATAAAATGACCCAAATTTTAAGGGGTTTTTTTTTTTGGGGGGGGGGATTAAGTTTTCCCAATAAAGTAATTCAAGAAATCAAAAGATTTTGTCATTTATTTCTCCGGGAGTGGAAGAAATTATTGCTTCTTTTATCGTTTAGAACATTTTCCGAAACAAGATACCGCGATTTACCTTAAATTTGAAAATTTTAGGGGGGGGGGGGGCGCCGGCTGCGCCCCCTCTAAATCCGCCACTGGACACAAACATAATCATGTTCACATAAGGAAAGAAAAGAAAAAAGCGAGAGAAAAAACAAAGTATATTATATGTATGAATTATGGAGGACAGCAGACTACATCGTATATTTTTGTTATAAACAAACATAGGTTTCTCAATTTTTTAACACTTGTAGTTGACATTATTTCAGAAAATTTAACCACATTTGGATTTGTACAATATCTTGAATGTAAAAATTGTTTTCTTGTGGCACACATTCATTTGCATTCTAAAATAAATTGAAACTCGTCTGCAATTTGACCTGAATTACAAAGTGTACAAAATCTTTGATTCAAAGGAATATTTGCCCACCTGCCTGTCTCTACTGGGAGCCGATGATTCGAGGTTCTGAATTTGATAAATATTTTTCTAAGTTTAATAGGTAAATTTTCAAAGTATTTTTACGACCAAAGTGGACTTAAAAAGTCTATAAATTTGGACTTTTGATGAATTATTAATATCATTTCCCACGTTTTGAATGAATTGATCATTTAAACGTTGTTTAACAATAGCAAGGACCATATTCTGTCTAAAGAATCTTGCCCGTCCCATGTATTTGGGACACCACATGAAGACAGGATTTTGTGAATACAATTTATCCAGGAATTGCTAAAACCTTTTTTAGAATGTTGCAGACGTAAAAATTTACACAATACACAGAAAATTTTGTTTTCTATGCAAGTCAGTAGATTAGTCCAAAAAGAAAGCATTCTCGTAAAAACATTTATATATAATGGAAAACGCCCAGTTTCGCCATACACCATACAGGAGGGTGTACTACTCTTTAAATGAAAAATGTTTCCAAATTTCTTAATGTATACGTTCAATAATATCAAGATTTTCATAACCCCAAATTTCATAAATATATGTCAAAACTGGAACAACGATTCTATCAAAAAGATCAAACTGAGATTCGATAGGTAAATTGAATTGTCTTATCTTATTCAGAACACCGTGCATCGCTTATTGTGCTTGTTCACATAAATGTGTTTTTGCTTTACAGAAAGAGCCAGACCGAGAAAACGTAATTCCTAGATACTTAAATTCTTACAGTTTCTATAGCATTACCATTGTAATAGAATGTCTTAGTCGCCACTCGACCTTTTGAAAAAATTTAAATCTTAGTTTTGTTAACATTTACATTCATTTTACAATGTGAACAATACAAATAAAAACTATTTAAAGCATTTTGTAAATCTACATCTGTTTCAGCCAAAATAACAGTATCGTCAGTATATAACAAAATAAGTTTCAGATATACATATAATTCATCTTTTGGTACCATGACATTCTCACTATACATATAATCAAGTCTACTTTCAATTCCTTTTACAGTGAGCGTGTCAACACTGTCAATAAAATCGGAGCGTATTTCTGGACATCACAATGTTACACTTGAGTGATTTACACCTGTCTCTTTTGTACTGCTACATAAGGAAAATGATACAGAATTATGTACATCAAAAAACAAATTGCAAAAATCAACAACTTCAAACTCATCTAACATCTCAAGAATATGTACACTGGTTAACAAATAATCTACAGCACTACTATTTTTTACACGTTATTACTTAAATCCCCTTTGTATTTGTCACAACCAACACGGCTATTCACAATATACATTTCATTGTTTCTACAGAATCAATTAATTTATGTCCTTGATTTCGCAATCTAAGCCAAAGGAGGCTTGGTGTAAAATGCTGATTATGGAGAGAGGGTGGAACCTATGTTGTCATAAGAGATTGTTACATGTACAATGTAGGGTGGAGCTTTTGGAGTGAATTTTAATATATACACAACCTATTCTGTCATTTCAATTTCCGACATTGCGACCTATTCTAAGGATCACCACGGGAATAATTATAAATTATGATAAATTTGTCAAGACTTCAAATGTATCAATTTCTGTGGGGATCCGGGTTAGAATAGGTCCTCAGTACCCTTGCTTGTCGTAAGAGGCGACTTAATGGGTATCGTTGCAACCATGGTTACGGAGTTCGGTAGTACCTACCCTACTTCAAACCGTGGCTGTATGATCAGCGAAACCCTCTATTTTCTTGAATATTGACTAATCACAGTCATATTAACAGATTTCCGATATTTTAATGGCTGCGCCCATAACTAAAACGTTCAGTATTTGTTTACAAGTATTAACGGACAAAATAAAAGGATACATGTCCCTCTTTACAGAAGCAAGTAAAGTGTATAAGTATTCATTGAATGACATTCGATTTACAGCAGTGGTTACATCAGTAAATTTTGTGTTAATGAACTTAATCGTATTTTTAAACTTGATATGAGGAAATTCAGGTTAAAGTGAATGTGTTGAAATCTGAAAGAACAGAGTTGATCGGACAATTATCTAAAGAGATCGGTGTGGTTACGCATATTATATGGTAAATTTATTACACCGGTGAAGTCAACAAAGAAGCATTCATTAGTTACAACAGCTAAAAAGTGTTCAGTTTGTTCACAATCGGTAATCCTCGAAGTATTCTGCTACGAGAAGGCAATGACCTCCGAATGATTTTCTTTCCACTAAAAATACTGGAAGTTCACCGATTGGTTGGCTAATAAATATAAATATTCATGAATTCGAGGATTTTTTTTTAATCATACAGTCACAGCAAACGGGGACAATAAGCGTGGCTTGCGACTAAATGGGGCGGTCATTCGGATGAGACCGCAAAATTCGAGGCCCCGTGTCACAGCGTGTGGCATGATAAAAACACCTTTCTGCTCAAAGGCCGTAAGCGCCGAACATAGGCCTAAATTCTGCTGTCCTTCACCGGCAATGATGACGGCTCCATATGAGTGAAAAATTCTCGAGAGGGGCGTTAGATAATATACAATTAATCAACCAAATGCAATAGCTCACATGTCACATATTATGGGATCCAGGTGCTATTTCTGTTATCTTAGATGATATCCCTCTGATGACATATATGGGTAATTAATTTGTTATTTTGCCATTTCTCTTTTCTGGTATAACACCCCTTACCTTTAATTTACCATTCCAATTTGCAAAAACTTTTCTGTTGATCACAATATATGAGTCCTGTTTAGAAGGGGAAACGTGTTTTATTTTATAATTGTGTCCAAAAATATCTTTATTGTTTTTGTAGGCCTGTTTCATTATTAACTTTGAAAATATCTTAAATACGGCTCAGTATCTAATACAAAAAAATTCTGACAGATGCTTCATCATTGAGATTTGAAGCATAATAGGTCTATTTGTGAATTTTGACCTTACAGTCACCAATATGTTACTCCTCCTAGGCACCTGATCTCACCTCTGGTGTGTCCAGGGGTCCATGTTTGCCCAACTATCTATTTTGTATTGCTTGTAGGAGTTATGAGATTGATCACTGTTCGTTATCTTCACCTTGCATTATGCTCGCTCGATACTGCTTTCTGCGAACCAGTCTTCTTTGATACAGGAAATTGAAATGACAGATATGATAAGCTATGTGTTGAAATTCACTTCACAATCCTTAATGACAAAAGGCTCCACCCTTCCCATTTTGGAGGTCTGATTTGGAGGGTCCAGAGTCAGCATTTTACACTAGGCCGTCTAAAAATAAAACACAGTAATAGAGATTACAACGCTATTAGGCCAAAAATGGAGTGTAATCAGAACAAAGTCTTTCAGGTCTTGTGTCTGGTGTGTGCGGTTTTGTTGATAGTAATTTCTTGTGTTCTACTAAAAATGTAAGTTTAAACTATTCATATTCAAGGGTCGTAGTCTTATTCCCTATACAAATGCGTGTTTTCCTTTACAACAAATAAAATGGCGGAAACCAAGAGAGGAGAAGAAAAAAGGTCAGTTAAAAATCCGTAAATTTTGTTACAGCATTCAATCAATACCATAACTCAGCGATTAATTTCCCTGTTAGTAGGACACTTTCAGGGTTACAAATATCAAATGATAAAAAATTCTATTGAAATAAAACATGGAATGCTGACTCGAGTATAATACATGTATGAGTTTGATTTGTTTTATTACAGAAAACGTGTAGAATATTAAAAAAAAATTGTAAAACGCATCTCATAAAATATATCACTACTTTATATCCAAACACTATTATTTTGTAACAAAATGACAAATGATTGTCTACTTTTCAAGATAATACTGGTATTGGAAACATTTGCAATTGCGGTTTAAGGCTTTTTATTTCTTGTGCAAAATGAATTGTGGCAAACAGTACAGAATTTATCCTTATAGAGTTTGTTTCAATTTCTTAAATTGAATTTATGCAAATAAAAGTTGTTTTGTTATGATACATGTATGACAATTGATTGTATAAAATCCTGTATTCTAAAACTCTTAAAATGTAATATGGTAAATTTCTGACTAACAACATTGACATGCCTCCGATTTTGTTCAATAGATTTTTATTTACACTTTAGCATAATTTCCCCATTTGAAATAAGGAATAAATACACCGAAACGTAACAATCATGTATTAGTCTTAAAGTAATTCCACCCTCCTGTGATGTCATCAGATTTTGCAAAATCAATGATTTATTTAGATTTATGCATGATAGGATCATATATTTTGTTGGGGTCTTTTCTTATAGTTATTGTAAAAAATCTTGTTAAAAATGAAATATTTCAAAAGTCTAAGTTATAGATGAATAATCAATGATACGTTTCAAAATATTGAATCCATGGGGCAATAACTCTGTTTCTATTGATTTCTTTATCAAGTCTATTATGCGATGATTTCCTTTATTTTTTTACATACATTTTGTATATTTTTTGTGAAGATACAGTTTCATGAAATTGTTATGAATGCTACTATATCGTCATAACCAGTTTTTATGAGATTTTGATAACGCTGTTTAATGAAAATTGTACATTTTCTGACGGTGATATATGATTCTGATTATGTACGTCTCACATCTTAAAAAGTGTGATGACCTATGAATTTTATTTCATAATTTGTTAGTTATAACTCTAATGAATGGAAATAAATGCACATTTTAAACTTGTATCAGATAAAACTGCGAGTATGGAGTTACCTTAATAACTATTGTATCGAATATCATATAACTATCATTGACCTCTTCTATTTCCGCTTCGTCTCCGCCATTTTATTTGTCGCAAAGGAAAATACACGTTTGCAAAGTGAATTATGCTGGAGCCCATGATATTGTAGTCTCTCATTTTGTCAAAATATTCAATTTTTGTAAAAGAGAGTAAATTTCTTTTTGTATTTCAAACATACATTGTACACTAATTCTGAAAGCAGATATGTGTAATCAATTTTGCACTGTTTTATATGATATTTCGTATGTAACCTTCCTTCCAAACTTTTGAATGCTGATTTTATTAGATCAGATTTTATTGTATGAGTATACAAAGGGATTGCCTACAACTTCTATCAACTTAGAAAGCCTCTCCCGTAAATGCTGAACAATGCACTTTCGGTTCTTCAATATTTAGCACTTCTCAGTCTTATTAGAACCACAGCAGCTGTAACAAATGACATCAACCTAGGTTGTCCCCATTCTTTTCAGAGTCAGTGGTACTGCTGCTACAAACACTGATATAGATGTGGCGTTTATTGCTGTTGTTTTCGTCGTTGGTCTACTTATTGGAATTGGTACCATCTACCAATGGATCACGTCTGCCAGACGGAATTACGTAAGAAATGTTTGGATTAAAATTTCATCCTTATGGAAACGGTTGATAAGTTCTCGGTCTCTCATAGTGAAATCATGGTCCCGATTTTTTTCTCTACATAACAATGCAAATTTACTATCGATCTCTCGAACGTTCGATCTCTCGAAGTGAAGTTGGGTCCCGTAAAACACATTTCATTGTTTTTCACTTTCGATCTCTCGAAGTGGTGGTAGCGTTTACCCACCGTTACCCGTTAAGGTTTTAAATTACAATTGTATCTTACAAAATCTGTTCCAAGTATGTATGTTCAAAATATTAGTAAATACCGATTATCCTCACATAGATTAGAAATTGAACAAGGTAGATTTAGCAATATTCCAAGAAACGAAAGAAAATGTCAATTATGTTCAGATAGTATTGAAAATGAATATCATTTTATATAAGTATGTCCTTTTCATAATGATTGTAGAAAACAGTATTTAAAGAAATGTTATTATAAGCACCCCTCCACTTTCAAGCTTATCCAAATATTATCAACTGGAAATATTACTGAATTATGTAAACTTGGTAAATACCTATATAAATGTCCATCTATTAGATCTCAGTTATAATAAGATTATCCTCAGTATCTATCCTGTCCATGTACATCAGTATGATATATTATGTTTTGTTATCATTTCATTGTATGAGTTGTTGTATATACTTTATACCTATGAACTGTATGGTTCCTGGTCAATAAACAATACAATACAATACCCAAGCGTTTAATAATTTCCGCTTGGGCCTTACCTGGATTTTGTTGCATGTCAGAGGGGTAATTAGGTGTTTACATAGTTGAAACATCGCCGGTACTTCTTTGTGGAGGTGACACACCTGCATATATAATTGGCTAATTGGTCGGTTTACACCTTGCACTGGGAGTTTCGTATCTTGATGATAATCCGACTTTGAATAAATCTATAATTTGTTTTAACGCGGCAACGAGAGAGTAAGTTTTATACATAATTTAGAGATCTACAGACTGTTAAATTTCTCGAGTTTGTTCTTGATGTGGTTAGGGGGGTATACTATTCTAGTATATATTCATCATAAATAGGTGAGGAAGCATATAGCATTACAGTATCATAAATACAGGTAACTTTACTATAGTAGTTTGTTCTTTCATACCATAACATGATTGATTAAAATATTTTTGATATCAATAAGAATTGTCCTCCTAGGCACCTGATCCCTCTCTTGTGTGTCCAGGGGTCCTTCTTTGATCAACTCTCTATTTTCCTTATAGGAATCATGAGCTTGATTGCTGTTCTCTTACTTCTAGTAACCTGATTGATTATAATATATCATCGCTAAAAATTGTGACCGGTTAAGAAGGGATGCTTAATCCTCCTAGGCAACTGATCCCACCTCTGGTGTGTCAAGGGGTCCGTGGTTGCCCTACTCTTTATTTTGTATTCATTATAGGAATTATGAGATTGATCACTGTTCATTATCTTCACTGTTTAGTCAATATTGTAAGAACGCCAAGAAAGTGTGAAAACTTTAAAAGTGATTCATACCTGCATGTGTATTGTAGTCTACCACAAACCTTGCATAAAGCGTTGGTTCACCACATCTGGAGATTTTCTCTGTCCCGAGTGTCGTGAAGCATGCCAAAATCATTCTGAAGAGGAAAATGAAGACATATAATTTTCTTATGAGAGTTTCATTTGAATTCATATCTCGTTGTTGTTGTTGTGTGTTTGTGTAGGTTTTTTTTCATTTGAAACCGAAATACGTGAATCGTTTTACGTCAAATGAGTATAAATTTTCTCTCTCTCTCTCTCTCTCTCTCTCTCTCTCTCTCTCTCTCTCTCTCTCTCTCCTAGTTTAACTACTAGGCCGATTAAATACAAAGTGTAAAGGACCCAGACCTTCCTGTAATTGAAACTCTAATTTTTAACATAGATTTTGATGTGATACAATTTCTTTATTAGGGCCAGGTTTTGTTACCCAGTCGTTTATCATACTTGTCATTTTTACTTTTTATAATTTACTATATATTTTTCTGCTCTTTGTTTTAGAATTGACTATTATTCGGAATCTATAATCATCGAAGTCATTATCTGTGTATGACCATTTCATCTGATATGTTGTGTTAATTTTTGTCCATGTTGACAGGATATCAATGTAAAAGATTTTAATATATCCTTTGTAAAATGATTTATAATTATATAAAGAAAGAATATTTAGAATTATCTAAGATGTGATATATATATATTTATTATATACTTTCAATTTCATCTCTTCTTTTTTCTTTAAAAGTTCGCGGGCATATATCACACGATATATGCCCGGAAACATTTCGGCCCGCAAACATTACGTCACAATCAAATTTCTACGCCGTCAATTTCCAAATTTTTCGTGTTTTTCATCTTTTACTCAGTTAAACCGATAAAGTTATTGTTAAAAATAAAATTATTGTTAGTTTCGAAATGAAATTGAAAGTATATAATAAAAAGGTTATAGACTTTGTATGGGAAATATGACGACCTCGTTTTTTGTCGCGAACGGACCCCGCAAGCTCAGTCCGTCTACGCGACAAAAAACTCGGTCGTCATATTTGCCCATACAAAGTCTATAACCTATATATATATATATATATATATATATATATATATATATATATATATTTCTGTACAGAAGTTGAATATTGTATTATATTTACATTTCCAACTGTTTTCTCTGTGATAACCCTTTGAAGTTCCAATGCGTTAGTTATACCACATAGGCATATACATTTCTCACTTGCATAATCAGTAACTTCAGTGGACGGGGACTAGAAAAAATCCTTAAATAAGCTATGTGATGTGACTAGAGTTTTTAAATGACTTCTTATTGTACAGAAAGGGAATATTTTGATATATCCTAGATCTGATATGATTTATTTTACGTGTGTGATATAAGATTTATTACAGTATATTTTTAACCCTGGAGAAGAGTGTCGCTCTGTCAGTGGATCAAATCTGTCACGTGATTTCTATGAACAATAAGAAATCTTTGTTTTAACTAGGACTAGAATGACTTCCTGTCATTGGATAAAACGCGTTACGGCAAGTAGCAAAGTTTAAAAGGCAATATGGCGTCCGGAACGTCTTTTCTATTGTATATATTTTTATACTCCTTTATTTGTTAAACATGTTGGTTCTCGACAAAACAACACTAATAAGGTTTATTATTGACTGTTTACAGAGATTTTTCGGGATGGTAAAGTCTACAGAATGCATAGTGAAGCTTTGCTATTTTATTGTCTACATAATGCCGGGTTGTTTAAATCCATACAATTTGTTATCGACTGTTTACAGCCTCGTAAAATACGGACTTTAACAACCCCACAAATAAGCGGATTTATTTAGAAACTTTTTTGTAGAATTTCCTAAAAGCAGATTTCTTGGTGGTCAATAAATAAAACAGGTATCATGTTTGTTATTGACCGTTTATACAAATACCTTGGGTTTATTATTTCCATAGACGGCTTCGCATCGTGTCTGTGGACTTGAACGTCCTGTAGACGGTCAGTAAAATAACATCTAACTAATAATATCCATTGTGAGATGATTTACTACTGTACAGAAGTAGAATATGTTAATTCATCCTATGTGACTTCATTATAATGTACCCATGTGTTTTATAACTGTTGTAAAGGTGATTGACGAGTGAAATACAATTTCGATGTATTTTTTCTTTCGTTTTGAATATCATCTAAATAATCAAACATTCATAAATTTTATTTTCTGAGCGAATATATGTAAATCTATAGAGTCTGAATTAAAGGTTTAATGTGGAAACTTTGGGAGGGGGTTCTCATCAAATACCAATAATACCAAACTTCTAAAATAAATTCTTTAAATGTATTTACACCACATTTCGACATTTAGATATATCGACGACGTTTTGTCTATTAACAATAATAACTTTCATTCATATGTCGATTCAATATATCCCTGTGAGCTCGAAATAAGAGACACCACAGAGTCGTCCACTTCTGCTTCATACTTCGATATTTTATTGAAAGTAGACATTAACGGCAAACTGAAAATTCAACTGTATGACAAACGGGGTGATTTCAGCTTCTCCATCGTCAACTTCCCATATTTATGTAGCAATATTCCATTATCACCTGCATATGGTGTTTATATCTCTCAACTAATTTGATACGCAAGAGCTTGTTCTACGTATAGTCAGTTTTTAAATCGAGGCAAGCTACTGGCAAACAAGTTGATGGTACAGGGGTTTCAACAGTCTCGGTCGTTATAATGATCTAGTTCGTCAACACAACATATTATTGGGTCAAATGCTGTCTGACGTGTTTCATACCGATTGTTAGGCCGTTCTTGGCACACTGATTTTGACTACGGATAACTCCGTTTACCTGATCAGGATATAGGGCTCACAGTGTGACCGGTGGACAGGGGATGCTTACTCCTCATATTCGTGGTCTTTGGTGATCAGGTCTTCCAACAGTCTGTTGGAATTCCCATGGGCACGAATTGTGCTCCTTTGTTAGCTGACCTGTTTTTATATTCATATGAAGCAGAATTTATTCAAAAACTTCTACGTGAGAAGAAAAAATCTCTCGCTGTGACCTTCAATTCGACTTTTAGATATATCGATGACGTTTTGTCTATTAACAATGATAGCTTTCATGAAAGTAGACATTAACGGCAAACTGACAACTCAACTGTGTGACAAACGGGATGATTTCATCTTCTCCATCGTCAACTTCTCACATTTATGTAGCAATATTCCATTATCACCTGCATATGGTGTTTATATATCTCAACTGATTCGATATGCAAGAGCTTGTTCTGGGTATAGTCAGTTTTTAAATCGAGGTAAGCTACTGACAAACAAGTTGATGGTACAGGGATTTCAACAGTCTCGATTGAAGTCAGCATTTCGCAAATTCTATGGTCGTTATATGGGTCAAATGCTGTCTGACGTGTTTCATACTGATTGTTAAGCCGTTCTTGTCCCACTGATTTTGACTGTGGATAACTCCGTTTACCTGATCAGGATATAGGGCTCACGGCGGGTGTGACTGGTCAACAGGGGATGCTTACTCCTCCTAGGCACCTGACCCCACCTCTGGTGTGTCCAGGGGTCCGTGTTTGCCCAACTATCTATTTTGTATTGCTTGTAGGAGTTATGAGATTGATCATTGTTCGTTATCTTCACCTTGCATTCATTCGTCATATTGACTGGGATATTAAATGTGTTTAAATTTTACACATCTGCTTCATGCGTGGATGTTATATTGAACATATATGTCAGCAGCAAACTAAAAACTCAACTTTATGGTAAAAGGGATTACTTTAGGTTCTTCAACGTCAACTACATCTATATGTACCAAAGTTCCATGATCACCTGGATATGGTGTTTATATCCCTCAATATGATTCGATACACAAGAGCTTGTTCTGCGTATGGTCAACTTTTAAATGAACGCAGACTACTGACAAATAAGATGATGTTATTCAAGTTATATAGGGGTTTCAACAGTCTCGTTTAAAGTACGCATTTTGCAAATTTTGTAGTCTTTATAACGATCTAATTTACCAATGCAACCTGTCATTGGGTAATATGCTGTCTGACATGCTTCATACGAATTGAAACCGTTCTTAACACACTGATTTTGACTACGGATTGCTCTGTTTACCCGATTCACGAAGGGTGTGATCGATCGACAAGGAATGCTTACCCCTCATAGGCACCTGATCCCACCTCTGGTATATCCAGGGGACGTGTTTGCCCAACTCTCTATTTTGTATTCTTTTTAGGAGTTTTGAGATTGATCATTGTTTGTTACCTTCACCTTTCCACTTACATTGTCTCGTGGATTAATTGCATGGATTAATTTGAATATTCAACAACAGCGACAGAAGGTCAGAGCTTTCATAAGAATTTTAATCCCAAACTTTGAGGTAATGAAAATTACCATTCTGATTCTAACACGGCTACCCATGTCCTAAATCATAATGTATCGGTTCTGCAAGAAAATTCGTTTTGAGTGTTTTCGGTTATGAGTTAAAAGAGAACAACACGCCGCTTCGACAGGTAGGTAGATCTGCGTTTTTCATATTTATGATAATTTAACCACACTTGTTGACGAAAATCGGGAATGTAGCCAGCTGTAGAAATGAATAAAGCACACGAAATAGCCTCGGTTATACATATTTAAAGCGGCAAGACGACACACGCTGATTTTCCGAGAGCAGAAGGAGGTTGAATTTAATGTCTCTGACGACTCTTGATTGTCAGGGTCAATATCGACTCAATCAGCTAACCAGTCGAAATAAGTTGACCTCTCTAGGGACGATTTGTGCATGTTGAAATTAAACTATTCTACTTTTTAAATGTTGGTATTTGTATTTTGCCAAAATGTCTATCCAAATGGGTCAGGTAAAGCTTCAGGGGATAAGTTATGATTTAATGGATTGGTTATAATTTAGAGGAAAAAAATGTTTAATACACACCCCGCTGCATCTCTTATAATTACAATAGGGAAGCAACGTGTAGTGTCAAAATTTTGACTATTTCCAATTATCTGGTTTGTGAAGAAGGCAACCGTCATGCGACTAGAATTAAGTTTATATTACTCAGCACCGGAACAATTTGAAAACCAAGGAGTGTTTCATGCAACTCTGTGTCTATGATTATCAAGCAAACTTTTTTGTGTGCAGAGACCACTGTTTGTCAATTGTTTTTTTAACAACTAACTTCAGCTATTCCAGTACAAAGATTCATTGAGTGTTTTCATTGTCATCCTTATACAACAAATCTATTCCATTATTTTGTATTTTACAGATGGAAAGAACTCAGCACAGCTGTTACAGAACTGTGATATGAAGGGTACGACAAAGTTTACCAACAAATGGGTAGACTGACTTTCCATATGAAAGTTCAACATAATGATCATAACAACAAGATTGTTTTATTGACATCGGTCACTAACTTGTTTTTTCCCCCATATAACATTAAAGAGAGATTACATGAGTAGGTGTTCTGGTTCTACTTCCGTTTAGGTTTCATACATGTTCAAGACCGAGTGTAATGTCGATATCGACGACATCGACAATGTCGTGTCGATATCGTTTCGATATCAACCATATGGAGTTTTTGTAATTGACTGAGATTTGTGAAATAATTAATATTGAAAATTTACCACAGACAAACTATCATGTCGATATCGACGATATCGGCAATATCAGTTCGATATCGTATCGATATCGATAGTTGTATGGATTTTGCTGTTGAAGTCAATCATCATAAATGACGCTGGGTGCTTTGTCGATATCGTCGATATCGACAGAACTGTTCCGATATTGTATCGATATCGATCGTGTTTCGTGAATTTATTAAGAATTCTGCCATCAAATCGATGTCGAATCATATGTATATATGATTTTATAGGGCTGATTGGAAAAGCAAAAGGACAGGTACACAGATTGACCATGATCATTGAAGCTGTCGGGAACGCACAGAAAGTTCTGCAAAACATTAGCGAGGACAACCCAATGAACGATATCGACAATAAGGAAAACTTGGGCAATGCGATATTTCTAATCATAAGCACAAGTTTAAAGGACAGTAGCAAAAAACTTCACAACCAACTGCTTACCAATCCTGATTCGATATCGACATGATATCGACGATATCGACAGTAATAGAAACTTAATCAATTTAGAATGCTTAAACACATGCACATCTATAAAAACAAAAAACAGTGAAAAGGATGGTCATAAAAAACTTATAAATATCATGGTATGATATCGACGATATCGGCAGCAAGGGATACTTTGTTAATGCAAATTACCTAAACATCATTATCAGAATGATGCAGGCAAGAACATGCACAACCATTTGTTTTACAATCATGATTCGATATCGACACGATATCGTCAATATCAACAACAAGGGAATCTCGGTCAGTGTTAAATTTATAAACAGACAAACAACAATAAAGAAATATAGTTGGTAGAATATCAACAAAATCTTGAAACGGTAACGATTCGATATCGATACGATATCGACAGTAAGGGGAACTCATTTAGTGCAACATAGCGAAATTTATACACAAGTGTAAAGAAAATAGTAGCTAGGATAGTCATAAAGAAATGTTTAACAATGTTTCCAACGGATACTTTGTTGACAATCATGATTCGACATCGATTTGATATCATCGATATCGACGATATCGACATAACACTATGTCTTGGACATAACTCTTAGGTTTATCGGCATTTTACAATCTGAGAGTTGTCCCTGCTTTAATTTTTCTTCTGAAGGTAAAGTACATTCAAACTAACAACATACATGTACATTGCGCAAAATCAAGAAAGCATAAGCGTTAGCTAAGTGTTTTGCAATAAATGTCATGCATACTTAGTAAGTATTCGACATTTAGATCATCCATTAATTTTCTACACATTCATATCATAAATATGTTGCTTGTACACACCTTGGAATTATACACTCTATCTTCTTCAATTATCTGTACCTACTATACATACAGTTGGCAAACTACCTGGGTCCAGTCATGATTGGCACGTCTTTCGTTCTGGATAGACAGCATCTATTTTCAGTTTTAATGAATATGTTCCGGAATAAATATACATATACGAGTGCAATACATGACCATTAAAGAAAAATATCTAAAATATCTAAAGTTTATACTTTTTTACATCAGAAAGAGAAGATGCGAAATTCTCAAATCCAAACGGTATAAATCTTTTTCTCCCTAAAACGACTAATATTTTCAAATATCTTCGTTACCAATAAAAATTAATTTCAATAAATTCTAATTCACACATTAATGATTATTGCAGATCCAGAATCGTGCAATGTACATACTATTCTAAATTACGTCACGCAATCACTGTACCTATCAGCGGGGTGTGCATCATACAACTTCTCCACATCATAACCAATCCATTAAATCATAACTTATTCCCTAAAGCATTAACTGACACGTTTGGATAAAAATTTTGGTAAAATACACATA
This sequence comes from Ostrea edulis, assembly GCF_947568905.1. Lineage (NCBI taxonomy): Eukaryota > Metazoa > Mollusca > Bivalvia > Ostreida > Ostreidae > Ostrea > Ostrea edulis. The sequence continues at coordinate 30,187,123 of NC_079169.1, forward strand.
CCAACATTTAAAAAAGTAGAATATTTTAATTTCAACATGCACAAATCATCCCTGGAGTGGTTAACTTATTTCGACTGGTTAGGTAATTGAACATATTTTTACCCTGACAATCCTTCTGCTCTCGGAAAATCAGCCCATGTTATCTTGCCGCTTTAAATAATTGTGGTTATTTCGTGTGCTTTAATCGTTTCTACAGCTGACTACATTCCCCGATTTTCGTCAACAGTGGTTAAACTATATTTATGAAAAACTCAGATCTACCTACCTGTCGAAGCGGTGTGTTGTTCTCTCTCAACTCATAACTGGAAACACTTCTAACGATTTTATTTGCATAACTGATGCATTGTGATTTAGGACATGGGTAGCCGTGTCTAAGCTTAAGTTCTCTAACGTTGATGTTTAAAAAATGCTGGACTTCCTCATTGAAAATATATATGTAGTTCTTAGTTATCAGGTCTTCCAAAAAGTATCTTGGAATTCTTATGGACACAAATTGTGCACCATTATCAGCTGAATTCTTTTGAGGCAGTATTTATTAAGAAGTTTCTTCATGAGAAAAAATATCTTGTTATGGCCTTCATCTCGACCTTTAAATAAATCGACGACGTTTAATCTATTAACAGTCTTAACTTTCATTCATATGTCGATTTGATATATCATATATTATAAAAATATATATCCGTCCGTCCATTCACCCGTCTATCTGTACGTCTATTTATCCTTCTGTCTCTCTCTTATATGACTAGTTCTCGATATGTATATATGTTATAGACAGGACCACAATGTAAACTAGTTTATACAACTAATTGTGCAATCCTGTATAAATAAAGGATATTATTATTATTATTATTATATAAGGATACACATGTTGTAGTATCTTATTACATTATCAAATGGTTGTAAATTATAATGCAGAAATAGTCAAAGCATCAATTCCATTGAAAATGATTGCATTTTCTAGTTTTAAAATAGTGATTCAGTATCAAGGTGGACACGATAAAAAATTTATTATCATCGAAAGACCAAAACCAGAGGGATGTATCTTATTCATATGCATGGGCAGATACACGAAAACTGCATTAAACACAAAAAAACACTAATCGGTATATCATACATCAACTGGATGTTCCAGAAATGAATCTATTAATAAAGATGAATAATCTTAGAGCCATTACTTCTTTTATCAATATAAAACCACTCACGTACTCAGCTTCTTGGACTTTGATATAAATTATAAGATTTTTATTTCATTTGATAATCTAAACTTGCAACCTTCTTTCAAAGTGAAATTAATTATACAGACATGTTAATAATCTAAGGATTTAATAAGTTCTAAAAGTCTAAAAGATCTTAAATTCGTCTTTGTCAGGTCAGCATACTAGGTCCTTGTCAACTTTTATAAAGGTATTTGGTTGGATCTCAATTTATCATTACCAAAAAGGGGATGGTGCCTTTACTGTATGCAAATGGTGTAGTATCTCATTAATGAAAGGTAAAGATAACGAACAGTGATCAATCTCGAAACTCCTATATGCAAGGTGAAAATAACGAGCAGTGATCAATCTCACAATTCCTATAAGCAATACAAAATAGATAGTTGGCCAAACACGGACCCCTGGACACACCAGAGGTGGGATCAGGTGCCTAGGAGGAGTAAGCATCCCCTGTTGACCGGTCACACCCGCCGTGAGCCCTATATCTTGATCAGGTAAACGGAGTTATCCGCAGTCAAAATCAGTGTGCCAAGAACGGCTTAGCAATCTGTATGAAACACGTCAGACAGCATTTGACCCAATGCGAGGTTGTATTGACGAACTAGATCGTTATAACGACCATAGAATTTGCAAAATGCTGACTTCAATCGAGACTGTTGAAACCCCTGTACCATCAACTTGTTTGTCAGCAGCTTACCTCGATTTAAAAACTGACTATACGCAGAACAAGCTCTTGCATATCGAATCAGTTGAGATATATAAACACCATATGCAATACAAAGTAGAGAGTTGGATAGACATGGACCCCTGGACACATCAGAGGTGGGATCAAGTGCCTAGGAGGAATAAGTTACATATTAGGATTCTGTACAATAAGATAATATTTCCTCTTTAGATAATACGTTAATGTTACACGAGAATTTTCATACTATTCCAGGTTGTCGTCACCTTGTTATCAAATAGAGACTTTTCAAGATTGTTTTCCCATTGATGTGCGATTTCCCTTTCTGTACAGTTTCCCCGGTGTTCTGTCACTTAACCAGTTAAAGGGTATGGTCCTAACGTTATTTGTATTAAGGTAGACTGTCCTCATCCAACTATATCGTTATTGGGTGCATGGCATGTCAAACGTTGCAATATTTGAAATTTTCCATTTGTAAATATACAATACAAATGAAAAATTAAAAAATACAAATGAAAAATTGAACAATACTAATGAACAATTATATAACCCAAAAGGGAAATATATAACACAAAAGAAATAGCATACAACGCAGATGGAAAATATGGAATACAAAGTGAAATATCCAATGAAAAATTATACAATACAAATAAAAAAAAATTATACAATGCGAATGGAAAATATTCGATGCAAATCATATATTTTGATAATACAAATGAAAAATTATACAATACAAATATTGCAACCTTAGATGTGCCTTAAGGATGTCCTATATCGAGATTGGTTGATATGAAACTGACTGGACAAAAGGTTCCATCTAAACTGCATACATGCGAAATATGATTTTTTAACAAAAAATTACACGGGGTGGAACCCCTCCCCCGGGAAAAAATCTAGATCCGTCAATGTATGTGCACCTGCACTCGCTCTAACGGTAGCACCGTCATCATATCAATACCCCTTTTTCATATACTAGCATTTGCATCTGACTGAAAAGAAAAGAACGATAACTCTTTATGAAATATTTTAAATCCACTTTCGTTTTGAAAAATCATCTATACAGTGAATTAGATAATGATACATCATATATTTGATATGTGAACCATGACCTTTGAAAGCTGAAACCTGATTGGACATATTTTTAATACGCAATTATGAAGGTTTTGCGATAAGTATGCCTGAATCTATTATGTTCGCAAAGTGTTTAAAAATAGAGTACATGAAATTCCCACACGAATGGAGTTCTTTAAGAATCCTTTCTTTCTGTTCCTATGTTTGGAGTGTGCGGCTTTGCTAATATTAATTATTTGTGTTCTACTACAAATGTAAGTTTTACAATATTCATCTGTGATATTTCCAATTTCGTCAAAATATTCATTTTTTTCTTCAAGGGAGTAAGTTTCTTTTTGTATTTTATACATACATGTAAATATTGATTTGCAAATTCATTTTACACCGTGTTTTGATATGGCATTTTGTATGTAGCCTTCCTTTCAAACTTTTAAATGCTGATTTCAGAGTCAGTGGTACCACATACAGTGATGAAGATGTGGCATTTATTACCGTTGTTTTGGTCGTCGGTCTCCTCATTGTAATTTGTACTATCTGTGTCAAGCCAGCCATACGGAATGACGTAAGAAATGATTGGATAACATTTCATCCCTGAAGGAAACGGTTGATAATACTAGTAATAAGAAATACCATAACACTTAACTATTCAAATTTCAGATCAATCTGCAAGAACAAAGGCTGGTAGAAGAAACGGCGATAACCAGAAAACTTAAACCCGTGCATGGATTATTAGGTCCGTATCACAACAGTTTCTACACATTAATCTTGATATATATTGTTTAAATGTAGATCATGCTTTTCAATCATTAATTTTGTAAACAATCAAAAAAGACCCCGACGTGTAGTAAAGTCTATATAAAGTATAGTAAAGTTTACATTTGTATCTTTTTTAACAGCTCTTGAATTCATTACAATGTTATTCTCCTAGAATCTGACTGTTCAATTTGTCTGATGACGAAGCAGTGCGCAACCCTGGTACAACTCAGCTGTTCACACGGTCAGGATAAGAGAGAGAGAGTATATATATATATGTGTGTGTGTGTGTGTGTGTGTGTGTGTGTGTGTGTGTGTGTGTGTGTGTGTGTTGTAAGAGTTCAACAAAGGGAAATAACTAATGGGCAACTCGGAAATTGCCTACTCTAGAAAACGAATCATTCTAGTATTATAGTATTATAAATACAGGTAGCATTAATACCGTACTTTGTTCATTTATACGATGACAATATGTTTCCTCTATAAACTTTAGAAATTCATTTCAAAATTAAGGATTATCTCCCTCACGTATAGCTCTTATCCTTAGACGAATTTGACTCCACTTTTTTGGCACACTGTTTTTTCCTACAATAGCTCTGAACCTTCATTGTTATTTCGGATTTCAAACATTTCGGTTGAGCATCACTGAAGAGACATTATTTGTCGAAATGCCTATCTGGTGCATCAAAATTGGTACCGTATAAGTTTTACATTAGTACTAGTAACCTGATTGATTATAACATTTTTGATATCGATAAAAATTGTGACCAGTCAATAGTCCTCCTAGGCACCTATCCCTCTCTGGTATATCCAGGGGTCCTTCTTTGACCAACTCTCTATTTTGTATTCCTTATAGGAATCATGAGCTTGATTGCTGTTCTCTTACTTCTAGTAACTTGATTGATTATGATATTTTTGATATCATCGATAACGATTGTGACCGGTCAACAAGGGATGCTTACTCCTCCTATGCACCTGATCTCACCTCTGGTGTGTTAAGGGGTCCGTGTTTGCCCAACTCTTTATTTTGTATTCTTTATACCTGTAGGAATTATGAGCTCTTTATCTTCACCTTTTCATCAATAAAGTAATAACACTACGAAAGTGTGAAAATCTTAAATATGATCAATGCCTGCTTGTATTGTAGTTTACCACGAGCATTGTGTAAGGCATTGGTTCGCCGTATCTGGGGATTTTCGCTGTCCCGAGTGTCGTGAAGCATGTCTAGATCGTCCTGTGCTGGCGAGGATATTGCAGACTCTCAGTCCTCTGTGGAAATCCAAAGAAAGAAAGAACGTGTTTCCTTCAATGGAGATTGTTCAGATTTAGTGCTTGACTGATTGTATATAGTTCAGGTCATCGCACAAGATGCAACTTTCATTTGAAAAAAAAATCATATAATTTTCTAATGAAAGTTTCATATGAATTCATATTTCATGGGTTTTTGTAAATTCATAACCGAAATATATGAATCGTTTTTCATCAAATGGGTACGAATTTTATTTGATGTACATATGATATGACTCATATACAAGTTCCCACGTTGAGGTCCTGCAAACTACCTCTGTCTCTCTCTGTCTGTCTCTCTTTCTAACTCTTTATCCCCTAGTTAAACTGCAAGGCCGATTAAAAAGAAAGTGTAAAGGACCCAGTTCTTTTTTGTGCTTATGGCATTTTCCGTTATTTTCACACTCATCAGATTCATGTACGTGGAACTGTTGTTTTTAAAGGGATAGTAAAGGTCATTTTGTTCAATTTTTTTTTTATAAAGAATTAAAATGAATCCAAGTGACTCATACAAGTCATTTTCTGTTTAAAATAACAATTTTATGCATTTATCTGCATTTACTTCCAAATTATAAAATGATCATAATCTTCAAATCATGGCTCCTGAATTTTTGCTTCCTAGACAAATATTCAATCTGCTATACAAGCTGGCTCCTAGTGTAACTTTTGACAAACATGCAGTCATTTCAAAATTGAAATACATCATTCATATATCTTTTGTAATCATATTAGAAAGGAATAAGATGATTTGGGGAGAGAGAGAAGAATTCACCAAAATGGGTTTTACTGTCTCTTTAAGATAGATATTGATGTGATACCATTTCGTTATGATGACGTATTATCTCAGAGTCACGTTTTGTAACCCAGTGGTTTATTATACCTGTCATTATTTCCTGTTTATTATCTACTATTTATTTTACTGCTCTTTGATTTAGAACTCAGTCTTTCTCGGAATCTGCCATAATCGAATTCATTATCCAAAGTATGTATGTATTTATGACCATTTCATATTATACATGTATATTGTGTTGTTATTTATTTTTTATACATGCTGAAAGGGTATCAATGTAAAATACTTTAATATATCCTATGTGATAATTATTATTCATTGTATATAGAAAGAATATTTTGATATATCTTAGATATCATATGATACTTTTCTGTACAGAAGTAGAATAGTTTGATATATTTACATTTCTAACTGTTTCCATTTAAAGCTCTGTTAATTTTTCTTATATACTTCATCAGCATGTACATTTCGCACTTGCCTATGTTATGTAAGTGGGCGGGGACTATGAAAATTTCTTCAATAGCCTATGTGGTATGATTAGTAAATATATTTTGTATAACTTATGATATGATATATCATTGTACAGGAGTGGAATATTTTGATATATCCTAGATGTGATACGATATATTATTGTACAGAAGTGGAATATTTTAATATATCTTAGATGTGATACGATATATTATTCTGCAGAAGTGGAATATTTTGATATATTCTAGATGTGATATAATTTGTTTTACGTATGTGATATAAGATTTATTACAGTATATATTCAGTCCTAGACAAGAACACTAAGAAATCTTTGTTTTGCCTCCGACTAGAAATAGACATAACCTGATTGTCGTTTAGACGGCAAGTTGCAAAATTAAGACGGCAACATGGTGTCTATATCGTCTTTTTTATTGTATATGTTTCTTATTTATTTGTTAAACATATTGATCCTCGACAAAACAAACGCTTATTACATGTAGGTTTGTTATTGACTGCCTACAGAAATTTGTCGGGTTGTCAAACTCCATAGAATTTTTTATTGATTTTCTACAGCCTCGCCTTCTACGGACTCTAACAACCTGTCAGATTAACGGGTTTGTTTTGAAACTTTTTCGTAGAATTTCCTAAAAGCAGATTTCTTGGTGGTCAATAAATAAAACAGGTATCATGTTTGTTATTGACCGTCTACAGAAATATGTTGGGTTTATTACATGTACGTCCGTAGATGGCTTCGCCTCGTGGTCTATGGACTGGATTGTCCCGTAAACGGTCAGTAAGAAACCATTGTGAGATAATTTACTACTGTTCAGAACTAGAATATGTTAATTCATCCTAAGTGATATCGATATAATGTACATGTACTTGTCTGTATTATGTAAAGTTCATTCACGGGTCTAATACAAGGTTGTATTTTCTTTCTTCGTTTTGAATATCATGCAAGGTGAAGATAACGAACAGTGATCAATCTCATAACTCCTACAAGCAATACAAAATAGATAGTTGGGCAAACACGGACCCCTGGACACCTCAGAGGTGGGATCAGGTGCCTAGGAGGAGTAAGCATCCCCTGTTGACCGGTCCCAGCCGCCGTGAGCCCCATATCCTGATCAGGTAAACGGAGTTATCCTCTGTCAAAATCAGTGTGCCAAGAACGGCTTAACAATCGGTATGAAACACGTCAGACAGCATTTGACCCAATGCGAGGTTGTATTGACGAACTAGATCGTTATAACGACCATCTCAATAATCAACAATTCTTAAATTTGATTATCTGAACGAATAGATGTAAATCTACAGAATCTGTTTTTGATGTTTAATGTGGAAACTTTGGGGTTTCTTTCTTTTTTATTTATTTTTTTTTTTGGAGGGGGAGGATTTACCTATGATCAAATACTATTAATACCAACCCTCTAAAATACATTCTTTAAATGCATTTAGACCTAGTTTTATAATCTATGGAGATTTATGACTTGGAACGTGGAAACTTTTTGCGTCAGGTAAATGATGATTGAAAAGAAAACGAAAAATTTTCCCTTCGAATAATGAATTAGAATTTAATGTCGACATGTCATTACTTCCTGAAAGTTTTAACTATAGCCATAAATACTAGTTATGTATGGTAGCATGAATTTTGACAACGATCAGTTGGAGTATTCAAGGAAGTAGAACGTTGATTTTGGGATGAAGATACCTGTAACATATCATCGTAATACTCTCCACTATCATTGAATTCGCTTCATTGATAATGATTATTATTAACGATTTACAAGCTTCAAAGTTTAGTTTAGATTGATGAGCGCTATAATCGTTGATTAATAACATCGATGAATGTGTGCCCGTGAATTTAATTTGGATATGGTATCCACCATGCATGCGAAATTGTGGTGGGCATTGTTTATCCATTCTACCTATAATGAACAAACTGGTTTCCGGGTGGGTTTTTTTAAATTACGATGTCAACGGTTTAACTCATACTATTTAGTGATCGCATATAGTGATCGCATTACTTAATTTTCCTGTATGCTGATCTAAAGAATTAGATAACTTCTTTTAAGGATTTAAATCCAAGCATGACCTGTTAAAGCGCAAAACAATACCAGATATCGAATAACTAGAACATAAAGTATGCATTGCGCGGATTCAAAAATAGAATCTATCAATTTTGGGAAAACCAAAACATACCCGATTAGGAACATGCATCTGGGGTTTTTATACATACTCACAGCACAGATCTTGGTAGGAAATCCTTATACCACTTGTTTTAAAATTGTTATAAGTTTTATTGAATTTGACCGTCTCAATTGCGTATCGATTATCGCCATTATTAAAGCTGAATAATTATAAAAGCAAACCCGAGAGTTACGAATGATAATAGTCTTTACGAATGAGAATCCTGTCGAATCACGCCATCAGTACCCTAAACTCAAATTTATTAACAAAGAACTAGATGTCATCAACATCAGTAACATTCGTTGTCATAAAAAGGTTAGTCTGGTATTTCATCACATTTCAAGATCAACTCTACAGCCTATACGTTCTACCAATATACCTCTACTATTGCATCAAGACTTTTTTAAAATCATAAATAAATTTCACACCTTAAAAAGCTTGTAAAACCATCGTCTTTGTTTGTAAGACTCATTATTACCACAATTTTTTTAAAAAAAAACAAAACATTTGTACTCCAGCATATATTCTTTCCTTTCAAAACACGAAAATGCTTCAAAATCACGCTTAGTTTTAAGCACATTTAATATCCCAGTCAATGGACGAATGAATATGAGTTACGAATGATAATAGTCTTTACGAATGAGAATCCTGTCGAATCACGCCATCAGTACCCTAACTCAAATTTATTTCAAAATACCGAACTCCAAAACATTACAAAAACTCTTACAAACTTAGATACATTGCTGGATCCAGTAAATATTCTACCAAACCCCCTATCTTTGCTCCTCACGAAAATATTAACTACTGTGAAGAAGAAACTTCAAATGTATTGTGCCACGACATATGCAAGAATTGGTATCAATAAAATAGGGATTCTAAAGAATTCTAAAGAACTTTAGTAATTGAAATCACAATTTTTTTCCAAAATCAATACATTAAAACGCATGACTTTTCGACACTTTACATGACCATTCCTCACAATAAATTGAAGACTAGACTTTTTGACATCACATAAAGTTGCTTCTTTTAAAAATAAAATGGTAAAAAGGAAATATTCATATCTTCTGCTTCATACTTAGATATTTTATTGAAAGTAGACATTAACGGCAAACTGACAACTCAACTGTATGACAAACAGGATGATTTCAGCTTCTCCATCGTCAACTTTCCATATTTATGTAGCAATATTCCATTATCACCTGCATATGGTGTTTATATATCTCAACTGATTCGATATGCAAGAGCTTGTTCTGGGTATAGTCAGTTTTTAAATCGCGGTAAGCTACTGACAAACAAGTTGATGGTACAGGGATTTCAACAGTCTCGATTGAAGTCAGCATTTCGCAAATTCTATGGTCGTTATAACGATCTAGTTCGTCAATACAACCTCGCATTGGGTCAAATGCTGTCTGACGTGTTCATACCGATTGTTAGGCCGTTCTTGGCACACTGATTTCGACTGCGGATAACTCCGTTACCTGATCAGGATATAGGGCTCACGGCGGGTGTGACCGGTCAACAGGGAATGCTTACTCCTCCTAGGCACCTGATCCCACCTCTAGTGTGTCCAGGGGTCCGTGTTTGCCCAACTATTTATTTTGTATTGCTTGTGGGAGTTGTGAGATTGATCACTGTTCGTTATCTTCACCTTGCATCTAGTAATCAGTCATTCAAAAAATTACTTTGCTAATCAAACACTCTGATTCCACGCACAAGTACTCTGAAGTCGATGTTAAAAAGATGCTGGAGTTCCTCAATGACAATATCTTCGTAGTGTTTGGTGATCAGGTCTTGTAACAGTCTGCTGGAATTCCCATGGACACGAATTGTGCTCCTTTATTAGTTGACCTGTTTTTATACTCTTACGAAGCAGACTTTATTCAAAACTTCTTCATGAGAATAAAAAATTTCTTGCTGTGGCCTTCAACTCGACATTTAAATATATCGACGACTTTTATCTATCAATAATAATCATTTTCATTTATGTCGATTTGATATACCCGAGTGAATTCGAAATAAAAGACACCACAGTCTTCCACATCTCCTTCATACGTAGATATTTAATTAGACATAAATGTTAGCGGCAAAAAAAATCAACTTTATTACAAACAAGATTACTTCAGCTTCTCCATCGTCAATTTCCCATATTTATGTAGCAGCATTCCATTATCATCTACATGTGGTGTTTACATCGCTCAACTGATTCAATACACAAGAGCTTGTTCTGAGTATGGTCAGTTTTTAAATCGAGACAGGTTACTAGCAAATAAGTTAATGATGCAGGAGTCTCAACAGTCTCGTTTAAAGTCAGCATTTTGCAAATTTTATAGCGATCTAATTTACCTGGCATTAGGTAACATGCGGCCTGACATGTTTCATACCAATTGAGGTCATTCTTTAGGCATTGATTTTGACTACGGATTGTCCCGTTTACCCGATTAACGGAGGTTGTGACCAATTGAAGTGGATGTTTACTCCTCCTAGGCACCTGATCTCACCTCTGGTATATCCAGCGGTCCGTGTTTAGTGTTTACACTACTCTTAATTTTGTATTATTTTTAGAAGTTACGAGATTGATCACTATTCGTTACCTTCACCTTTCTACTTACATTGTCTTCTAGATGAATTGAATATTCAACAACAGTGACAGAATGCCAGAGTTGTCATAAAAATTGTAATCCCAATGAAAATTACCACTCTTATTCTAAGCTCAAGTCCTCTAAAGTTAATGTTTAAAAAATGATGGAGTTCCTCATTGACAATATCTACGTAGTCTTTAATGATCATGTCTTCCAACAGTCTGTTGGAATTCCCATCGACACAATTTGTGCTCCATTATTGGCTGAATTCTTATGACGCAGAATTTATTCAGAAGTTTCTTCATGAAAAATAAATGTTGCTGTGCCCTTGAACTCGACATTTAGATAAATCGACGACGTTTAATCTATCAACAGTTTTATTAACTTTAATCTATATGTCGATTCTATACATCCCAATGAACTCGTAATAAAAGACACCACAGAGTCTTCCATATGTGCTTCATATTTGATAATTTATTGAACATATGCGTGAAAGACAAACTAACAACTCAACAGCTTCTCCATCGTCAACTTCCCATATCTATGTAACAATATTTCATTATTACCTGCATATGATTTTACAAGGGCTGTTCGATATGTAATGTTTATTGTACCACAGCACGATAACGCTTTGCACGATTTCGTGGGTGATGATGCTCTTGAATATCTTTATTCAATACCTTTACAACGACATAAACACAAGCCTTCAGCTCCACGTTGGTTTAAACTTATAGTAATTTCAATAGAGCCAGTCGTTGACCATTGTTGTAAAAATGGTTGGGAAACGGGTTGGGAATATTGAAGAAATTAGAGCTGATATAAAAGTTCGCACTAAACTCGGTCATTCGGTAGAGCAGATTTTTACTGAATTGGGGGGACTTTATGGGTCTAATAAGGTATCTTATGAGACAGTTCGTAGGTGGAGAAAGAATTCTTTGACTGGCACAGAGTCCGTCAGAGATGCAGCAAAATCTGGCCGACCTGTGACTGTAACAGGCAAGGCAAATGTCTCAAAAGTCAGGGAAATAATTGAAAGTGATGTCAGATACACGATTCGTGATATTGCCAAAGCTGTTGGCATATCGCTATCACGGGTTCATTTCATTTTGAAGCGTAATTTGAAAGTACAAAAGATTTCTGCAAGATGGATACCGCATATATTCACAGATGACCAAAAACGGGTACGAGTACAAACCGTTAAGCAATAGCTCAAAATATTTCCCAAATTCAATCAAAGACCATTTGCAAACATTGTTAGTGGTGACGAAACATGGGTTCACTATTTCGAACTAGTAAGAAAAATTGGAAACAAAATATGGCTAACTAAAAACAGTAGAAGGCCTGTAGTTGCTAAAAGAACCATAAGCACAAAGAAGGTTTATTATTGCATATTCTTCTCATGTGATGGTATAGTCGTACAAATTCCGGTGCCGAAGGGCAAAAGTGTTACAGTTCGGTATTACCGAGATGTTATACTAAAAAAGCTCAAGAAATATTATCATAAACGACGCCCTGTGTCAGAATTTAGGCATGTTCGTCTACTTCATGATAATGCTCCATCACATACATCTGAGCTTGTGAAGCAATTTTTTGAAATCGGAAAATGTTACCATGTTGCCACACCCACCATACTCTCCAGATATAGCCCCATGCAACTTTTTCCTTTTTCCAAAACTTAAGACGTTTTTTATCTGGTCGTCGTTAAAAGTCTCGACAAGCCCTTGGCTCAGCCATCAGTCAATGCCTAAGAGGTCTATCTAAATCAGCGTATCGTGACGCATTTCAGAAATGTATTCAGAGATTGAAATTATGTATTTCAAACCGCGGAGAATACTTTGAAGGGATGTACTGTTCATTTCACTATTTGAGTCGAATGTTTTTTAGATATCGTACAATACACATTACATATCGAACAACCCTCGTATATCTGTCAACTGATTCCGTACGCGAGACGTTCCACGTATGATAATTTCAAATCGAGCTAACAAATAAGAGGATGTTTCTGGGGTTTCAACAGTCTTGTTTCAAGTCAGCAATTCTATGGTTATTATAATGATCTACTTTGCAAATACAACCAGGCATCAGGTTGAATAACGTCTTTATATAATGATTTTGACTACGGATTATTCCGTTTATCTGATTAAGTGTATGTGTCTGGACTGGGTTGCTCAAAACCTTGGTTAAGCTTAACCAGTGGTTAAATCCCTTGTCCACCGGTTAACTTTTAGCCAATGGTTAAATTCAGTTGCTCAAAAGTTAGCCAGTGGTTAAGTTGCCTAACCAGTGGTTAAGTTTTGGCCAAAGTTAGCCATTCTGCAGAGGTGGGTTAAGTCTTTTAACCAGTGGTTAAACATGGCTGCCCGCTTGCTGTTTGATGTTAACCTTGGCAGACGACACAAGAAAACAAGAGTTTACAGACATTTTAATCACGATTTCAATGACAGTGAATACAAAGAAAGGTATAGGTTTAGTAAAGAGTCAGTTAATTTCATCACTGATCTACTAGAACCCGAGTTGTGCCGTCCAACATTGCGCTCATATTCCTTGTCAGCTCTCAGTCAGGTCGAGATGGCTCTACGATATTACGCTACAGGTGATAACATGAAAACTATAGGCGATACACTGGGTTTCCACAAGTCAAGTGTTTCTCGAAGTATCCAGGATGTATCCCAAGCCCTGACCGATTTGGCCTCACGTTTTATAAAGTGGCCATCCACAGAAGGAGAGAAGTCCAACATCAAGAAGGGCTTTTATGCCATTGCCAAATTTCCTGGTGTGATTGGTGCTATCGATGGTACCCACGTCCGCATCATGGGCCCCAGTGAGCATGAGCCCGTGTATGTGAACCGGAAAGGCTTCCATTCAATAAACACACAGGCCATATGTAATCATGAAGGTGATTATAGTTTATCCAAGTTTTTATCTTTCTTCAATATATTGTATTTAGTATTCCTAAAATAAATAATTAAATGTTCATGAGATAATGAAGACAGGTCATACATTTCATGATATTGAATTTGAATATCAATTATGTCATTCATAATAACTTTTGAAATTAATATACCGGTATATCACCACTAAACATTGATATAAAAATTCATATTCACCAACATAATATTCAAAAATACACAATGACTCACATAAACCTTTAACAGTGGAGAAACACAGTCTATCCGTGTCGACAACTTGTAGGCCTATGAAAGAGAGAATAGTGTTTCCCACTTCCGGTAAAAAATGAGCTTTCACTCCAACTGTAAATCCCCCCCCCCCCCCACTTTACTTCACTTACTTATATATGTAAATACATAATTTGTCACATGTGTACTATATAGTTGGCGATAGTATCATCACTGAATAATTGCATTACTTGTATTTTCGGCACGTACATGTAGTAGCATCGTATGAGGAATGTTAATGTGCCTAAACCAGTGGCGGATTTAAGGTGAATATTTCATCAACTTATACTGTCTAATTTTTGGTTGGGTGGGTGGGTGTGCTCCTTCATTACTGACATTACAATTCAGAACTTTCAAGCATATATTCTTGTTCTCATTCATACCTACTAGCAACTATAAAAAATAGTGGGTCACCCAATATACCTTTGCTTACATATGAAAAACCACATACGGTCATTATCAGTGGTGGCAGATTTTGAGAGGAGCCATGCAGTCCCCCTTACCCCTTTGGACACCCAAACTGGCTGAAAATTTTGGCTTTCACTTGACTTAATTTTATGCATATATATCATAATTACATAAATATATATTTTTTTAAAAAACCCAAAAACAACAACAACAAAACCCAACTTTCTGTCCTGCTGGTAGTAAAATAATGAAACTTCAAGCAAGCCCCACCTTTACTCCTTTTCCTTACTTACAGGCCGATTTATCAACATTGTTGCCAAGTGGCCAGGGTCCAACCATGATTCTTTTATTTTTCGAGAATCAAATATTGGAACATATTTCGAAGCGCATCATAAAGGGATTGATGTGGATGGACTACTGATTGGTGACAGTGGATATGCATGCAGCAAATATCTGGTGACTCCCTTTCTACGACCCACGACTGAGTAAGTGATTCAAGTTCCGGTGGGGGGGTGGGGGTTAATTTAAGACCAAACCAGAATCAGATGCTGAGATTTCCTAATTCAAGAGAGGAAATGTTATGGAGTCAATTCCTCAATTCAAATTATCGATTTCATATTTCAATACAATTACCTCACGAGAAAAGTTGTATTTGTCGTCAAATGTATTATGTAGGTCTCAGATGAAATACAATGATGCACATACACACACAAGGGCAGTGATTGAGCGAAGTTTCGGGTGGCTGAAGCGACGATTTATGGTCCTTCATGGAGAAATTAGGGTATTTCGATATGCACATGCTATGTACTTTATTTGTTTGACAACTCTTCAATGATAAATCAAATTGTAAATAAAATTTACTATTTTTTCCAAATGCTTGCTTCACAAACTATTTGGAACTGCATTCAATTTCGAATTTATTTAAAAGTTGAGAGATCAATGTTTTAAATTAATTTACATTGTATTATGAAATTGTGCATTTTTACATGTTAGATTTTCATGTGTTCTCTTTTCTAGTGTAAACCGGATCGTGCTGCAAAAATAATTGTAGCTTGTGCTGTGCTGCACAACATTGCTTTAGAGAGGAAAGATTGTATGGATGATTTGGAGTGTGAACATTCAGATGAGCCACATGTTTCAGATAATATTGTAGTGGAACCAAGAAACAACAATGTCAGACAGTTCATTGTTCAAAATTATTTTTAATTATAGTCAGTATAATTGCTACTTTTAACTCCACCCCCAAGTGAGGTATCCCATGGGCCTCATTGCTCACCTGATTCACCTTCAACCTGTCATTGTTTACCTGTTGTGATTTTCAAAAAACTTTTTTTCATCAATATTTATTCCCATAACATTTTTACCCCCATATTGTGCCCTTAACCTAGCCCCAGAGGATCACAACATAACTGAAAATGAATTCACATAACAAAGAGATCCAGCAACACCAATATGACTAACATATATATATACATGTGGAAATTTTACAGACAAACAGATGACAGACAACATGATCAGAATAGCTTACTACAGGTGAATTTTACTGTGTGTCGAGCCACTTAATATACTACATCTCATTTTCTGTTGGCTTAGATGGTAATTCCATCTGCAGTTTTTTAATTTCTAATGCAACTTTTTCTTTCTGCAATATAATAAGTTCTTTCATTAGCAAGATCCTCTCCCTATCCTCTCTCAATACACTTTTCTGAAGATCTTGCAGACTTTCCTGACCAATTTTCCTCTTCTTTGTTTTACCTAAAAAAATCAATGTACATCAATCCAATAGTATACTTAGATGTTCATTAATTGTTTATATTTGAAATATGTTTTCAAGTTTCCAAATTTCGTTTTTGTTAAATATACTTATTACATTATGTAGTTTTTTTTATTATTGTATAATTCAAATTTGTTTTCACTTAATTCTTTGCAGTGAGACAATTTGATTTGCAATTTTTCACTATAAAATAATTTTGGGATACAGTGAACCATTTTTGTAAGTAGTGTTAGACTTGCACTATTGATGTCTTTAACATTAGACATTGCTTTATATACAATACCTGTTTCATTATTCTTTGAGCTGATCAAGGTCCCAGAACTTGATAATGTAACATCATATGTTACAGATGTCCCTAAAATAAAATTCAATTTTAAATACTGAATTATTTGACAGTTATAACCTTTGCTTTGCAATACATGCACACTTGAGAGCGCCCTTAGTAACCTCTCCCAATTGCCCCAGTGCTATAAATCTTTAACCTCCATTCTTACAGAAAAGTAAATATAGATCTGGTATTATGCACTACATTCATGTATTAAGTATTATGTATGTTATATGATCTTACATATTTATCATTGTTAAACTTACCTTCCAAATTTTCTGGGAGTTGAAGAATTGTCTCTGTACTACCTTGGCCTATGAATTTCAAATATTGCTAATTACTATATAAATATTGTTAATTTGTAATTATGTTTAATAATTTAATATATATATATATATATATATATATATATATATATATATATATAGATGTACAATGTTTTTATTATATTTATATCACCATTGGTCTTGTTAAAATGTTATATGCTAAAATAAACTTGTTGTAAACATATTGCATTACCTTCAAAGGTGACTGTCTCTTCATTGATGGTTTGAAAACCTAGATTGTGTGAAATTGATAAAGAAAATTTATTACCATCATAAAGAAACTTTTACATCATCAATGCATAACTTTACAAGCAATTGGTATGTTATAACAGAAACTGACAATAAACAAGAGAAATAGGTGAAGTCAATGGGAAGGAGTTTACATGTTTGAATCACCTATTTGTTGGCCCTTTTTCATGCTGTTCAAAGTTTAGGGGCCACAATAAGGGTCAATTGTTGAACATGTTTTAAAAATGTGCCCCCCCCCCCACCCCCGCTTTCCTTTGTCAAAAGGAACAATTAAATTACTTATAACTCAAAAAAGCCATTTCAGAGTAAAAATGTTACCTGAACTCTCAGCTTTCTCTAACATACATGTAGGTATAGCTGGTACTTCTGGATTAAATAAAAAACAAAAGTGTGTAAATAACAAAACATTTAAATATCTGATTGAAATATATTTCGTGTGTATGTTTCTAAATTAAATTTACACGAAGTACTATATTTGAACATTGTTCGTTGGGATATTGTAGTTTATACATTATAGGAAATTATGATACTAGGTGCAAAACACTCATGGGGCGAAAAAAGAAGTTTCCGTGACCTTCACATTGCTAATGCATCAAGTACGATTACTCGGCAGCAGTCGGTTATATGGACTGTAAATTTCAGTTTTAAAATTAGATAGGATGTACGTGTATGGAATATACTTCAACTGTTGTTAATGATGAGTTTTTTCCTGAATATTATCAGTGAATTACAACTCTGAAGTTCGGTCTATCGTCGGATAGCTCATGGAAGACGTGTATTGCAGACGAACACAAGTTACGAATTTCCTCTGCCATAGTTACTCAATGTTCTTGGATAATGTTCTTGGGCAAATTACAAAAGAGTGGTTAAGCGAATAATAATCTTACCTTGGATTATGAGGCCTCCGACCTCAACTCCTCCCCCGATCCCAATAAAGTTGGGGGAATCGTGGTGGATATCTAATATTTTTTGCGACACCGGATCAATTGGCTGAGGAGGCGGACCGCCTCCGGTTTTGACACGGTGAGTCTTCTGGAGGTGTTTCTCCACTTTTGCCTTCGAGCAGGCCTTTCTATATTTTTCCTTTACCTGGTCTATCGAACGCACTACCCCCGACCCTCTGGAATTGACAGCGTCCGTAATATGTCGCCACACAGCAGCTTTTTTAGCATTAGTAACTTGGTTTGTCTGTTTAGACTTGAGCAAACTTAAATGTTCTTCAACTAGTTCCACTAGAAATAGTGTCTCCTCTGGTGAGAAATTCTCACTTCGTTTTTTGTTTGTGTTGGTAGCCATTATTGTTTACATATACAGACGACAGATGTTGCATTGTGGGATACTAACCACTGGTTAAAGTACTAAACCGTTGGTTAGTAAGTCCTAGGGCTAAACTCACTTTGAGCAACAGAATTTTGACCAGTGTTTAGATACCCAGTGGATAGTAAATTTACCCACTGGTTAGCTTAACCAGTGGTTAAATTTAACCAAGGTTTTGAGCAACTGGGTCCTGATCGCCAGGGGATGCTTTCTCCTCCTAGATACCTGATTCACTTTGGTGTTTCTGAGGATCCATGTTTGCACTACTCTCAATTTTGTATTCTTGATAGGATTTATGAAATTGACCACTGTTCAATATATCCTTTTCGGCACATATATATATATATATATATATATATATATATATTTCAAACTATCCCTGAGATTGGGTCTTTTGACTGCACTTTTACTTTGCATGCATTTCATTTGAAGCGTGAACGGACACAAACCACCTCACCTTTACTTGCTCACCATTGTATTTACATTTTGTTTCTGTATAAAATCAACAAATAGAAACGTAAGTGTCCATAGATGTTTCTGTATTAATCCATCCATCAGTCAATTGTTTCCATCCATCCATCCACCCATTAAAAACAAAAACCAGCGGAAGTTTTAGTCCAATTCTGGACAATTCTAATAGATTTAAGTACACTATATCTATAAACTCTTGTGAATAGACGTTTTATAGCTCTGTTAAAAACCTGACGATTTCAATATATAGACGCGCTGGGATTTTACTGGCCTTTGTCATTTAGTTTTAGTACTAGTTTCTTTTTTTTACAAAATGTATTTCTATGTAAATATCCCATCGTCCTGATGAAGTGAATATTGTTCCGTGTTGTTGACCATTTTTAATAGCACTAAAATAATCCAACATCACGAACAATGAAAACATTTCCTTATTCGTGTTGTTTAGTAATTTTAGTACTTAATGTGATTTCTCCCATAACCTTGTATCTATTTTGTAGATCTGACACGTTTGTTATTGTGTGTGTGTGTGTGTGTGTGTGTGTGTGTGTGTGTGTGTGTGTGTGTGTGTGTGTGTGTGTGTGTGTAAAATTTCACAGTGCCCGGATTATATTAAGAAATAAAGACAAAAAGACAACGTAAAATAAATCATGAGCGCTTTCATTCAAACGTGCAAGCGAATATCCTGATGTTTTTAAAAATAACAGCTATAAAACATGATTGCTCAATTTTGAATTGAATTCTTTATATGCATTTTAGACGGAATTTGATAATCTGTGGAGAATCGTAATGTGGAACGTGGAAACTTTTGCGTCAAGTAAATGATCATGGAAAAGAAAACGGAAATTTTTCGATCAAATAATGAGTAAGAAGTGTCCTTTTAAGTGTCCTTAATCTTTACTTACGAAAATTTTAAACCATGACAATATACCTTTGCGATATGATATTGGGTTGGTGGGGTTTTTTGTTTTGTTTTTTGGTTTGTTTGTTTTTTTGTTAATTTTTTTTTTTTACATCCCTGGTATGAACACCTGCACGTGTCCTTTAGTTTGACCCTTCATTATTCCTTTATTGAATTCACAAAAAGTGATGTAATGACCTCCTGCAAGGCTGTCAATGGAAGAAAAGGCTCGGGTCCGGTATAATAAACGTCAGACAACGACTGGTAAAACGGGTGACATGGGGTATGGATAAAAGAGACATGTACATGTAGATCTACATTACTATGTTGTTTATACCCCGTGATTCGGGAAGCCCCCCCCCCCCCCCCCCCCCCCCCCCCCGTTTGTGTTTATTATATCAATTAATGGTTCACTTAACATTTTTTCAATATTTAACATTTTTGATGTTAAATCGTTAAAAGTATAACTCATTTGATGTTGACAACCAAAATTTTGACCTTCTAAATGCAAGAATAAAAGCAATATTTCAACCTTAAATATGTGTTATGTAAACAAATACTCGTTTACAAACAAACCAGAAAAATGTTAATTTTTTTTAAATTTAAAGTATCTTAATTTTTGCACAGTCAAAATTTTACTTTTAGATGACACATCTTGCCTAAAGAATATTTGAAATGTAATAAACTTAGATCAATATCCATTTCTTTTGAAAACTTCATAAACAATTATATACCACAATCTTTGTTTACGAAACAAATAATAAACACTCTAAAATTAGCTCTTGTGGTAATGCATAGCCTTATTTTTAAAAACCCTTTAAATACATGAAACAGTACTTAGAGTTTGGTCATTAAAAGTGAAAAACAAAATTTGGGGGGAAATCGTGAATCAGTCCCTTTAATTTATTATATTAAATCAATTTGTAGCGAACTTTTGCAGATATTAGTAGTTAAAAGTGGTCATCTCAAAAACTTACAGAAAGTAAACTGGCTATTTAGAACAACTCATAAAGGTGACCGACGGGGGAATCACAAATATTTGAAAAAAATATTGGTTCTATATTTAGTTTTTCATTGGATATGGGGAATGCACATAAGGTTATACACGAAATACACACTTTGAAGAAGTACCTGTGGGTGAAATAACTCGAGCATAAAGTATCCATTGGGCGGATTTAAAAATAGAATCGATTAATGAAGGGAATACCAAAATAAACCCCAATATGAATTGCGTGTAATCTTAATATACATACAATGTACTGTGAACATGGACCATGATAGTAGAGCGTTATGTCGTCTGCTGATTGTGGAGTTGATAGCTTTCCTTATTTTTACAATCTCAACTGTGCTTTACATGTAGGTATTTTAAAAATATTATCATTAATTTTAAAAACAAAACGTGTATGCTTTCAGTATTTCAGCATCTTTTTTTTTAACTTTTGTTTTCACTTTCGTTGGCAGCGTGAAAGGCAAGGGATTGGATGCAAGCCATGTCACCTTTACCTGCACTGTGTATGCTTTTCTCCTGGTCATCGTTGCGTTTACCCTGTGTTTTTGTGTAAGATCAACAGACAGAAACGTAAGTATCGATAGATGTTTCTGTATTAATCAATTTCTATCTATCTATCTTTCTATCTAAATTATAAATAATACATATAAAAAATAAAATACAATTATTTTAACAAAAATGATAAGTAAGAGAAACTTTATGTCTATAATGAAAATTAAAGATTTTTATTTTTAAATTCCAATAAAAAGAACAAAATAGTTAACAATGTGGACCAACTCAAGAAACAGAATAAGCAGCCTAGTAAGTCAAATCAACATCAGATTAAAAAATGCTATACAATGAAAGAAAACTGATCATAACCAATGTATAATTCATAAATAAATAAACATTTATATAAATAAATAAACGAATATAGATAAATAAATATATCTATTTTTATCTGATATTTTATTACTTTTTGATTTTGATGATTATCTGGCATACCCTTGTGCAACTGTTGATGTTGATATTCATGCAGAGTATTATGCAGACGACTTGGCTTGGGGCTGGTAGCGGGTCATAGCCCGTATTATTCCTAGTGAAATCAGTAGGTTTGCTGATACCATGAGGTTCGAATGACTTCAGCCGGTGCATCAGAATTTTTCCCTTAGCTTTCTTTTGGTATGTGACCTACTTGGGTCATGGTCAGTAACCACTCTTGTCATATCCTCCCATTAGTGATTACTGTGTACCTACTGGGGAATTGTTCTGGGTTTTGACAGAGGACAGGTGATTGTTGACCCTTTGTGGAAAGGTCTGTACGTGTTTCTCTTACGTATTTGCAGACATCACAATTCATGAGATAGATGCAGTTTTAGTTTTGCAGGAAAAGTTCCCCAGTATCTTATAACTGCAACCTGTGATAGGGCTGCTAAAACTCTCAGTGTCTGAGCTATATTTGCGTAATTAACATCTTAGGTCTGAGCATATTTTGAAGCCTCCATTAGGTAAAAGGTTATCCAGTCTTGTCCTTACTACTACAATTCTTTATGTCCTTCCTGAAGGGTTCTGGGGCGTCTGAAGGATGCCATAGGGAGTTCCTTGAAAACATCAGTCTTTCGTTTATTGGTTTACAGAATGGGCAGATGTTTTTTGAGAATACCGTTTAGGTTCTTGAGGGCGGGATGGTAAGTACATATTAGTGAAACTCTGTCATTTTGAGGTTTTTCTTTGTACTGGAGGAGGGACTGTCCGTCCTGTCATTGTTAGGTTTTTCTTTGTACTGGAGGAGGGCCCGTCCGTCCTGTCATTGTGAGGTTTTTCTTTGTACTGGAGGAGGGCCTGTCCGTCCTGTCATTGTTAGGTTTTTCTTTGTACTGGCGGAGGTACTGTCCGTCCTGTCATTGTGAGGTTTTTCTTTGTACTGGCGGAGGTACTGTCAGTCCTGTCATTGTGAGGATTTTCTTTGTACTGGAGGAGGGACTGTCAGTCCTGTCATTGTTAGGTTTTTCTTTGTACTGGAGGAGGGACTGTCCGTCCTGTCATTGTTAGGTTTTTCTTTGTACTGGAGGAGGGCCCGTCCGTCCTGTCATTGTGAGGTTTTTCTTTGTACTGGAGGAGAGACTGTCCGTCCTGTCATTTTGAGGTTTTTCTTTGTACTGGAGGAGGGCCCGTCCGTCCTGACATTGTTAGGTTTTTCTTTGTACTGGAGGAGGGACTGTCCGTCCTGACATTGTTAGGTTTTTCTCTGTACTGGAGGAGGTACTGTCCGTCCTGTCATTGTGAGGTTTTTCTTTGTACTGGAGGAGGGCCTGTCCGTCCTGTCATTGTTAGGTTTTTCTTTGTACTGGCGGAGGTACTGTCCGTCCTGTCATTGTGAGGTTTTTCTTTGTACTGGCGGAGGTACTGTCAGTCCTGTCATTGTGAGGATTTTCTTTGTACTGGCGGAGGTACTGTCAGTCCTGTCATTGTTAGGTTTTTCTTTGTACTGGAGGAGGGACTGTCCGTCCTGTCATTGTTAGGTTTTTCTTTGTACTGGAGGAGGGCCCGTCCGTCCTGTCATTGTGAGGTTTTTCTTTGTACTGGAGGAGAGACTGTCCGTCCTGTCATTGTGAGGTTTTTCTTTGTACTGGAGGAGGGCCCGTCCGTCCTGTCATTGTGAGGTTTTTCTTTGTACTGGAGGAAGGCCCGTCCGTCCTGTCATTGTGAGGTTTTTCTTTGTACTGGAGGAAGGCCCGTCCGTCCTGTCATTGTTAGGTTTTTCTTTGTACTGGAGGAAGGCCCGTCCGTCCTGTCATTGTTAGGTTTTTCTTTGTACTGGCGGAGGTACTGTCAGTCCTGTCATTGTGAGGTTTTTCTTTGTACTGGAGGAAGGCCCGTCCGTCCTGTCATTGTGAGGTTTTTCTTTGTACTGGAGGAGGAACTGTCCGTCCTGTCATTGTGAGGTTTTTCTTTGTACTGGAGGAGGGACTGTCCGTCCTGTCATTGTGAGGTTTTTCTTTGTACTGGAGGAGGTACTGTCAGTCCTGTCATTGTGAGGTTTTTCTTTGTACTGGAGGAGGTACTGTCCGTCCTGTCATTGTGAGGTTTTTCTTTGTACTGGCGGAGGTACTGTCCGTCCTGTCATTGTGAGGTTTTTCTTTGTACTGGAGGAGGGCCCGTCCGTCCTGTCATTGTGAGGTTTTTCTTTGTACTGGAGGAGAGACTGTCCATCCTGACATTTTGAAGTTTTTCTTTGTACTGGAGGAGGGACTGTCCGTCCTGTCATTGTGAGGTTTTTCTTTGTACTGGCGGAGGTACTGTCCGTCCTGTCACTGTGAGGATTTTCTTTGTACTGGAGGAGGGGCTGTCCGTCCTGACATTTTGAGGTTTTTCTTTGTACTGGAGGAGGGACTGTCCGTCCTGTCATTGTGAGGTTTTTCTTTGTACTGGCGGAGGTACTGTCCGTCCTGTCATTTTTTTAAAATTAATTGTATATATATGTAAATGTTTTCCAGTCAATTTAGTCAAAATATGTATTACAATGAAGAATATCAAATAGGATTTTTAAAAGAGTGACTATCATCATCAATTAAATATATTGCTAAATTTTTAAACAGAAAAGTGCACAAATATGGGTTCTTAGAATTTTAATTGTTTCTAATTTCAATTTTTTAAAGCAAATACCGGTACTAGAAGTCGGAAAATGAATAAATGTGAAAAAAAAATATCAAAACCAAAAGTCCAAACATTTCTATGCATTCAAAAAAAGTTATTTTAAAAATAATTAATGTTCATACCGTGGCTTTTTTTTTTTTTTTTTTTTTTTGGTGATAGAAAGTCATTTTATAGAAATATATGGTGTACAAAGTGTAATGTAAAGACAAAAAAATGGCACCATATATTGTAAACAGGCGATCGCGCTCCCGAAAGCTATAATAAAATATAATGAATAATTGTAAACTATGGTACAAGTCACTTACCCCATATAATATTGTTGATTATGTGCAGATACCCGCCCATCGGGTATCTGCACATAACCAACAATATTATATGGGGTAACTACTACATGTAAATGATAGTTCTAGAATCCTAGATACATTGGGCTTTATCTGTTTTCAGAATACAAAGAGGAAAAATCGACTAAGTGCCACTGAGTTTGGGAAAATGTCCAGCAGACTGAAATTAGTGGACAAAAAGTTTGGTAATGTCCTGTTTTATCAATGTTACCGAATTTATTTACGAATTTATATATCGCGTTTAGATATTTAAATACGACAATCTATGGCGGCAATTTTCCTTTGATGCGTTTCAGTTTTAGTTCTTACAGAGTTGTATATTTCTTGCCATAGGTTCTGATTGCGCTATTTGTCTGACGTCAAAGGATGTACAATATTCGCCTATCGCTGAACTTAGCTGTAAACACGGTATGGTACAATGCAATTCTATCTTACAATTCCAAATGACTGTACTTTTAAGTAAAAATAATTATCTTTATTGTCATTTGACATTTATAAAGTTTTGATTTCGAACGTGTCTGCTGTAAATTACGGTATAAGTTGTTAAATTCTTTATGCATTCAGTTTTTCCTGATAAATATTTAAGATATTGAAGAACGGAACTTTGGAAAAAAAATACTTATGATAATTGGAATTTTCTCTCACGTTTATTGGTATTTGATCTATAGATTACCATGAACAGTGCATCAAAGATTGGTTTATTACCTCCACGGAATTTCGCTGTCCTCAGTGTCGAGAGAATGCGGAGCGATTTCCTAAAAGTACACAGAAAACAGCAACAGTTTTGGGAAATAATGTGTATGTAGCAAATGTTGTTAAACAGACATATTTTATCTTTGAAGAGTGTATGAAGTTTAAGCGGTAGTCTGATACATACAAACATATATACCATAGGTCGGTATAATGAATCAAATGTTGATCTAACGTATAAGTTGCATAAAATACCACATAAGGTGTTCTGAATGGACTTTTAATTGCTGATTAAAGTATCTATACTTAATTATTTCTAGATGATAAACAGCCACCCTATTCGTATGTATGACGATATGCCTGAGAGTATTCCGTGAATGTGGAAATTCATTCCATGTGAAAAGTTCCCAAATGGTGGATTCGCAGGTGCGATGATGGGCCGTGTCCTGCTGTTAACATCCTGCTGCATCATCAACATAGATGACAGACGCAGATTCGTGCACATTTACAAATGTTTGCTTTGTTTTTTAATCAGACAATGATCGACCAATCTTTATAGTGGATCGATTAATTCAATAGGGATTTATATTGCATGAATTTCGAGTCATTGACTTTTATCGAGGAATAAATCGAAATTATGAACATTTGATTTCTTTGGAAATATCCGAACCATGACCTATAATAGCACGTATATAACAATGGAGAGTGCTGATGTGTATAAAAGCTATGAGTGCTGATGTGTATAAAAGCTATGAGTGCTGATGTGTATAAAAGCTATGAGTGCTGATGTGTATAAAAGCTATGAGTGCTGATGTGTATAAAAGCTATGAGTGCTGATGTGTATAAAAGCTATGAGTGCTGATGTGTATAAAAGCTATGAGTGCTGATGTGTATAAAAGCTATGAGTGCTGATGTGTATAAAAGCTATGAGTGCTGATGTGTATAAAAGCTATGAGTGCTGATGTGTATAAAAGCTATGAGTGCTGATGTGTATAAAAGCTATGAGTGCTGATGTGTATAAAAGCTATGAGTGCTGATGTGTATAAAAGCTATGGTGCCTAGCGATAGCTAGAAATATAAGCATGCAAATTGTTGTTTATATCCTTGAGTCAACATGTTGACAAGTCAAAGGTGGGTATTTAAAATGTATATGATGTCAACATATTGCATAAGAATAAAAGTATGTCAAAATATACATCTTGTGACTGTTTCAGGAAGTTGATCTATATACATAGAAAACACTTGCTGACTTCACTATGCAAATTAGACCGGTTCGCACTCCTAGCGGCCGAGATTGAAAACAATGATAGGAGTCCTGTTTAAACAATGCATTTTAAAATCAATATATGTATATCATATTACTGATAAATCATTTATAAATTTGTGTGTTGGGGTATTCTGACGCCCTAGTTCTTCCGCCCAGAGACAATAACATTAGTCATCTATTTTTTATTTAAATATATCGGATATTGACCACGTGATTTCCTGATCTAAAAATGGAACGTGATATAATCATGCTCAAACATTACAACTTACAAAACCAAAGATAACAGCGAAAGGTTCACACAATGGTATTCACAAAGAACAAAATATTGTGGTGGATTTGTATAGAAATCCTCATTTTGATTACTTTTGCCATTGGAGTTGTCATAAGGTATGTATACACTGTACAATGGTCACGTGTATTTGTTTGTAAACAACAGCTGATCATAGCGACGTGTAATAAAATTTTCTGTTGTTGGTTTGTTTTTCAGAGTGGCAAACGATGATTATAGTGACGTGGACATTATTGTCACGTTCAGCGTCCTTGGGTTCTGTCTCGTTTTGTTGGTTCTAACTGTAGCTTGCTACTTCAGGTCACTTGACAAAGAAACTCTGAAGGTAAGTTCGCGCCATTTCTGAAAGTAAACAACACAGTGCTTATCGGCAATATACATGTACAAGTTAAACATCCAACCATTGACAGAAATATACAAATCGTTGAATAGTTAAAAACAAAAAGAAAGAAATTTGGGTTGGGTTTTTTTTTTTTTTTTTTTTTTTTACTGCCATGCAGATAAATAAATTATATTACAATTGTATTAAATCTTCGATATTTGTTCAGGATACCAGCAGTGTAAAAATCAACATTCTAGATCAAGGAAAACTTTGGATGAAGATGAAACCTGTTCATAAGGACTTTGGTATGTACTGCTACGCGTCAGTGAATTAATTTCTGCATTTAAGTCAAGTATTGATAAGTACTTATGCATTATAATCATTATACTTAATGGTAAGTCTGCACTATGAATATTTCAGCTTCCGACTGTGCAATATGTCTGCTTCCGAAAGACTCGACTTCCCACACCATTGTTCAAATCAGCTGCAAACATGGTGAGTTAATGGAGACTCTCATCAAATTAGATGTAGATCTATATACTTTTGCAATGCCTTCCTGTCGGTCGGTCGGTCGGTAGGTAGAACAAGTGCTGTCTGCTGTCTTGAGAACTCATTGTTGACAAGCATAACATTTAGTAGTCTGTGGCCCTTATTGATTTTGAGGTCAGAAGGTAAAAGGGTAGGGTCAAACTATTCATTATTTGTTTGCTCGTTATTTTAAGTACCCTTTGATAAATCAAATTTTGTGTAAACTCGAAGTAGCATTCAGTTGACTTTTAGTCGCAAGGTCAAAGTTCATGGGATAATTTTAAACTATTCCGGACATAAGAATTGTTGTTCGCTAAACATCTTGTGAACTTCTTTGCTTCAAAGATTTCAAACTTTGCTGGATATAATAAAAATAAGAATAGAGGGTCTAGGAATATCCTGAGTTCACAATTTTTTTGATATAGGTACATATTTTATGATTCACTACATATTTTGAATTCCAGTCAAAATGTTATATCTTATCCTGACATATATTTCCCTGCGACTTTCTTATCATCTCTAAATGATCATTTTACAGATTATCACGATAAATGTATTGAGAAATGTTTCCAAAAAACCGGGAATGTGCAATGCCCGGAGTGTCGCCAGGACGCCATTGATCATCAAACCATACAACCTACCCCCGTGTGACTGTCAGGACGCCAAGGCAGGTTGGGGTTCTAGTGGCTTTATTTTGGAGTCTTCTGCATGGTCAAATACAGGTATACTGCTGGACTCTCAAAGAAAAACAGAAGACGTGAAACAGACTGGAAGTGAAACTAACTCCTGTATTTTATCTGTATCCCCTGGTGTGTAACGATGGATAAAACTGGAGATAGCTGGCTCTCATTTGCACAGACTCCATTCCTCTCGTAAAAATTGATATGATTGAAAAGAACAGATCTTGAAATTCGTCGCCAGGACCCTCCCCCTGTTCAATTTATGCTTGTTAGAGAATTAGTATACTTGCTGCAAAAAGGACATACAAGTAAACCTACAAGTGTTCATGTCCTGATGCAGAGAAAAATATAGGCATTTGATTGGACGACAAGCTGGGAATATGAGACTATGTACCTTCCAAAGAATATATGGAATACAAAATGGCGTCAATAGATCTATATATCTAACCGCTTCGTAAAACATCATTGTTCGTTATCTTTACCTTGTATCGCTCTGCAGTCGGATATATTCGTTAACGGTTCGGGAGAATATAAACTTTGACAGGGAATATACCCTGCCAAGAATCCTTATAATCAATAATATATTCTGAATGCCACACTGTCAAGTTATATAATATGATAAGAGGTTTACAAAAATGACTCTCTCACCTAACGCTACTCGTGTATGTATTACAGTGCAATAATTTTATATGTACTATTTGTATACATATTTGTACAATGTTTTAGATTAAATCTAAATAAAGATGAACTGAGGATAGTATCCCATTGTTTGTGATTGATATGATATTCTATGTGGACTGTGAAACAGATCGTATGTTGCGTTACATTGCTTTAACGAGAGAACAGTCAGAGTGATGATCATGAATTGAGCAGTGCATCAGTGGGATAGGGTTGCTTTTCAGTTATAGCAATATGGATGGTTATTTATACTATTTTCACGTTGGTCTATATAAAAAAAAGAATCTTATTGTGTTTGAAATTACAAATTTATTCCGGTATACGTTGATATTGTACGGAAAATAAAAGTAATTCTCGGCATTCGTTTAAGACTTTTCCTCCTTCGTTGAGAATAATTAGAGATGATATAACCATTTTCTGCAATTAAGTCGGCGGCCGCAATGTTATTTTAATGGCATGGCCTGGGAAGAACGGTTCACGTAGATGAATATTGACTAAAGATGCACGATCGAACCGTACGTGTCCGTCACTATGACGACCAGTCGACGCAAACCGCGAGTGTACGTTACTATAAAGCGACCAATCGACACGAACTGCGAGTGTCCTTTACTATAAAGCGACCAATCGACACGAACCACGAGTGTCCGTTATTATAAAGCGACCAATCGACACGAACCACGAGTGTCAGTTACTATAAAGCGACCAATCGACACGAACCGCGAGTGTACGTTACTATAAAGCGACCAATCGACACGAACCGCGAGTGTACGTTACTATAAAGCGACCAATCGATATGAACCGCGAGTGTCCGTTACTATAAAGCGACCAATCGACACGAACCACGAGTGTCAGTTATTATAAAGCGACCAATCGACACGAACCGCGAGTGTACGTTACTATAAAGCGACCAATCGATATGAACCGCGAGTGTCCGTTACTATAAAGCGACCAATCGACACGAACCGCGAGTGTCCGTTACTATAACGACGCGGAAAGCCATACGTGTCTAAATGACGGATTGATTGATTGTTTTACGTCCCATCGAGAATTTCTCCCTTATATTGAGACGACACCAGCTGTGGGTGAAGAACCTCAAATTTAGACCTATGCTTAGCGTTCTGGGCCGTAGCAGTGAGGATTATTTATCGTTCCAACACCTGCCGGAACACGGGACCCCCGTTTTTAGAGTCATATCCGAAAGACCCGTGATTCTCACTTCTAAATGCCGAGAGTTTAGCGAAGGAGCAATCACTACCTATATTATGCCTTATGTTTGAGGTGGCTATGGCACGAGCGGGGCTCGAACTCCTGACCTCCCGGTTACAAAGCGAACGTTCTACCACAATGCTACCATGGTCGGTCTAAATGACGGAAATCTATATAGTGTGTCTATATGACAGAAATCTATATTGTGTCTATATGACAGAAATCTACAAATTTTAGAAGGATGCCATAGACGCTTCTTGTGTGTTGTCAGTGTATCGCACCCCGACATCTACAAAGGAGATGGGTGAACTTGGCGAACAATAAGCCTATCCATGATTTGGCACCGGTCGCCAATCGGGGAGTTTAAAATCCGCATTGATGGTACTCGTATTTACAATAGATACAGTACCGTACTAAAACGCTGTCCAGAATATTTAAAATTATTAACAAATATCTAGATCATACTTCAACGAAGTATATTTAATCAAAATCATCATCAGAATTTATTTCACAGGCAGCATGATGTATATCAGACATTAAGCGGTTTTTAACACACACATAATTACACTGATGCCCGGAGTACCTAAGGTACCAAATGGCACTGCATCTATGCTACATCCAACAGTACGAGCTCTGCATTTCCATTAACATATCAACTGATGTGAATCATGAATGAAAAACCTTAGATGTTTTGTGGTGTAAATTAAATGTGGAATAGCGTTTTCTGTATGGTGCAGTATTAATGCTTTGATTTGGGTTCAGTTTTCCCCCAACAAATGTTTTTGAACCGCATTTACAACCTACTGGTACTACTATACCAAATATAATAAGGGCTTCAGTTCTCGCCTCTTTTGGTAAAACTCTGAGGCGGGTTTTACAGTTACAGAACGCACATTTGCTGTTAAATTTCCCAGCAAATACAAATGGGACAGAAACAGACACTTGATTTGCTTTTGTTTTTGTACTGAACTGTAGTTCACTGTACCTTTCAGACAGTCTACACTGGTTGAATAAATGTATTTGGCTTTTGTCATGATCTCTTCAAGTAACTTCTTAAGCATCTCTTTAACTTTCCTTTAAGTTGTCGTTTACATAAACAACATCCATAATTCACAAGAGGCCCCTTACTTGTTTACATTTATTCACTAGCTGCATGTTGGCAGGGCCGTAAATTAACCTTCAATTTGGAGGAGGCAGGAAATTTTGTGCACACTGAGCACGTTTCGTGCAAAATCCTTGATTCTAGGGCCTTCTAAGATGTTACTTGACTAACTCATTCTAAAAGAAAGATTTGGAATGCTTTTTAAGGGAGGTATCATGTTCTTAGTTATTGGAAACAACATAAATTCTAATGAACTTTAAATTTTAATTTTTTTTGGCTCAAAAGTTGGAGGAGGCAGCTGCCTCCTCCGCCTCCATGTAATTTACGGCCCTGGTTGGAATCAATTACTTGTGATCGTCCTTAAGACTCCATGCTATGAGTAAAACTTAGCATAAAATGCCAGAGACAAATAATTATGGGATTAGGGTTTTTAAAAAATAGGTAGGGAAAATTGGTATTCGAACCACAGATATGCAATCTGGGCCTGTCCAAAAATTCAATGCGACTGTCGCCATACCACCTCGGCTATCCATGCCATGAATTGCCGAATTTTAAGCTATCTAAAGTCACCCAGCATGGACATAGAATTTTTTTTGATAATACGACAAAAGTTATACACAAGAAGTAAGTTTTTAGCTCACCTGAACCGAAGGTTCAAGTGAGCTATTCTGATCACATTTTGTCCGGCGTCCGTCTGTCTGTCTGTCCGTCTGTCTGTCTGTCTGTCCGTCCGTCCGTCTGTCTGTCTGTCCGTAAACTTTTCACATTTTCGACTTCTTCTCCAGAACCGCTGGGCCAATTTCAACCTAACTTGGCCAAAAGCATCCTTGGGTGAAGGGCTTTCAAGTTTGTTCAAATGAAGGGCCATGTCCCTTTCAAAGGGGAGATAATCACAAAAATGCAAAAATAGGGTGGGGTCATTTAAAAATCTTCTTCTCAAGAACCACTGGGCCAGAAGAGCTGAAATTTACCTGAAAGCTTCCTGACATATTACAGATTCAAGTTTGTTCAAATCATGGCCCCCGGTGGTAGGATGGGGCCACAAGGGGGGATCAAAGTTTTACATACAAATATATAGGGAAAAACTTTAAAAATCTTCTTCTCAAGAACCACTAAGCCAGAAAAGCTGAGATTTACATGAAAGCTTCCTGACATAATGCAGATTCAAGTTTGTTCAAATCATGGGCCCCTGGGGTTGGATGGGGCCACAATAGAGGATCAAAGTTTTACATACAAATATATAGGAAAAATCTTTAAAAATCTTCTTCTCAAGAACCACTGAGTCAGAAAAGCTGATTTTTACATGAAAACTTTCTGACATAGTGCAGATTCAAGTTGTTCAAATCATGGCCCCCGGGGATAAGATGGGGCCCCAAGGGGGGATCAAAGTTTTACACTGTCACAAATATATAGGGAAAAACTTTAAAAATCTTCTTCTCAAGAACCACTAAGCCAGAAAAGCTGAGATTTACATGAAAGCTTCCTGGCATAATGCAGATTCAAGTTTGTTCAAATCATGGGCCCCGGGGGTTGGATGGGGCCACAATAGGGGATCAAAGTTTTACATACAAATATATAGGAAAAATCTTTAAAAATCTTCTTCTCAAGAACCACTGAGTCAGAAAAGCTGATTTTTACATGAAAACTTTCTGACATAGTGCAGATTCAAGTTTGTTCAAATCATGGCCCCCGGGGATAGGATGGGGCCCCAAGGGGGATCAAAGTTTTGCACACAAATATATAGGGAAAAACTTTAAAAATCTTCTTCTCAAGAACCACTAAGCCAGAAAAGCTGAGATTTACATGAAAGCTTCCTGATATAGTGCAGATTCAAGTTTGTTCAAATCATGGGCCCTTGGGGTTGGATGGGGCCGCAATAGGGGATCAAAGTTTTACATACAAATATATAGGAAAAATCTTTAAAAATCTTCTTCTCAAGAACCACTGAGCCAGAAAAGCTGATTATTACATGAAAACTTTCTGACATAGTGCAGATTCAAGTTTGTTCAAATCATGGCCCCCGGGGGGTAGGATGGGGCCACAAGTGGGGGGGGTCAAAGTTTTACATACAAATATAGGAAAAAGCTTTAAAAATCTTCTTCTCAAGAACCATTGGGCCAAAGAAGTTGACATTTACATGAAAGCATTCTGACATGTGTAGATTCAAGTTTACAAAGGGTAGTTTGGGCCATAATAGGGACTATTAGGTTTTACATGCAAATATATATGGAAAGTCTTCAGATATGGGCCAAGGTGACTCAGGTGAGCGATGTGGCCCATGGGCCTCTTGTTTTTTTATAGAGTGGGTCAATTCTCCATACTTTTATTTACAAAACAGTTTACACCTGAACGTGTACTAACATATTTTACTCAGTTCACAATGGAGACTTGGCCCACTCCATACGAAAATCTGTTTGGAAAAGTCGATTTTACTGTTATTTAGTGCGTTTTTCGCATATACCTAATAATAAATAGGATTTTTTCAATGTTCCTTTGAAATGGGCACATCGAAAAAGCATTTTTGGAACTATGGATTGATTGTTTTAACTAGAAAGCAATTTTTTCTTTTTCTGGAGGGTTTCAATTTTAACTTTGATATTTGTCCTTCTGCGGGTTCTCGATTCGATAAAGTCACCCATCTTCTTTATTTCTTATTTATATCACTTTTACCTTAACTAAGATCATTTATAATTCATCACTCATACCT
This sequence comes from Ostrea edulis, assembly GCF_947568905.1. Classification (NCBI taxonomy): domain Eukaryota; kingdom Metazoa; phylum Mollusca; class Bivalvia; order Ostreida; family Ostreidae; genus Ostrea; species Ostrea edulis. Next base: position 30,221,556 of record NC_079169.1, read on the forward strand.
TAACTAGCTCTAAGATCATTTATAATTCATCACTCTTACCTTAATTAACTCTGAGATCATTTATAATTCATCATTCTTAACTTAACTAGCTCTAAGTCATCACTCTTACCTTAACTAACTCTAAGATCATTTGTAATTCATCACTCTTACCTTAATGTAAAACTTATACAGTACCAATTTTGATGCACCAGATGCGCATTTCGACAAATAATGTCTCTTCAGTGATGCTCAACCGAAATGTTTGAAATCCGATATAACTAACTCTAAGATCATTTATAATTCATAACTTTTACCTTAACTAACTCTAAGATCATTTATAATTCGTCATTCTTACCTTAATTAACTCTAAGATCATTTATAATTCATCACTCTTAACTTAACTAATTCTAAGATCATTTATAATTCACCACTCTCACCTTAACTAACTCTAAGATCATTTATAATTCATCATTCTTACCTTAACTAACTTTAACTCATCATTCTTACCTTAACTAACTCTAATATCATTTATAATTCATCACTCTTACCTTAATTAACTCTAAGATCATTTATAATGCATCACTCTTACCTTAAATAACTCTAACATCATTTGTAATTCATCATTCTTACCTTAACTAATTCTAGGATCATTTATAATTAATCACTCTTACCTTAACTAGCTCTAAGATCATTTATAATGCATCACTCTTACCTTAACTAGCTCCAAGTTCATTTATAATTCATCATTCTTACCTTAACTAAGATCATTTATAATTCATCACTCTTACCTTAACTAACTCTAAGATCATTTGTAATTCATCACTCTTACCTTAATGTAAAACTTATACGGTACCAATTTTGATGCACCAGATGCGCATTTCGACAAATAATGTCTCTTCAGTGATGCTCAACCGAAATGTTTGAAATCCGATATAACTAACTCTAAGATCATTTATAATTCATAACTCTTACCTTAACTAACTCTAAGATCATTTATAATTCATCATTCTTACCTTAATTAACTCTAAGATCATTTATAATTCATCACTCTTAACTTAACTAATTCTAAGATCATTTATAATTCACCACTCTCACCTTTACTAACTCTAGGATCATTTATAATTCATCATTCTTACCTTAATTAACTATAAGATCATTTATAATTCATCACTCTTACCTTAACTAGCTCCAAGTTCATTTATAATTCATCATTCTTACCTTAACTAACTCTTATATCATTTATGATTCATCATTCTTACCTTAACTAAGATCATTTATAATTCATCACTCTAACCTTAACTAACTCTAGGATCATTTATACTTCATCATTCTTACCTTAACTATCTCTAGGATCATTTATACTTCATCATTGTTACCTTAACTAACTCTAGGATCATTTATAATTCATCACTCTTACCTTAACTAAGATCATTTATAATTCATCATTCTTACCCTTGCTTTACCGGTCGCGGTAGCTCAGTGATAGAGCGGGAGGTCTGATTTAGAGCCTCACTCGTGCCATGGCCGCGTCAAACATAAGACATTAACAGAAGTTGTGATTGATTCTTCGGCAAGCGCTCAGCTTTTAAAACGGAGGTCCCGTGTCGAGCCAGACGTTGACACGATAAAGAACCCTCACTGCTACGGCCCTGAGCGCTAAGCATAGGTCTAGATTTGTGGTACTTCACCTACAGCGGGTGACGTCTCAATATGAGTGGAAAAATTCTCGACGGGACGTGAAACAATCAATCAATCAACCATTGTCTCTAAGATCATTTTATAAAGCAAAAATATAGCTGATGTTAACAACAGACTACTAGATAACTTACTTGATAATACACAATTACCGGGTACTGACAACTTATCGCTCAATACGATGCTTTAGTTACCTGGCCTGAGATAAACAATATTCACAGAATTGAGAGGGCTAAAGCATTATATTGACCTAGAAAACATCAATTACTGAATAATCTAAAACATCGAAACTGACAACTAGAACTTGGAAACGATACCTTGGCGATCATCTGCACAGTTGAAGCGCAATGTCTAGTCGAAAGTGATTAGAGACGAAATATCCAATCCTATTAGTTTGGAAATTCCCATTCAGTTTCGGTCCGATGCTGGGGAAATAAAATGTTATATTCACCTCAAAGGCACGTGGATATCTTATTTTGTAGGATCTTGACCAATGAGAAAGCTCGGAATTATACAACCCTAAAACAACAGTTGGTATCTCCGCTCGAGTCTATCCTTCTTCTAATGAATTTGTTGATACAAATAAATGTTCATTGTATGGATGTCAAAATGTTCAAGGAATATGGAATATCATAAGTAAAATTTTCAAAATTTGATGTGTAACGGAAATTGCTTTTTCTTGATTTACATGATAAAGGGAATATATAGAAACAGTATTATTGACATGTTATTTCTGATTTGTACAGGTAGCCCTAGTATTAATCTATGAATATAAAATGTAGTGCGTTGAATTACCATATGGCATGCGTAATCCTGTAAGCTGAACAATGCATCATTCAGCTTTACCAAAGTCGAAAAATAAACATTCAAAACTAGATATTTTAAAGATGGGGAGAGAAATATCAAAAGCATAGATTATATATATAATTCTTCCCAAATACTATGTGATGAAATAGGTTTTCATCTTTGCTAATTAGGCGGAGTTTAGTGGCACATTTTATCATAGGATAGGTTTCCAGGGTAATAAAGTGTAAAAATAGAAAGAAAAATATACGTACGCCACATGATATTGGGAAAATGTTCATCACACGAAATCGATCGGAATAGAAGTTTCACGGTGTCACATAATTCTAAGATAACCACTAAGAAATGGCGTTCGTTAACAGAAATGTAAATGTATGGAGGCATGTTGCAACGGCTGTGGCCTAACGGAAAAATATAAAAATGAGTAATTTTCTATTTTTATCAGATAAATAGCAGTGTGACCGACGGAAATAGGACAACCATTATCGTACTTTCGGTTTTTACCCCATTACGTGAATGATAAATATAGCATTCGATTTTAAAGCAATTCACAGCTGCAGATTGTAACGAACGGAATGTTTGAATACCATGGATCTGAGTGGAAATCGGTTTGTTTTAGCCATAACGATTGAGATTTTGACTCTGTTTATGTATATTTCCTGCATCCTGATCAACGTGTAAGTACATTTAATTTCATCATTTTTATTTGTGACACATGATACAAAACTTCTGAATTCTTATTACGCTCTGAATTTAACCGTTCTGTTTGTAGATTCTGCGGCTCGAAATTCACAAAACGAGATATTATATTCACTGCTTTCGTGTTTAGTACCAGTTTTACTATCTTCGGAATAACAGTCTTCTTCGCCTGCAAATCCCGTACCGCTTACACTTTACAGGTATACTATAAGAAAATGTTCCACTAGATTACTTAATACTTGAAAAAAAATTATTGGGGGTTTTTGGGGGGGTGGGGGTGGGGCGGGGGTGGTGTACTTGTTTTGATGTCATACACTTTAGGTACATACACAGATTTCTATGAGATTCTACGATCAAGATAAATCTTCCCTGATAGAGGATACTAGTGATTGTTTCCCCTTCATTTGATTAATTTCATGTTTACGGTGTTAATGTACATTTTTCGTCATCGTGTATACAGACCGCTCGGTCGCATTAGTCAGGCCGGAGGAACGAGATTTAGTGGGAGGATGGAATTTACCTGATGGGTTAACTGTCATGGAATGCATTAGTAATTTCCTGAGATGTATTGATTATATAGAATCTTTATCATTTAAGATTAGCCATAAAAATTGTTTCGACTTGGGGATATTCATTCCTCTATGTTTGGTGACATTTAAGTATGGTAGAGAGCAGATATTTAGATTTCTGAAACACAGTAAAATTTGGATGAAATGATAAATAAAAACAACAGAGAGACTTGAGCAAGTCTAACTACATCGTCACAATGGCTGACTTCCTTTTAAAGCAGGAATGAATATATGAATATATATATATATATATATATATATATATATATATATATATATATATCTGCAATATTTGTATTTCCTAACTGGGTACATCTGTAGCTCAGTCGGTTCGCGTGTCGACTGCTGATCTATAGATCGCGGGTTCAAGTACAGGAAGGGGTTTTAATCTTTTTCAATTACTTTCAACTAAAACTGCATTTTTTAATTTTACTAAATAAAGTAAAGAAAGTTTTCAATTTCAAAAATATTGCACATATTCTCCACTTTCATCCATATTGAAAATGTGAGAAACAGTGCAGCAAATTTAAAATGATGTTGAAATTATATAGTACTGTTTATTGGCTTTAAGTCTTACGGCTCATCAGCATGAAATTATGCTGAAATATCGATCACGAGTCCTCAGTTAAGTATACTAAAAATTTACATTTCTGTTTAAATGTTTAAAGTCCCGTTGGCTTCAGGTCTTCAATCACTTAAGTAAACCAATTTTATCTATCTACATTGGTATTTATTTTGTATAAACCACCTCCATACAGGAAACTTTACAACGCTCTTATTGAAAACTTTTAAAATCCTCATCCATTAGCATAGCTAAGTATGAGGAACATTTTAGCTTGTTTAGACGTATAACTTCAATTTGTTTTTGTTGCTTAATTACGACGTAGACTCAATATGTATATTTGCTATTTATAGACCACAAACAGGAAGCTGTATAGCAGATTACATCCGGGACAGCGACTACATGGTAATTGCTGTAATTTTATAAGGGGGTGGGGTTGTAACCATGCATGGGAATTTCTTTAAAATCCATAACATATTCTATAACATTCAATAAAAATCACGACAAATTGAACTGACACGGGGTCAGGCGCAGTGCGTGCGTTTTTATACTCCAAATAGTGACTTGTGGCTTCATCATTTCTTGTTTATGCCAATTTTTCTTGTTTTCATGGTTGTACAAACCACAAATTCAAGTGATCGCAAAGTACAGTTTCTGATCATAATGGCAGAACATGGCGAATTTATTCACGAATATTATATCAACGAAATTATTTATTTTGAAAAATCCACAGAATGATGATCAGGAAAATTGATGATATAGCAGTTGAGTAAATATTTTTGTCAATTTAGACGTAACTTCCTGAGAAGTTATTCAAATGGTCATGCAAGCTTTTGACAATTAAGGTGTGTCAAATACAGTACTAATAATTCTACACAAGTGTAGTTTCAATACTAATTACAAATCTCCTGTATCCTTACATAAATATTCCTGTGGTGGTTTTACATGTAATGTCACGGTCGGGAAGACGGGTTTTACATGTAATGTCACGGTCGGGAAGACGGGCTTTACATGTAATGTCACGGTCGGGAAGACGGGCTTTACATGTAATGTCACGGTCGGGAAGACGGGTTTTACATGTAATGTCACGGTCGGGAAGACGTGTTTTACGTGTAATGTCACGGTCGGGAAGACGGGCTTTACATGTAATGTCACGGTCGGGAAGACGGGTTTTACATGTAATGTCACGGTCGGGAAGACGTGTTTTACGTGTAATGTCACGGTCGGGAAGACGGGCTTTACATGTAATGTCACGGTCGGGAAGACGGGTTTTACATGTAATGTCACGGTCGGGAAGACGGGTTTTACATGTAATGTCACGGTCGGGAAGACGGGTTTTACATGTAATGTCACGGTCGGGAAGACGTGTTTTACGTGTAATGTCACGGTCGGGAAGACGGGTTTTACATGTAATGTCACGGTCGGGAAGACGGGTTTTACATGTAATGTCACGGTCGGGAAGACGGGTTTTACATGTAATGTCACGGTCGGGAAGACGTGTTTTACGTGTAATGTCACGGTCGGGAAGACGGGTTTTACATGTAATGTCACGGTCGGGAAGACGGGCTTTACATGTAATGTCACGGTCGGGAAGACGGGTTTTACATGTAATGTCACGGTCGGGAAGACGTGTTTTACGTGTAATGTCACGGTCGGGAAGACGGGCTTTACATGTAATGTCACGGTCGGGAAGACGGGTTTTACATGTAATGTCACGGTCGGGAAGACGTGTTTTACGTGTAATGTCACGGTCGGGAAGACGGGCTTTACATGTAATGTCACGGTCGGGAAGACGGGTTTTACATGTAATGTCACGGTCGGGAAGACGGGTTTTACATGTAATGTCACGGTCGGGAAGACGGGTTTTACATGTAATGTCACGGTCGGGAAGACGTGTTTTACGTGTAATGTCACGGTCGGGAAGACGGGTTTTACATGTAATGTCACGGTCGGGAAGACGGGTTTTACATGTAATGTCACGGTCGGGAAGACGGGTTTTACATGTAATGTCACGGTCGGGAAGACGTGTTTTACGTGTAATGTCACGGTCGGGAAGACGGGTTTTACATGTAATGTCACGGTCGGGAAGACGGGTTTTACATGTAATGTCACGGTCGGGAAGACGTGTTTTACGTGTAATGTCACGGTCGGGAAGACGGGTTTTACATGTAATGTCACGGTCGGGAAGACGTGTTTTACGTGTAATGTCACGGTCGGGAAGACGTGTTTTACGTGTAATGTCACGGTCGGGAAGACGGGTTTTACATGTAATGTCACGGTCGGGAAAACGGGTTTTACATGTAATGTCACGGTCGGGAAGACGGGTTTTACATGTAATGTCACGGTCGGGAAGACGGGTTTTACATGTAATGTCACGGTCGGGAAGACGGGTTTTACATGTAATGTCACGGTCGGGAAGACGTGTTTTACGTGTAATGTCACGGTCGGGAAGACGGGTTTTACATGTATTATCACGACTATACAGGTGGATTATTTGGCGTGTGATTTTCTGGGTTAATTTTGTCTGCATGGCATTCACCACTCTTGGTACATTATCATATTCTTCTTCTGGCCCAGGCAAGATTTCAGTTTTGAATGGTTTGTATTCTTTCTTTTGATTAACGATTTCAGAGATCTAAATGGCGACGGTTTCTGTTTGACATCGGTCCTATTACAAACTTTGATAAATCTCGACAACACACGGAATAAGCAAGTGTATAGCGCTTGAACAGTATGGTAATCTGATCGTATATTCGAATTTTCAACCGCATTTGTTTAGTTTGGAATATAACAGTTCTAACTGTGACTTCTTTACTCTTTTTTTTCGATTTGCAGCATCTGATTGTGCCATATGTTTATCACCAAAAGAACCAGCATCGTCTTCCTTAGCTCGCCTCAGCTGTAACCATGGTAATTATCATTAGGACTTAATATCTTGTTTTCTTAAAACAAAAATTCTCATTACAAAAAAAGAACCAATAGCAACTACTCTTAATGCACAGTGTTTGGTATATAAGACTCTAACATTAAGTATATCCCTTATTGAATGTGTATCCCTAACGCTCATAAGTGCAGCTTTATTGGAATTCCCATGGGAACAAATTGTGCTCCTTTATTAGCTGGTCTGTTTTTGTATTCTTATCTGGTAAACTTCAAAACTTTTTAAATGAGAAAAATATCTTCCTGTGGCCTTCAACTCGATGTTCAACTTAGTTACATCAATGAAGTTTCATCAATTTACAACATTCATTTGTCAATTTCATATATCCCTGTGAGACTACACAGAATATTCCACGTTTGGATTTTTTTTTACTGAACTTAGACTTAAACGAGAAAATAACAACTCAACTTTAAGACAAAAAGGATTGCTTCAACTTCTCCATCGTCAAGTTCCAAAATCTATGTAATATCCCATTACCACCTGCATGTGGCGTTTGGGTCTCCCAAAGCTAAGTGAATCCGTAGCATTAGTATGGCACTAAACCTAAGGACCCCTAACATGTAATAACCCTAAGAGTAATCTGAATCCTATAAGTCAAAAGTGAAAAGGTGAAGATAACGAACAGTGATCAATCTCATAACTCCTATAAAGAATACAAAAACGTATCGCTAAGTTTGATCCTATTCCTCAGTTTAATCATCATTGTAACACTACCCCTACATACAACCCAAATCGAATTGCAACCTTCATTCAAGTGTAAGCCTAACCATAATATCTAATCTCAACTCAAGTCTTGAACTCAGAGTCAATTTTCATAATAATTGCTTGATAACTTCCTTTGTGTTTGATGACTGTCGTCTCATGCATGGCTCTGGGTAATTCTTACAGATTATGAAAACATTTAACACATATTTAATGCCTATGTCATATCAGGGTGAAGATAACGTCATCATTTAATCATTGTTCTAGATTATCACACCAAGTGCATCAAAGAATGCTTTGAGAAAACGGGAGATATCCGCTGTCCTAAATGTAGACAGACCTCCAAAGATGTTTCCTCCCTGAAATCCAGCAGATTCAGATGCCTAGCTTCCCTCCCTAAACTCCAGAAATTTTTAAACAAAAAAGGTATTGTATTCAGCATTTAGTATTTGTTCTAATTTCCGGCCAATAACTCATCTCAGGAATAAAATATTTCATTATTCACTGTATACGGTACAGAGTGAGAGAAAGTCAGCAAGGCCGTAAGTCATCGTTCAAGGTCAATATAGTAAATCATGCAAGGTGGTTCACGGATTTTTTAGTCGACTCACGTAGCGAGCTACTCCTTGGCATGAGGCCCGTCCTGTGGATGTACCGCTTTAATGCCACCCTCATACCATCTTCGTTAGCCAACGGTTTTCGGTCCACTTCGCTATGGGGAGCGGAGTGGACCGAAAACCCTTGGCTAGCGAAGATGCCCTCATACGCAAAGTTCTGAATATAGTTTGAGTGGCAGTGTATGTTAATTGATTTGTTAAATGAAATCATTGCCGTGCACATAAAATTCTTGATAATGTCAATGGAACGCACACATTGTTTGTGAAAGAATGTGAAAATATTTCAGAATCAGGCATCGATAGCAAGTCTGACTGAATATAGTTGGGAGAAGATGAGACTGCGGATATGAAAGCAGACACTGCATGTCTTTCATTGAGTTTGAGATTGATTGATATGGTTAATAACGTTATGTATGATATATTCAAATTTTTAGCCGAACAGTAATGGTGAAAGACTTATGAAGTCTATCAAATTAATAATCGCGCATGAATACAAGGAAGGGGAGGGTTAGATGAATAAGGAGTCCGTATTACTTGATATATTGCATTTAACTTTCCGTGAAAATAAATGATATGGCGATTCTTGAACTAATCTTCTAACAGAATTCTGACGTAAATATGTCTGAAATGAATTAACAATTCTATATTTGCTCTGTGTAAATAAATAAACAACGTACGAGTTAACATCTACGTACGCAAGTCGTACATTTTTGCGGAAATACTCCATGTAAAAAGATCGAAAAAAGGGGCGATCAAGATATTTGAAGACATCAAGAGAATAATTTGTATCGATGCCTGCTACAAATGGTGTACGGGCTATTACTTTTCTTTGTCTTTTGCAATAGGATTTTACTATTTGACATGTAACGATAAGTGATCATCTCGTGCAGTTGTGCTGGGTACCATGGATAGTGACCTTTGATCTTGAACGTTATGGTCACCTAACTTTTGAAGTTTTTATGGATAAATTCCTCAAGCCGATGTGTCGTGTTCCTAGTTTGTGACCTTGAAATTCCACAGCTATATAGCTAAGCATAATACTCATAATGCATGTACATTTTGTTTTACCATTATACTTTAAAGATTGAGAAAATTATAGCTCATGAGATGGTGTTGTATACATGTATACACTCCCTTGTTGGAAATCATGGATGAGTCGGTTCTGGGGCCCTTGAGGCCTTTGATACTCTCTCAATGGAATCCGTAATGTATAGAGACGAACATATGACACATATAATGGAACGCCCATTGATTTAAAACCAAATATATACATAAATATATCTTTTTCTATCATTTTGTAAACCGAATATATATATTTATATAGTGCTCATATTTTGAAATAAGCTCTCTTTATATTGAATTTTTGCTTTTAAATATAGGATTGTATTGTTTGGATAACGTTTTCTGGGACATACCTATTTCAAACAAAACGAGGATGTGATGAGGTCCACACCAAAGTTCTATGCGATATATTCATGCGCGCAACGCGGGATGACCTAGGGAAGTGGAACAAAAGTTCAACTCCCGAAAATGATCAAAGTTACGACTACCACTAAATGTTTATAGATGCCTAGTTCGATCATCAACAATAGTAACTAGAGTTGAAGCATAGTACATGTACGATCGAACTACCTTTGGTCGAAGCCAGAAGAAGTGTTACTGCGTATGTCTGGTCTGGTAACCAGACATGCGCACTGAAGGTCCGAAAGCGAGCTAGGCATGCGCAATTAAGTTTCGGAAGTCAACTAGACAACTACTATGGTTGATGATCGAACTAGGCCAGAGGGTATCTGTATGGTGTGATCTTATATTTGCTTTATCCAACGGGTTGAAATGGTCACCATATATATTCACGAGGCTTTTCTAATCGAATGCAAATACTGTTTCAACGAGATGAATAAAGTAATTATAAAATTAAACTATCACTTATCTGTCTACGACACCGATTCGGATTCAAACAAGGTTACGTTGTGTTTTTGCTTGTGTGCAACAAGCGGAAGTACCTATATCCAACATGTAGTAAATAAAGCTATAGACTATCGAATGGGTGATAGACATCACAGGCATTTATATCGCTTGGGTTCGAATTTACTATTAAAGAGTAAATTCGAACCCAAGCGATATAAATGCTTGTGACATGTATGAGATGAATTGGTGCTTCGCACAGGCTGCAAATCGTGTATAATTCATCTTTACTCTCTAGTTAAGTGTTAAAACTTTCACAATTTCCTGAAATTTTAATAGCATGCAACTTATTAAAAATGCCTAACTCCTACGAAATTTAGCGATTCAGTAATCAACTTTTTCCTTTCTGTTTCAGAAACTTTCTCTTACAAAGAATCATTCGTGTAGCATTGATTTTCAAACATCAGAACGACGACGCACTTACCGTCTGCAGTTTAAATATTGCAAGATGCGCTTCGATTGGTTGATGTGGTGGGTTCTGTTTTGCCGTTGTCACAAAGGTTGAAAAACTGAACTGTAGTGATTCAGGGTGACAGTTTCTCGTTTGGGATAATGATTCTCCAATACCGGCATGCTTGTATATTTTCATCTGTCTAATGGCTTGTTGTGTAAATCATCATTGAATATTGTTGTGAACACATTAATAAAGAATGAAAGCAATCTGATTAAAATAAGATCTTTGATCCGTTCCGTTATTGTTATGTCGCTACACCAATCTGATTAAAATAAGATCTTTGATCCGCTCCGTTATTGTTATGTCGCTACACAAAACGGAGCGGATCAAAGATCTTATTTTAATCAGATTGAAATGAAAGCATCTTAGATTCCTTGCTTCTGTTTCAAAGTAAATGCTATCTTATCTAGTTCAGCATACCGTAATTTTCAATTCGGTGTCTTTAATTTTCGTCTTTGTCGTGGTATGGATGTATTTGTGAATTTTAAAAAATCTTTAACAAACAAAAGAAACTGAACTACAAAACTGATAAAGAATAAGAACTTTACAACCAATTAAGTTCCCGTAAATATACTTATTCTTCTCAAACCACGTAAATTTGACCCAATGAAAATAAGCGACTATACAGTATTCTGAGAAAAACGAGTGATGTGAAATCTCGGCCTATCAAAATCTAATATGGGGTTCGGATCGATTTAGGAAGATGCGTTTCAATATTCGATATATTTCATTTCATTCTCTCCTTGATGGTGTCCAAATATTTGTTTAGGAAGAAAAATTCTTTCAAAATGTGTTCTAAGATTTGAAACTGTGAATTCAAACTAACAATTTTACGTGACACAATGTGATATTGAATTGCGCAATATTTTAGACACGTGACACAATGTGATATTGAATTGCACAATATTTTAGACACGTGACACAATGTGATATTGAATTGCACAGTATTTTAAACACAAGACACAATGTGATATTGACAGTATTTTAGACACGTGACACAATGTGATATTGACAGTTTTAGACACGTGACACAATGTGATATTGACAGTTTTAGACACGTGACACAATGTGATATTGACAGTTTTAGACACGTGTCACAATGTGATATCGACAGTTTTAGACACGTGACACAATGTGATATTGACACTGTGTAAGGTAGATGTTTTAAAATATATAATTTTTAAAAAGTTTAATGATGTTCACATGTATTTTAAGGAAATAGCCATGTATTGATGCAAATATTATAATGTCATAGTATACTGCTCCATTTAAAAAAAATGGAAACTATTCTTTAAAAAAGATGGTAGCTAATTCTTATCTTCGTACAGTCATTGTACTGCTACTTTAGTCCCCTGCCAGGGAGCTTCTCAGAGAATACTATTTCCTAGTCTGTGCCTCAGTTTCTCCTTCAACTGTGGTTATACTCCCCGCAAACGAAGTTTGGGGAGGGGGTATATTGGAATCAGCATGTCTGTCCGTCTGTCTGTATACATGGTTTTGTCCGTGCATGTTCTTAGAAACTGGTGCATGGATTTTTCTGAAACTTTGTACACTCATTATTCACCATATGAAGATATGCATCTGGTATTTTTATATTGATTGGACAATTTTTCGTCAGTTCACATGCTTTTTTCTAATTAGTCATTCTTAAGCTAAAAAGAGTCATCTTTAAAAATTCATGAAGAGATTTGATTTAAACGTTGTAAATACATTGTTCTTAAGACTGAAGTTATGCATTTCTTATTTCAAATTAGAATATCTCAAGTATAAGAAAGTTTTGTTTAAAAGTGTCTCTTTATATGAAGAATACTTCAAAAACAAATTAAAAGGATTTGAATCAGTCCCTTTCCATACATTTTTTTTTATTAAAATAAAATAACATTCATGTACCTTACATTTTGATTTATAGTGAATGTATGAATATTTCTATTTTCTATATATAGGGCTCACGGCGGGTGTGACCGGTCAACAGGGGATGCTTACTCCTCCTAGGCACCTGATCCCACCTCTGGTGTGTCCAGGGGTCCGTGTTTGCCCAACTATCTATTTTGTATTGCTTGTAGGAGTTATGAGATTGATCACTGTTCGTTATCTTCACCTTGCATTTAACCATCGAGTTTGTATCTCTGCTGGTGGACAGTCTGTCCCCGAGGATACTTGTCGCTCGATATAATTATGTTCCTTCATGAATATACACAATAACGAAACAATACTGGCTGACACGTCGCCCAGTATAAAAAGGTGTCACTCTGTGGAGTCTATAAGGGACACAGGCTCCCACAGATCGGTTGGTGTCCCTCGGATTATCCTTCGAGATATCAAAGATTTGTCGTATGTACAATCGTCAGATTGTCAGCTTTGGTACAGAAACCAAAATTCTTATACCCAAATTAAAGACTGTTATGTTCCTTTAAGAGATATATTTGATAATTCCTTTTCAGACCCCATGTGTTCAACCTCAAAATGTTCTGCAAAAAATTGCAAAACTTGTGATATACTGATCACTAAAAATTAATTTAGTAGTAATCTAACTGGACGTAGTTTCTGTACCAAAACGTTTGATAATCTGACTAGTAAATCTTCTAACGCTGTCTACGCCATTGAGTGTAACCTGTGTGGCTTAATTTATGTGGGAGAAACCAAGGGTTAACTTAATAAAAGAATATCGGGGCACAGATTTCAAATTAATAATGGTGGTAACCAACTTCTTTACAAGCATTTTAATGCACCGGACCACTCCATCTTGTGCATGAGGGTAAGGATTTTAGAAAAAAAATTACCATCACACAAACAATCCTACATTAAGTACCCCTTTTCAGAGACAACGAGAAGATCACTGGATCAGGACCCTAGGCACTGCATTTCCATATGGATGCAATGATAATGTATATGATGTGGGAAATTTGACTAGTCCACAAGGAAATAACGTGAATGTGATGGGACTCTTTCCCAATACCCAAAGACGAAAACGCAGCCATGGACATCGTTCATATGAAATACCAAGTATAAATCATGTCACTTTTGATTCACTTTTGCCTCACGTCAACAGACAATTAGGTCCACATCATATTCGTACAAAACTTTACTCTATTCCATTGAGGGTATTACACACGTTATTTGAAGAAGCTATGACTAGTCTATACTTGGATTTTTCAACACCTGAATGTAGACTGAACTCTATGATTATGGATGTTGCCTACCACAGGCTCTATAAACCAGCACGGACCATGGATGATATTCCTTCCAAATCATGCCGTCAGTTCCTTAAGCTCAAATTTACAAACAAAGGAATAGATGCCGTCAACATAAGCAACATTCTTCGTCATAAAAGGGTTCAGTCGTGTATTCCAACTTATTTCAAGTTCAAGTCTACATCCTATATTTCCTACAGCTATACTTCTACCATTGCATCCAAACTTTTTAATTATAAACAAACTTTGCATTGCTTAGATATAGACCATCTTATATGTAATCCACCAACATGTTCTTGTTCTTCTTTCAACTATAGTCCAGCTGGACATGTCATTACTGGTGATGTTGATATAGTTGAAAATAAGGACCTCAAATCACTTATTCTTAAAGGTCCTAAATACAGAGAACCTCGGTCTTTTAATTGGCGACAGAACTTCATCTCTATTATGAGTTTTGTCGAAGATTATGCCAGACGATGGGCTAAATATGAAAAAGAAGAACTTGATACATTGTCAGAATGGGTTAAAAGCATAAGAGGGATATTAAAATCCCGCATTAGACACATGAAAACAAAAGTACGTACCATCTATCCTTCTGCGTTTAATAAACCAGAAGTGATAAAAGAATTAGATAGGTTACATGAGGAATATGTTTTGGTTCCAGCTGACAAAGCTAGTAACAACATTGTCTTTGTTTGTAAGGCTCATTATTACAACTGTATTTTAAACGAGCTTGGCATTAATTACACTTTTGGTAATCATACTTATACTCCAACTGCCCTTTCAAACGATGAAATTCTTCAAAATCATGCTTCAGTTTTAGACACATTTAATATTCCAGTCAATGGGTCGAATGAATATGAGTTACCGTACCTATACTGGATTCCTAAACTACATAAATACCCTTACAAACAAAGATACATTGCTGGATCCAGTAAGTGCTCTACCAAGCCCCTATCTTTGCTCCTCACGAAAATGTTAACAGTTGTGAAGGAGAAACTTCAAACTTACTGTGCAACTACATATGCCAGAAGTGGTGTTAATCAAATGTGGATTCTAAAAAATTCTCAAGAACTTTTAGTAAACTTGAAATCACAGAATTTTTCCCAAATCAATAGCATTAAAACCTATGACTTTTCAACACTATACATGACCATTCCTCACGATAAATTAAAGACTAAACTTTTTCACATCATAGACAGTTGCTTCTTCAACAAAAACGGAAAACGGATATATTCATATATAGTGATCAGTCATTCAAAAACTTACTTTGTTAAACACCACTCTGATTCCACGCACAAGTACTCTGAAGTTGAAATAAAAAAATATGCTACAGTTCCTCATTGACAATATCTTTGTGGTCTTTGGTGATCAGGTCTTCCAACAGTCTGTTGGAATTCCCATGGGCACGAATTGTGCTCCTTTGTTAGCTGACCTGTTTTCATATTCATATGAAGCAGAATTTATTCAAAAACTTCTACGTGAAAAGAAAAAATCTCTCGCTGTGACCTTCAATTCGACTTTTAGATATATCGATGACGTTTTGTCTATTAACAATGATAGCTTTCATTCATATGTCGATTTGATATATCCCTGTGAGCTCGAAATAAAGGACACCACAGAGTCGTCCACTTCTGCTTCATACTTAGATATTTTATTGAAAGTAGACATTAACGGCAAACTGACAACTCAACTGTATGACAAACGGGATGATTTCAGCTTCTCCATCGTCAACTTCCCATATTTGTGTAGCAATATTCCATTATTACCTGCATATGGTGTTTATATATTTCAACTGATTCGATATGCAAGAGCTTGTTCTGGGTATAGTCAGTTTTTAAATCGCGGTAAGCTACTGACAAACAAGTTGATGGTACAGGGATTTCAACAGTCTCGATTGAAGTCAGCATTTCGCAAATTCTATGGTCGTTATAACGATCTAGTTCGTCAATACAACCTCGTATTGGGTCAAATGCTGTCTGACATGTTTCATACCGATTGTTAGGCCGTTCTTGGCACACTGATTTCGACTGCGGATAACTCCGTTTACCAGACAAGGATATAGGGCTCACGGCGGGTGTGACCGGTCAACAGGGGATGCTTACTCCTCCTAGGCACCTGATCCCACCTCTGGTGTGTCCAGGGGTCCGTGTTTGCCCAACTATCTATTTTGTATTGCTTGTAGGAGTTATGAGATTGATCACTGTTCGTTATCTTCACCTTGCATTTACTGTTGGCGAGGGGGGGGGGGGTGTTCATACTCAAGCAAATATAAAACTATGTACCAAATTAAGAGAAATGATGATAAAGAATAAATTCCCTGAAAACCCTATTTATTGGTATAGTGTTTATATTGAGCATCACCAGATATATTCTGATATTTGTTGATTTATTGGGGTTTTTTTGTTGTTTTTTTTTAAAGCAACATTTTCAAAAAAATCATATACTAGATGGTCATTTGATTAGACAACACCTGGTTTGATCTGAGGAAGTCTTTTATATCTGATATTTGCTAAAAAATAATATTGTTCAGCATAAAACACACTATCCTGATATTCTCTTTGATACAAAATAGAGTTATTGGTAGAATTTGTAATAGGTTGAACAGGGTTGTGTAACAGGAATAGAGAACATACATCAACGATAACTGTTAAGACTACATTATTTGAATAAAATGAAATTCTCCTTCAAAACGTTACTAGTATGGAGTTAAACCACTTAGATATATGGCAACAAATTGACATGCATTATCAAAACATGACAGGACGGGCAGGATAATGGTCGCAGAACAGATTTCAAAACGTTTACAGCTTTGTTCCAAAAGAGTGAATCAAGACGGAACAAAGAGTTCTCGCTCCACTAAGTTGTTACACAATAAATACCGATATTTTTCAAATTATCCTAAAGTTTGCAAATTCCTAATTTAAGATCAGACTTGCATCACCTTATCTTTGCAAGAAACTTATTAAACAATTTTGGCTCCCCTGTCTGACATCAAACAGATTTGACATGGTACCTGTCAATTAGATATCAAACCACTATTCAAATATGAAAAAGTTAAAGATATCGAACAGTGGTCAAGTTCATAAATTCTATAAAGAATACAAAAACCAGAACAGGGTAAATATGGACCCCTGCAAACACCAGATGTGAGCTCAGGTGCCTAGGAGGAGTAAGCATATCACCTGTTGACAGGTCTATTAACAGAACTTATGCTTAGTCGTTAAAAAAAGGGTAGTGGCAGTTCCATCGCCAAACGCTCGGCAAAAGTTTTTATTATTATTTCGTGCCATTTGTAACAGGAGCACGAGCACGAACCAAGCTACTGCACGACCGAAAGATGTGAAAGAACAAAAGATCTTTGGGGGGGGGGGGAATATGCCCCTCATGGTGCAAAATTGAAAAGGGTTATACACACACATCATTTCATTGATAGTAGTATCATCAGTTCAAAATAGTGAGCAGACAATATCTTCCTATCTCAAGAGTGGATTGACCATGTGACCTAAAAATCAATAGGGATCATCTACTTCTTATGCCGTACCAGTGTACAAAGTTTGGTGTCAATCAAGCAAATAATTCTTAAAATATAGGAGACAATATATTACTATGTCCAGTTTAACCCTTCACCTTTGACCATGTGACCTCAAAATCGATAGGGGTCATTTTCTCCTGAAGATGTACCAGTGTACCAAGTTTGATGTCTGTCAAACAAAGGGTTCTCAAGATATTGAGCGAACAGTATATTCCAATGTCTAGTTTGACCCTTGACTTTTGACCATGATACCTCAAAATCAATACTAGGGGTCATCTTCTCCTGAAGATGTACCAATGTACTAAGTTTGATGTTTGTCAAGCAAAGGGTTCTAAAGATATTGAACGAACAGTATATTCCAATGTCCAGTATGACCCTTGACCTTGTGACCTCATAATCAATAGGGGTCATCTTCTTCTGAAGATGTACCAGTGTACCAAGTTTGATGTCTGTCAAACAAAGGGTTCTCTAGACATTGAGTGGTCAGTATATTCCTATGTCCGGTTTGACCTTTGACCACAAAATCAATAGGGGTCATCTACTTCTTGGGATCATTCGGCAAACTTCGGCAGATTCCGGTACCCTACATCTATGGAATCGACCGAGGTGATCCGAGTGTCCTAAGGATGTACCAATGCACCAAATTTGATGTCTGTCAAGCGAAGGGTTCTCGAGATATTGAGCGGACAGTATATTCCTATGTCCAGAGTAGATTGAACTTTTTTATCTGAAAAACAATAGGGGTCCTCTTCAACTCATAACCAACCCACATAAGAAGTATTACGATCAAGTGTATGGTTATCAAGATATTGAGCGGACATGTGGTCTACCGACCGACCGACCGGCATCCCAACCGACAGGTGCAAAGCAATATGACCCTCTTCTTTGAAAGGGGGGGGGAGAATAAAAATCACCTGATCGACATCCGGTTGTGCATTAGATACCCTTAGATTCAGTTGCGTCGGGGGCAAGTTCGCCCGCGAAAATTGGAATGGGCCTTAAATCGAAAACAAAGGAATGTGATGCTCTGGGCAATTTAATATCCATGATTTCATTCTAAGCTCATTGGACGCATGAATTCGTTCATACACGGAGATTGAGTGAAAAATTCTCGACGGGACGTAAAACAACCCAATAAAGTTGAACTTTTGTATGAAAAAACTATCTCAAACTTATTCTATGTAAACATTAATTGCATTTTTTAAAAATGTAATTAACACCGCCCTCTGCTATTAGGATGACAGGAATTGTCACTTGTTTTTCAAGAAATTTGATATTATAAATGAAATGATTGTACCCATTAGCATCGGAGATTTTGAGCTGTGTAGCAGACTGGTCAAATTAAAACGATGAAAGTAATGAGAAAAAGTTAGATTCTACTGGATGTTGAAAATCGATAGTCCGTCATTTCCACAGCATTTGGAATTTAGATATTTTGTAAGAATTTTTACATCATACTATCATATGACCGAGAAATTGTCAATGGGTGTTTTTGAACGTATACGTATTAATTAGCAATATAATATTCAGTGAGAACACAGTTAATTACATAATTATAAACAGCAGATATTCATAATTCAGGTATTTTGATACGCATGTTGGTATTGCGAGAGTGTAGTATAACAAATAGAGTCGAATTTCCATTGTTTAAAATTACCAAATTTTCCAGCCGATCAGATTCGCCGTGATTAGTAAAATAGATCTTCAATGATAAAATACATGTTTCTCAAAAGATCGAAATGAACGTGTATGCATACCTTTTATGAAGAATATCTGCTTTGTGAAAATAGTCGCGTTCAATTTAGATAATCGTTATCTTTTTTATGAAGTTTTCGTGGTTATTTTGCGTCGTCATATATATGGTCCAATTCATATGCGTGGGTCAACTTACCCCCCACGCAACTGAATCTAGAAGGGGGGATTATATCGACAAACAAGATTTTGCAGTGTCTAGATCAGAAATGGATGTTTTATGGGTTCATTAACTGCCTTTTAATTCATTCAACTTATGATTTTGTTAATTTTAATTGTTTTTCCGAGAATACCTACACTACCTATTTTGATGACTAATCATGAACCTTCTCTAAACACCCTCCTCCACTTTAATCCCCTTCTTAGCCCAACCTTACCCTCCGATGGTCACGATTTGAATTTTCATTGCAAAAATCTATCCACATCAGTTAATTTTTCTCAAATCCCACCCAATTTTCTTTGCCCCCCCCCCCTTTTTTTTCCTTTAAATTCCTTCAGAAGGGATGAATCAACAAGTCCCCTTCACCCAAAGATACTTTGTGCCCAGTTTGAATGAAATTGGCCCAGTGGTTCTGGAGAAAATAAAATTGTGAAAAAGTTTACATTACCACTCTGGAGTTCGCCTTGTTTAGGTGAGCTAAAAACTCCACACACCTCTTTTGAATTTTCCTTTCCTTTTAAATTATAAGTGACAAAGGTTAAAACATTCAAGGATTTTCTCTCTTTTTTATTTCATTTTCATGAAGAAGCCATGATACATACTATTGAAGTTGTTTGATCTTAAGCTAAAAAGTCCAATCATTTTTGTACAACAGAAATGACATTACTGAAAAAAGAAAATTAACCAAAAAATACTAAACTAAATAAAATTAAAACAAGATTCAATTCTTTTGAAATATTTTTTTCTTGCAAAACTCGATTTAAAATAATCAGAACAAAGATGTGGTGTTTGACGACCATATCGTGCAAAGAATAACAGGTCTTTCTTTCATGATCTACAAAGATAAAGAAGGACAACTCTTGTTATACCACGATTAAAATCTTGGGGTGGAGATGAATGTTGCCAAAAATGCTATTGAACAGAGAACCACTTGTTCTTTGATTTTCTCTGTAACACATAACTGAATCAGCATTGAATTGGGACACTTCTCATGGAATGTAAGTTTTATATCTAATTAATGGGAAATGTGCTTACATGATTAAGTGATCATTGCAAAAAAAATTTAATGATTGGTCATAAAAATGTTGATTATAGCATTCTCAGGCAAACTTGTTCAGTTCCGTTCTTCAATATAAAAGAGTCTGTACAGGATTATGATACAAAAATCTGTGTGCTACAAAATATATATACAACAGGAGCAACAAAGTGGCTGTAATGGGATGACAAGTCTCAAGATAATTTTTTTGTACTTTTTCTTTCTTTCACTAAACCCGGGCAAAAAAAGCAAAAAAAGAAGTATCTTGTTCGGACAAATCATGATCTACGAACATATTTAAGACCCTGTCCTTACAACAACAAAAAAATCCAGATCTTTTACATTTTATAACAAAATATTTCAACCAAACAATTTGTTTCAATATATTCACACAACCAACAAGTATTAAGTATGGATACATGTACCAGTTTAAATTCAGAGCGTGTCCGACACTAATGTGAAATGGGTTTGAAATCAGTGACTTATTAAGAGAATTAGTGATCTTTATTTTTCTTTACATCTCTAAACAGAAATGTTAAATGATAAGGTCCATGCTTTGACGATGCATTACAAAGGTGCCTTCCATAAACTGAATTATCCATCTAAGTGATGCAAACATATTTCACACTTGATTCTGGACAATATCAATTCACAAGAAAACAAAACTTAACAAGCTATATTCTATTTCTAAATCCAAACTTTTTTCTTTTCTGAATAGTTAATTTTCATCATCTACGACCAAGTCGAACTACATTTTTTTCCCCCAATTTATCACCATTAGCAACAGTCCACTCTGGATCATTTGGGTCTTCACTTGCGTGTGATCCATTTGAGCTGTTAGGAGATCCAGGCAAACTAACCCGTGTCTCCATTGCTTCAAATCTTGTTTCTTCACTAACACTGGTCTCGCTGCCCAATCCTATCAATAAGCTGTTTGAGATCTTTTCGCGGGGTACGTAAGACCTGCTCTCCTCAGGAGTCGAAACAGTTACTTTCATTTCTTCATACTCTTCTTCTGACAGAGGAAAAGCTCTGATTGGCCAGGGTTCTATTGTTTCTCCATCATCGAAGTCCATACTCATATCATCAGTGCCAACACTCACACTTGATCGCCTCAGTGAAGCAGAACTGCTCCGACGTCGGAACACTTCCTCTCTCAATGATGCCGCCAGGTTAGTGTTACTTCCCCCACTTGACGAGAGTGTTTGACTTCGACGCCGAGTGTCATCATCAATTTTTTGAGCACTGTCACTACTTTCACCGACAACATTTACATCTCCCGAAATTGTTTCTGGAGTCAATGGTCCTGAATCATTCCTCGATCCCCGACTGCGACGACTGGGATATTGTATGAAAGACTGGAAACGTTTCTTCTCTTGGATTTCACATTTTTCATGCATAGCAGCAAAAAAATCATCTGATGTAATTTCAATCTACAAAACAAAAATTTGTAACAATAAATGTATTGCTGGGCACTCCTTATAGAAATCAACAGAAGATATGTTTTACTCCAATATCAGGAGAGCGGAGCATGCAAAGTAAACCTATCCTAACAGGAAGAATGAATATAACCTCTCAGAAAACTATCATACAAAATGCATCTACAAACATAATGAAACCTCCTGAAAACTTGTTTGCGGGAGGGGGGTTGAAACTTTGTGAAATACTTGAATTAGATGAACAACCCCATCAAAGAGGAGTAATTTGCCTATAATAACCATTCTTACAGCAAGAGGACATAACGTCATATAACCGTACCTCTTCAGGTAACTCAGTAGAATCTTCTGTTGTATTGTCCGTTACTTCAGTGGCCTGTGTTATATCTCTCCATCTGAAATTCAAATCATTTAGTATAATCAGTTTTTTGTCATTGCCTCAAACAATTATAACTTTATCACTGAAAAGCATAACAAAGTACAGGGTTACGTTCAAAACCTTGCAAGCCATGTGGCCCTCCACCTTTACAAATTCTAAGCCCACCTGGATACCCATGGGGCCCATGTTAATAAATGAAGAGTTAAAAACAATTACAAAGAGCAAACGTGATGTCATAGGTTTTTGCAAAAATCTTCATAAATTAAACTTTGCGCGTGATAGAAATATAACTTTCTGAGAAATTTTATTCACTGGATATAATAAAAAATCTGATAAACTATTAATACTAAAAAAGTTGATATTTTCCATAGATAATCAATTATTTATGATTAAAATAATTTTGTCAAGGGCAATAAGTCCTATGCTGGAATTTCCTCTACTGGATGTCTATTATACATTGGTTTACCTAATATCCACAATTAATCTATACATATTTATGAATTATCAGGGTTTTTTTTAAACTGTTGATATTTAAATTTTGTCATTGCAACAAGTTTTTATCTATTTTTATTATTCTGTTTAACGAAAATGTGATTTCCTGATGTTGATGTATACTTCTGTTTTTGTATGTCTGACATTTTTAAAAAGGTGGCAACATATATATTTTCTTTGGTTATTAATTAAATTAAACTATATTGAGAGGAAATTAATAGTTTTCCCACTTTTAACCATCAATATTGATAAGTCACATGAGGATGGAGCTACCTTAAGTTTCCATCTCGACTTCCTGTAGTCTCTCAAACACTCTTTTCATCCTCCCTATCATCATAATACTCACTTTCAGTCTCATTTTCATTCCTAGATCCTACTTCTCTCTCAGTTTTCAACTTTCACTATTCTCCCTCTCAACAATTTCAATATCTTTTCTAAATGTTTTGATGTCATCAGACAAAAACATTATATCAAGAAGAATGTTTAAATTTTATTTTCTGTACTGCTTTTGTTTATTGTAGACAAAATGTTCACTGCATCTAATTTCTGTACATTTTTTTTATGCAACATGCATTTTTGATTCTTTGTGTTTCAGAATTACAGGTATTCTATGATCGACAACCTTTAGTAATACTGAATTTTGCATTATGATCATGTTTACTGCACCATTTGCAGGTCATTTTACAACGTATATTTACTAATCATGCAAAATTTACAGTCTATTACAGTTTATGTAATAGAAAAAATTCTCAATCTGTAAATGCAGCCCCATTCTGGCCAAAGAGGTCATTGCTTGAACAAACTTGAGTTTATCCTTTATTAGGAAGGTTTCATATAAAACTTGGTATTTCTGGTTCAGTAAACAAGATCCTTTAAACATTTTAAACTGTAAATCTGTAAATCCCTTTTACCATACTGCATACCAAGTTTAGTTGAAATTGGCAAATTCCTTAAGCCATATATGTGAAACTAAATGCATCTAACAATGACACTTTTGTTTTTGAGCAAGCTTAAAAGAAATCTATTTTTCCCTTCCCATGATAATCTATGATACTAAATTACTAATCAAACAAACTTGTCCTAGGAAAGTTTCAATCACTCATTAAATATATACATACTTCGGTGTTACAATTTCCTTATATTCCAATTTGACCACTCGTGTAGCTGATGCAATACTATATGGTATGACAATGTTGTCAATATCATATGCATTCTCCAGTCGTCTTTTCCTCATGGTGGCATCCTTCAATTCCTTGAAGCCAGCTGAAGCCCCACTGGAGGAGAGGAGACCATCCCGACCACAATTTGCATATTCATCATCCTCATCATAGTCTGAAGGCCCGGACAACTGACCATCATCCATACTGTTCTGTTTTAGTGCTGTGTAACAAATACAATATATGTTACAGAATGTGCAGGAATTTACAAACTACACTTCATACAATTACTATTCACAAATACAGTGTATCACAAGGGTTATTGATCTGCCTGTCTACATAAACTTAACGCATATTTATTTATACTCGAAGTTGAAGTAACATGCTATGACACCATAAACTGCAGTTCCAAAATGCCACAGTGACCTAATTTAATCATTCCCAACCTGTTGGGAGGTAATTGCATTGAAAGAAAAATAGAACAGTAGTCCCAAATATTTGAATATTAAAAATTTCGTTTTTGTGACACATCTTATAATACAACCCCCCCCCCCATCATCTGATCAAATTTGATAGTTCTAGGCCTCACAGTGTACACAGTATGACCCAGGCAGGGAAAATTAACAGACAGATGGACATACAAGCTTACATACCATAAGACCTACCACAAGTCGGGCAATTAAGAGGCTCATGGTGGGCCATAAAACTAATTCCAGCATCTTACTCATAGTGAATCCTTTAGATTTTTACTATTGCTCCATTCTTGTGGGGGGGGGTTAGTATGTGTGTGTGTGTATATATATATATATATATATATATATGTGTGTGTGATATATATATATATATATATATATATAAGATTCACATGTAAAACTTTGATCCCTATTGTGGCCCCAACTTATCCCCAGGGGCCATGATTTTTACAAATTTGAATCTGCAATATGTCAGGAAGCTTTCATGTAAATGTAAACTTCTTTGGCACAATGGTTCATGAATTCTGAACGAGTTTCCCTGTATATTTGTATGTAAAACTTTGATCCTCTATTGTGGCCCCATCTTACCCTCGGGGTCATGATTTTAATGTACTTGAATCTGCACTATGTCAGAAAGCTTTCATTTAAATGTAAAGTTTTCTAGCCCAGTGATTTTTCAGAAGATTTCTAATGATTTTCAAATATATTTGTATGTAAAACTTTGATCCTCTATTGTGGCCCCATCCTACCCCCAGGGTCATGATTTTAACATACTTGAATCTGCAGTCTGAAAGCTTTCATGTAAATTTGTACTTTCCTAGCCCAGTGGTCCTTGAAGATTTTTAAAGATTTTCCCTATATAATTGTATGTAAAACTGAGATTCCCTATTGTGGCCCCATTTTACCCCTGGGGTCATGATTTTAACAAACTTAAATCTGCACTATGTCAGGAAATTTTCATGTAAATGTCAGCTCTTCTGGCCCAGTGGTTCTTGAGAAGATTTCTAAATGACCCCATCCTATTTTTGCATTTTTGTGATTATCTCCCCTTTAAATACGGCATGGTCCTTTAAACAAACTTTAATTCCCTTCATCCAAGGAACATTTGTACCAAGTTCAGTTGAAATTGGTCATGTGGTTCTGGAGAGTGAGCCAAAAACTAAAAAAAAAAAACAACAACCAAAATCACTTTCAGTTTCAACCATAAATCATTTGCTAAGATTGCTGGAATTTTGTCCAAACACTGGAAAACTTAAAACATGGTGGAAGGGATAGAGACAGATACCAGACATACTTTGATCTGAATAGCTGCCTTATGCAAGACAACTATATTCACACTACATATACTGTGTAACTTTGCATGGTTTACACTCTATTCATAAATCATACTGGACAATATCAACCATGTCTGTTTTGTACACTCTGCTCATTACCTATGGAAATATTATCTGCCATCCTTCTTTTTCTAATATCAGAGACTTTCCTGGTTGCCTTCAGACTTGGTCTACCTTTTGTTGGAGTCCTTCTTTCATACTTGTTTCGCAACTCTACAAACCAGAGATACTTGTCTTAAATCATTTCACAACAATTAAAAAAAAATAAACTTTAAATTATCATACTTCCATGTCCTTAAAATCTTGCATTTACTATTAAATAATAACAACAACAGAGGTATTCAAATTAGAAAAATCATTTGAGGCAACAAGTCAAATTTTCTAGTCTGTATGTAGAGTCACTTTTCAACATGCGTGTTGAGTTATTTTTCAGTATGAGTGTTGAATCGTTTTCTAGTGCATATGTAGATGCATTTTCAAGTG